>NW_027507686.1:67091513-67581386 GCF_037356315.1 Lithobates pipiens | reverse complement strand
GGTATTTTAAAATCTTCTTTGGCAAAGTTTAACATTTCTAATGGTTACCAGTTTAGATTTACAGAGGGGGTCTTTTGCTAGAATTATTGCTCTTGCTCTAACGATCGTGGCAACACTGTCTACATTTGCGGGCGTGACTTACGTATGTGTTTTCTTCGGTGAATGAGCACGCGGGGACGGGGTCACTTGAATAAATGTATATATATATTTTTTTATTATTATTTTTACGCTGTACCTTTAAAATAAAAATCTGATCACTTTATTGCTGTCACAAGGAATGTAAACAGCCCTAGGCAGTTATAGGTATGCTTTATGGAGGGATCTGGAGTCTAAAAGACCCCAAACCCCTCCTCTGCACTTTAAAGTATTCAAATCGCTAAAATCAGCTCAGTTTGCAGCCGATTAAACCGGAAGTGATGTTGCTTCTGGGTTACTACATTGCAAACCCGATATAAGCCGATTCCGGTTTTGTTCAGGACTCCAGCCAGCCGGTGAGACAGGAGACCCAAGCCGAGCGGCAGGAGGCGTTGTGAGGGGGGACGTCCCCTTCCCACTCCTTGTGATAATAACTGAGCGGCTCATTAGCCGCATCGGTTGTTATCACTTGAAAGCCAACTGCCAGCTCTAAAAAACAGTACAGCCACTTCAACAAAATGACGTACAGGTACATGATTTTGGTTTAACTCATATATAGCAATTTCTACATTGTATTTAGATTATTTCTAGCCTACTTTGATTAATCTGAACAATCCTGAAGTTTGTAAACTTACTTTGTGAAGATCCCTTGTTGTTGTTGTTCAGTCGTTTTATCGTGTCCGACTCTTCGTGAATTTATGGACCCTAGCGTGCCAGGCTTTTCTGTCCTTCACTGCCTCCCGGAGCTTGCTTAACTTCATGTTCATTGTTTCGATGATGCTATCTATCCATATTGTTTTCTGTTGTCCTTTTCTCCTTTTCCCTTCTATGTTTCCTAACATCAGGGTCTTTTCCATTGAGTCCTCCCTGCACATTAGGTGGCCAAAGTATTTGAGTTTTAGCTTCAGGATCTGTCCTTCTGGTAAATATTTAGGGTTGATTTCCTTCAGGATTGACTGGTTTGATCCAAGGGACTTTCAAGAGTTTTCTCCAAGACCATAGTTCAAAAGCATCAATTTATTCAGCGTTCAGCCTTCCTTATGGTCCAACTTTCACAGCCATAGGTTATAACTTTCATAGCAACTGGGAATACCATAGCTTTGATAATGCAGCATTTTGTCGATATGGTGATGTCTCTGCTTTTCATAATGTTGTCCAGGTGTGCCATTGCTTTCCTCCCAAAAAGAAAGCAAATCTTAATTTCATGGCTACATTCACCATCTGCCATGATCTTGGAGCCTAGGAAGACAAAATCTGTCACTGTTTCCATTTCTTCTCCTTCTATTTGCCAATGAGTGATGGGGCCAGTTGCCACAATCTCAGTTTTCTTAATGTTCAAGTTCAGGCCAGCTTTTGTACTCTCCTCTTTCACCTTCATTAAAGTGGTTGTAAAGACTTTAACAAAAACAAAACAAAACCCTGCAAGACAAAGGCATAATGAGCATTATGAATTACTTACCTTATATTGAAGCCACAACAGTGGTCCTTGTACACCTCTCCAACCAGTGACATCGCTCCCAGAGTTACTTCCGGGTATCGTGAGCATGATTGATCTGAGCCACGATGACGTCACTCCCCGCACATGCGTGTGGGAGCGGCCGGTGGCCGCATACTAACTAAAGCAATGGCACAAACATGCCACTGCTTCAGTGTGCATGTGCCAATGACATCGGCACATACAGATATGGGGGAAATCTACTAAACCATGCAAGTTTAGGAGATATCAGGGGTAGCTACAGGTTAAGCCATATTATAGGCTTATCTGTAGCAAAAAGTGGTTGTAAAGGATTTACAACCACTTTAAGAGACTCTTTCGTTTTTCATTACTTACTGCCATTAGTGTGGTATCATCTGCATATCTCAGAAGATTCCTACACATATACTGATTTGAATAATGTGACACATGTTTCCTTTGCCCATAGTTCCAGTTTCCTGTTTCCCAGGGACTGTCCCTCATTCGGGCAAAGTCCCTTTGTCCCTCTTTGTCCTTATATTTTGGTCTGATCTATACACAGTTAGGTTCATATATATTTGGACACAGGCACAATTTTCATACTTTTGGCTCTGTGTGCCACCAGAATAAAATTAAAACAAAACAATTCAAATGAATTTGAATTGCAGACTTTCAGCTTTAATTCAAGGGGTTGAATATAAATATCAAGTACAAATTTTAGAAACTGCTACCATTTTTTTATACACAGTCCCCCCACTTTCAGGGGCTCAAATCTAATTGGACAAATGAATATAATCATAACTACAATGTTCATTTTTAATGCTTTGTTGGGAATCCCTTACTGGTAATAACTGCCTGAAGTCTGGAACCCATGGAAATTACCAAAGACTGGGGTGCATCCTTTCTGATCCTTTACTGGTAATAACTACCTGAAGTCTGGAACCCATGGACATTACCAAAGACGGGGTTTCCTCCTTTCTGATACTTTGCCAGGCTCTAACTGCAGATAGTTTTGCCTTCAGCAAGTGAAATGCATACTCAATTGGGTTGAGATTAGGTGATTGACTCGCCCATTGCAGAATATTCCACTTCTTTTCCTTCAAAAGCTCATGTGTTGCTTTTGCAGTGTGTTTTGGACCATTGTCCATCTGTACTGTGAAGCGCTATCCAATCAACTTTGCTGCATTTGGCTGAATCTGGGCTGACACTATACCTCTAAACACTGCAGAATTCAACCAGCTGGTTCTGTCTTCTGTCACATCATCAATAAACACCAATGGTCCAGTGCTACTGGAAGCCATGCATGCCCATGCCATCACACTGCCTCCACCATGTATTACAGATGACATTGTGTGCTTTGGATCATGAGCTGCTCCAAGCCTTCTCCACACTTTTTTCTTCCTGTCATTCTGGTACAGATTAATCATAGTTTCATCCATCTAAAGAATTATTTTCCAGAACTGGGCTGCCTTTTTTTTGGCAAAGTCTAATCCCTCTTTTCTATTCTTTAGGCTTATGAATGGCTTGCACCTTGTGGTGAACCCTCTGTATTTGCTCTCGTCAAGTCTTCTCTTGATTGTAGACTTTGACAATAATATGCCCACTTCCTGGAATTGTCCTTCACTCTGGATGTTGTGAATGGGTTTTTCTTTACCATAGAGAGGATCCTGCAATCATCCACCACTGTTGTCTTCCAAAGACGTCCAGACCTTTTTATGTTGCTGAGCTCACCTGTGCATTCTTCCTTCCTCAGAATGTAACAAACGGTTGATCTGGCCACTACTAATGTTGCTGCTATCTCTCTGATGGATCTGTTTCATTTTTGAGGCCTTATAATGGCCTGTTTCACTTGCATGGACAGCTCCTTTGAATACATGACGTAGGTTAACAGCAATAGAGTCCAAATGCAAGTATTACACTTAGAACACAACTCCAGACCTTTTTACCTGCTTAATTAATGAAGAAATAATGAAGGAGTAGCCCACAACCTGGGTATGAAACAGCTTTCGATTAAATTGTCCAATTACTTTTTGTCCCTTGAAAAAGGGGGGGGGGGGGGTGGCTATTCTTCAAAACTGTAATTCCTAAACCCTTCCTCCAATTTGAATGTACAGTTCATACCCTCAAATTAAACCTGAGAGTGTTCTCTTTCAGCTCATATCCATTACTGTATATAACTATAGCTTGAATATGTTTTGGTAAATACCTGAGAAAATCTAAAATTGTGCCTGTGTCCAAATATATATGGACCTAACTGAATTTATTGGAATGATAGATTTTTTTTTTAGCTTTTGAGTGTAGATTACAAATGCAAATAACACACTTAGAATCCACTCCAGACCTTTTACCTGCTTAATTTATGAAGAAACAATGAAGGAGTAGCCCACAACCTGGGTATGAAACAGCTTTTGATTCAATTGTCCAGTTACTTTTGGTTCCATGAAAAAGGGGGTGGCTATTCTTAAGAGATGCAATTCCTAAACCTTTCCTCCGATTCAGATGTACAGTACATACCCTCAAATTAAACCTGAGAGTATGTACTTTCAGTCCACATCCATTATATAACTATAGCCTGAATATGTTTTGGTAAAAACCTGAAAAAACTAAAATTGTGTCTGTGTCCAAATATATATATATATATATACCTAACTGTAGTTGTATATAAAATGCAATAATTATCTATGAAAATGGGTTTTACGGGGGGCTAAACCTTTAATCCAATTTCTAAATGGCTGCTTTTGTAAATTCCAAAAGCCAGTGAACAGCAGAGGAGAATCTGCTGGAATTTCAGGAAGCTGTGGAAAGAGATGGCCAACAGACAGGTAGCATTTAGAATATGAAATTACCTTTCAAGCTTATATTGGATATTTGATTGTTAAATATAATTGTTGATTGTATTGCTAGTGCTAGTACAATGTTCATGTGAAAAAATGAAAGTGTATGCTGTGACTATAGATCTCCATTAATATAATATGTTCTGGGTGCACACTGTAGGGGATATCCAAGCTAGCATATCCACGTAAATATGAAGGTCAGGACATTCCACAGATACAAAAAAGCATAAATAATGCAAAGCTTTATTCAATGATGTTTTGGTGGGTCACAGCCTTGATGATGTTGGTGAATAAATCCTTGGATTATTTATGCTTTTTGAAATACCTACAAGTGCCCTGACCTTCATGTTTACTAGATATTTATATGTACCGTATACAATAAATATTTCAACTGTTTACTTAGCTGTTTGCTTGCAGTTGCACTTTAACTAGCTTTGGTTATAGTGTATAAACATGCACATACTCCTTATGTAAATATATGTCAACCAGATAAGGGAAAAACACTTATAAACAAATTTCTTATTTTTTTTTAGGCGATACATCGAAATACAGATAATTGATGATGAAGAGTACGAGAAAAACAAAAACTTCTTTATTGAACTTGTGGAGCCAGAAATACAGAGAGGAGGTAATATAGGAAAAAGAAGGAAATGAAGAGAACCAAATCATTAGATCAAAACGAATTTTATATATATTGGCAAACTGGTCCACAGTCACCTATTATATTTGACTGATTGTTCACAAACAGCCTGGAAATTCCTACTTTAACTCATTTGTCTTTATTCAGGTGAGTCTGGAGAAAAATGGGTGGTGTGCACTAAAAGTGGTGAGGAGATTGCTGGAAGTCCAAGCTTAGGAGAACACCGCAAGATGGAAGTGATCATTGAAGAATCTTATGAATTCAAGGTAAGAGGTATTGAATTGAGGAAGGGCGTAAATGTAATTGGTATTTCATACACTAGGAACTCTATATCGCAGCCATACTGCTGTTTTAAACAAAGTGAAACCTGCACATTTATAAAGCACAGTGATGTTCTTTACAGATGAGCACTGTGGTGTGCTGGCGTTGAAATTTGGTGGAGTGCAATAAAACTTAATGGAAGGAAGAGAAAAAGCAACACAACCTATTTGCCTCCATTTTGGAGCTGTCTGCTTCATTAAGCAGAGAGAACTCACACACCTCTGGCTCCACACTGAGGCCCACATTTTATGAGTGGACTGTAAAATGCTGGCTGCGGTGAGAGCAGCTGCACAGAGTATATCAGAGAGTGGATAATGTTATCTGTTGTAAATTTGCCCCTAAGAGTCTTCAAATGTCCCTATTCCTTTCACTGTTGCCATCATTATTGACTCCTGCTTTATTCACACTGTTTTGTCCCTATGTCCTCTGTCTGCCTTGTTTTCTATTTTGCTGTTTTTTGTTCCTGTGTGGTGACTTTACCTTGTCTCCACGCTCCTGCTTTTCTTCTGCTTTGGTATATTGTAATCTTGACAGATATTCATTCTCCTTTCTCATTATGCCTGGTGATGCTGAAAACATTACCCCAGTCTGTAACCTTTACATTGCTTTATACTTAACCTGTACTCCTTTGCTTTGCACATAGAGCACGGTAGACAAGTTGATTAAGAAGGCAAATTTGGCTTTGGTTGTTGGAAGCAGCAGCTGGAGAGAGCAGTTTGTCAGTGCAGTAACAGTCAGCGCAGGTAAGTGTGTGTGTAATGCATATTGATTGTCTGCATGATGTTTATCTCAGGACAAAATTCACTTGATCACACACACAAATGTAATACACAGAGCCATGCTTATTTCAGTACATGAAAAACCATGACATATTTAATGATATGATATACACTAATTGCCAATATGCTTACTACATTTTGCAACAGTAGTCTACACCTACACATGCTTTTTCACTATAATCCCGCATCCATGCCACTAACTTCTTTCCCTTTTCCCTACCACTCTTCCTACTGGCATGCTAATACCACAATGCTTTATTTTTTTTCTCATATCCTCCTCTTCTTTTTCTTTTGTTGTTTTGTTTTTCTTTTCCTTTTTTTCCACTGCTGTTCTCTCTTTCTGGGCCCCCTCTTCCTTTTCTGCATGTCCCATCCTGGGCAGGAGATGATGATGATGAGGAGAGCAGTGAGGAAGGGCTGCCCAGTTGCTGTGACTACATCATGCATTTCCTGACTGTCTTCTGGAAGGTTCTCTTTGCCTTTGTGCCCCCCACTGAGTACTGGGGGGGCTGGGCCTGCTTTCTGGTCTCCATCTGCATCATTGGGATCCTCACTGCTGTCACTGGCGACCTGGCTGCACACTTTGGCTGCACTGTTGGGCTGAAAGACTCCGTCACCGCTGTGGTCTTTGTTGCTTTGGGTACATCTGTGCCAGGTATGGACTGTACTGTCAAATGAAATGTTGTTAATGTTGATTTACTGTGGAGGGTAAAATTTATCATAGATGATTCAGTATGATAAGGTAACCATTAACACATGAATCTAACAGATTTTTTACTTTTCTAGATGTTTCCAATCCTATGCTAAACTTTTCAACAGCTATAATTTTTAACCCTTTTTCGGCTGCTAGCGTTGGTTAAAACCGCCCCGCTATCGGCCACATACCGCCGCTAAAACGACGGTAAAGCAGAGCTAAATATAGCGCCACTTTCCTGCTGACGCCCCGAACCGCCTCAGTGTGAAAAAATTCATTCCAGTGCTTTTTTGATGCATTTTGCAGCGTTCCAGTACAGTCCAGTGCAGGAAAAATGCAGCATGTTCTACATTTTCTTTTTGGAACTGGAACACACTGGAACTGCAAGTACTGGTGTGAACTATGCCATTGAAAACCATATAACCTACTTTCCATTTGTTTTTGAGACAGAAAAAAAAAAATGCACTGTACTGCATGTGGTGTGAACTGGCCCTAAATTAGTTGTATAGACAAACTATGAGACATTCTTAGTGGAGGCAGCTGCATCACATTTCACACAGAAGCCAGACAGTATATTGTTATGAGGAAAGTGTTCTGTTTTCAGATTACATGCAGGCTGTTCTTTCTGCGATTGGTTCTTATATTAGTAAAAAGCAGTTTATAAAGGCCATGAAGTAAGAGCCTTAAGTAAAGCTATCTGTTTCAAGTATAAACATATGGGATATGCTTTTGAGGTCCCGGCAAATGTCACTTCAAACAGATGTGCTACCAGTTTCATACTAGTTAATCACAAAACTGAAAATAGAGGATTTTATAATGCCATTTAAAGTTGAACAGGCAAAGGCCAGCAGTTGTGAAAAAAACAATAGCAGCAGTTTGATATTGTTGTTCTGCTCCTTTTTCTAAGTGGGGGGTACAGTTTACATTTCTTGGCAGGAAATGCCAAAACTTTGTACTGTTCTTGAAGGATTTAAGAAGTCAATATTATGACATAGCAGGGTGATTGAAATGACAACACCTAGACAAGACTTCAAGACTCCAAGAGGATTGTATATGACCTGTGCTTTCAGTAAAGAAAATCCATAAACCTTATTGGATTGCATAGGTTGTTAAAGATTTAGAGCTTGGCAGTATAGCTATATAATGCATAAGAAAATGTATTTTAACAAAATAAAATAGATATCCCTGACATGAGTCCTACCCTATCTTATTTTTAATGCATGAACCCTTGTGAAACTACTAAATTTCATCCCAAAAAGCTGGTAGAAGGTCCTGTATGCCAGTTGCCCCTATCCAGTGCTGGGACAAGGTCATCCAGTGCCCAGTGCAAATATGGCAAGCTGCCCCAACCCCCCCCCCCCCCCCCCACACACACACACACACACACACACACACACACACACACCTTTAGGCTGGATTCACATCTATGCATTTTTTGTGCTTTTTGCATTTTGCAGATATGAACTACAGTCCATTTAACATGGTTTCCTGTGGAACACATTCTGTCGTGCAAATCTGCAAAATGCATAGGTGTGAATCCAGCCTTAGATAGGGCTAATAATGGTGTAAGGTTTGTTATGCATGTAGTGTTGGTAATCCACTGAAATAGTACTAGCATATCATCCAACTTCTGAAGTTGAAATGAGAAACATTTCAGGGAGAAAGTGGCATGTGGTGCAGTGATGAGCGGGTGTCGGTAAAATATGATGGCCAGGAGGGGGCAAACTGGCACCCCCTGGGCGCCTCAACTGCTACACCCTTTAGCTGCAGATGGAGTGCCTGGTGCGGCCATGATGTTTTGCTTCACTGCTGTAGCATGAATGATACACCTTGTTGAACTTGGTGCCCCACAACTATGTACAATGCATATAATTGCAGCATGCTAGTGCAGGGTTGAAGGGCTTAAAGCAGGCAGTAAGGAGGCGATACAACAACTCCTTACCACTTGTCAAATGCTCTCTGAGCAAACTGAATGCTAATTGCTTTCCAGAGACCAAAACATGTGTGAAGCCCTTAATTATTATTATTATTTTTTTATTTACATTTTTTATATAGTTTTTAGAATTTAATATATTACATTTTTAACTGCTCTGTTGGGGGGGGGGGGGGGGGGGGTTGGGGCTTTGATGAATTATCAGGGCTCTAAAAATATCCCAGATGTTTGACTTTTGAGGAACTTTTGCTGCATGTGAAAATGCACGTGTTGCTGTGTTGATGGCACTGCTGCATGTTTACTAATTACAGTGGGGGGTTACTAATACAATAATACAATAATAATAATAATTACTAATTACACTGCTTACAGTGGGGGTTAGTTACTAAAGGCAAATCCACTGTGCACTTCCAAGTGCACTGCAATTGCAGTTGGAAGTGCACTTAGAAGTGCAGTCACTGTAGAGGGGGATATGCAAGGAAAATGAAAAAACTGTATTTTTGCCTGTAAATGATTGCATGATAAAATCAGCAGAGCTTCCCCTCATTTCAGATCTTTCCCTCAGGTCTACAGCGACTGCACTTCCAAGTGCACTTGTAGTGCAGAGTGGATTTGCCTTTAGTAAATCAATTCCAGTGTGTTTCTGTCTGTCAAGAAAGCAACAATTTTGTGGCTGACATGGAATGGTATGAACCTAACCTTAGGCTGGATTCACACCTATGCATTCTTTGTGCTTTTTGCATTTTGCAGGTTTGCACTGCAGATCGTGTTCCATAGGAAACCATGTTAAATGGACTCTAGTGCAAATCTGCAAATTGCAAAAAGCACTAAAACTGCATAGTCTCTGAGAAAATATAAGCTTCTCCCTGTAAGAATATAATTTCTTTGTGCTTAAAAGCACAAAAAGCCCTCTTATATAATGCCGGGAAAGTGCGCCCTTCTTTCTGTCTAAGTGACAGAAACAGTTGTTGGTATCAGCTTGAGCTCAGTATAATCCTGAGCAAACTAGCCAGTGGCTTTTTTTTAATACTAAACAGATCGATAACAAAAGAGGCTGCTGACTTCAGAATAAGCCAGACACTTGTATTTATTCAAAAGAACCAATGACACACATGCATATATTCAAACAGAAATATAGTAGTGACGTGTACAGACACTGGTGTGCAAAACCTTGTGGCAAGTACATGGCTTTGAACACAACCGTGTACACATTCCCACTGCTATCAGTGTTGCGAACCATACCAAACTATGGCCCAGTGAGCCATAATTTTGTATAATTATACTATGGTTCCCAAATGCACCGATCTGCTTACTTAGGAGTTTAAATGCGGTCGCCATGGAGTGGCCAGTCCCTTGGTGAGGCATAAACAAACAACCTTAAAAGAGCAAACAGATCCGCCGTGTCCAAGGGAAGGTTTCTGCATCCAATGGTCTTCCACCAACGTCTGTATGTGTGAATACCCTCACATGAGTGTATTGCAGCACAACTGACACTGGGTGGCATCTGACAACATACATTAATAAAATTTTCCACAACAATAGGTGTGAATCCAGCCTTATAGAGGGCTCACAATGGTGCACTGCAGTTTGGCCACAGTGTGAGGCTGGATTCACAGCTATGCATTTTTGTGTCTTTTGCTTTTCGTAGATTTGCACTACAGTCCATTTAACATGGTTTCCTATGGAACACATTCTGTAGTGCAAATCTGCAAAATGCAAAAAGCACTAAAAATGCATAGGTGTGAATCCAGCCTGATTGTATGTGTGGTTTACCTGGGTTTTAGGTGCGCTTCCATTGAATTCTATTACACGGTGCGTTTTCTGAAACTGCATCAAAGATGCAGAATGCAGGACTTTGATGCACCTTCATGAAAACACACTGTGGAATGGAGTTTAGTTGAAGTGCACCTAAAACCCCGGTAAACCATACAATCACACTGTGACTAAACTGCAGTGCACTGTTTATTAGGAAAAGAGTGAATTGGCAGGGGGGTCTGGGTAGTAAGAACATGTGTTTAAAGAGCAGAGTGAAGGACTGTAGAGAAAGTGCTAAGGCTGTATTTTAGGGACAGGACAGTTAGTAGAGGACTAAACTGGGATAGAAAGTGTCAGCCAAAGGTTGCATGGAAACTGGAATTTCCAGAACTGAGACCAGAGGCTGCAAGATATGCAGTGTAGATTTACAGACATTTGATAGAAGAAGGTGAACATTACTGTGAACAGCAGAGAGAAGCAGGAGACTGTGCTGATTGTGCAGGGAAGGTAAAGAGACATGCTGGAAGTGAGATGAGTCAGACAAAGTGGTGACCAACAAGGAAGACTGGTGTGATTTGGCCGAGAAGGTGAACAAGCGGACAGGGGGAGGGGACCCTGGAAGAGAGGAGTGATTAATGGGTCCAGGGGAGATAATGCAGAGTTGAAGTTACTGTAGAGTTGGGGGAATTGATTAATTATGCAGTAACAGGAGGAAGAATGACCGTCACTCCTCTCAGGCAGCAGAAGCAGCAGAATCTCCTAGTGCCCCCCCATCACAGATTTGGACACCACCCAGGGCAGGAGCTCCTCCCACCCACCCCCTGTACCGTTCCTTCACCGTCCCTGCCCCCCCCCCCTTGTACCCACCCTGCCCCTACAAGGGGGTGCAGGAGGGGCTCTTGCTCTGGGCGGTGTTCAAATCTGTTATGGGGGGGGGGCATACTAGGAGCTTTATGGCTCATTTAAGATTGTCTACAGCACAAGAGTATTATTAGCATATTAAACAAAGTTATTTTTAGAAATAACTATAACAAACCGAAAAATATAAAATTGTAGTGGAGAAATTACCACTTACACTTGTGGTGAGTGTTGCTTCTTTTTTATTACATGGAAGGACAGTGTAGTGCATTAAAATACATTGGTGGTTAGTGGATAAACATCCCCTTACATTTGTGGTCATTGGAGAAATGCCCCCTTACAAAGGGGTTCAGTGGACAAATACACTGACCATATGGGTGGTCAGTGAATGTGACCCTTTACATTGGTGGTCAGTGAAGAAGTGCTCACCCAACATTCATGGTCAGCAGAAAAATGCCTCTTTTCATTTGTGTTTGAAGGGTGTGGGTGGGAGGTGCTGGATTCATCATTAATTTCAAGGCAGAGTCTATTCTGTTAACAATATATTTGGTTAAGCAGTTCCTAAGCACAGGGCAACACACAAGAGTTGGAAATATGAATTTTACTGTAATAGTCTAGAGCAGGGGTGTCAAACTCAAATTCATCGGGGGCTGCATCAGCAATATGGTTGTCCTCAAGAGGCCAGTTGTAAATCTAAGACTATGCATCTACTCTTTATCATATTAAATAATTGCTTCTGCATTTAATTATAATTGTTTTTTTAATTTAAGTAATAATTAGCTCAGAGTTCAGGGGGTGATGTGTACAGTGGGCAAGGTCCGGGAGCTGCGCTACATACAGAATGCAGAGATCAAGAGTGCGCTGTGGACAGAGTGCAGGACAGAGTGCAGGGTTCAGGAGGTGCGCTATGCAGGGAGTGCAGGGTTCAAAAGTGCCCTGTGTACAGAGTGCAGGGTTCATAGGTGAGCTACATGCAGGGTTTGGGGGGGTGATTCAGCTCACCCCACCAACTGATGCCCCTCCACTACCAGATCCCCCACCCCCAACTACTGCCCTGCCACTCACAGACCCCCCCACTGACAAATCACCACCCCCAGCTAACACCCACCCAACTACTAAGAGACCACCACCACCAGACCACCACCCTCTGTGAAATCCCAGGGATAAGCACTCAAATTTTGGCATTCAAGTGGTTCATCCAGCCTGTGTACCCGGCCAACCGCTCAGCATGTAAGGAGTTCATTTTTGCAAGCTGCCTTTGCTGCTGCAGAATCTCCGTGCTCGGCTTGTATAGCCTGGAACTGGTGCATGCGCAGTAACAGGACCGCTACAGGTCATATGACAAGGCTCGAAGGGCCGTATTCGACCCAGGGGACTTGTGTTTGACACCTGTTGTCTAGAGTTACTCTATTATGATAAAAATAAATATAGCAAGCACCAAAAACTATAATTGGAGTTGTTCTTCGTTTCCAGAACTACTTACATTGCTAGTAAGAGAAGTGCACACTTACATTGATGGTTAGTGTCAGGAAGAGCGCCCCCTTACTGACAGCTAAAAAGATCATAAGGGACAGTGGTTTCATACTTAGAGGAGATACTGTACAGGTCCCATGGCTGCTGACTGCACCTTCTGGTGTTTGCTTAAAAATTACAAATGGACTGTAGGGCTGGAGATAGATCTGTTCCAATGGCCAAGTCAGCTTCCACTGCTCCAACTTACAATCCACATAAATCTGTGTACATTTTTCCCTAACATTGATTTAGGAAATCAATATTAGGGAAATATCACATTTATTTACATGGTTTCAAACTTTAGAACTGACAATTCGATATATTATTACCACACAATATGGATGCTGTTCCTTATAGAGTTCAGTGTTTGTGGTGAATACGTTGTACATACAGTATCTCACAGAAGTGAATACACCCTCATATCTTTCCATGAGACAACACTGAAGAAATCACGCTTTGCTACAATGTAAAGTAGTGAGTGCACAGCTTGTATAACAGTGTAAATTCGCTGGCCCCTCAAAATAACTCAACACCATTAATTTCTAAACCTCTGGCAACAAAAGTGAGTACACCCCTAAGTGAAAATGTCCAAATCGGGCCTGTTATGCTGCGTACACACGACTTTCTGACTGAGCGGACCTGCCCACACACGACCGGAAGCCCGGCAGAAGAACCGAAGAGCGGGACAAGACCCCGAAGTCGGAAGAAGACCACCGGATGGCGGCGACGACGACGAAGAAGAAATCCAGGCTCCTCCGCTAGTAAAAGAGCTAGCAAAAGAGCAGAAGATAGGGGAGGAGTCCGGCGAGAAGACACCCCAAGACGGAAGTAGAGAAGACCACCGGAGCTGTCTAATAAATTATTTGAAAAACGTATGTTTTGTTTTTTTATTTACACTTTTTTTCACCAGGTGAATGGGTAGGGGTACATTGTACCCCATACTCATTCACATAGGGTGGGGGGCCAGTATCTGGGGGCCCCCTTATTAAAGGGGGCTCCCGGATTCCGATAAGACCCCCGCCCGCAGACCCCACCAGGGTTGTCGGGAAGAGGCCCTTGTCCTCATCAACATGGGGACAAGGTACTTTGGGTAGGGGCGGCCGCAGGGCCCCCCTTCCCCAAAGCACCCCCATGTTGAGAACACGTGGTCTGGTATGGCTCAGAAGGGGGGCTGCTCGCTCATCCCCACCCCCTTTCCTGACCAGCCGGGCTGCTTGCTCGGATAAGGGTCTGCTGTGGACTTTGGGGGGACCTCCACGCCATTTTTTTCGGCATAGGGGTCCCCCTTTAAATCAATACCAGTTGATGGGGCATAGTAAGGTGTCAATCTCGCTGGAGGCAACGGACCAAGTCCACCAGATAGTCTGATCATGTGTACGCAACATTAGTGTTACAAGGTCTCAGGTGTGAATGGAGAACAGGTGTGCTAAATTTGGTGTTATCGCTCTCATGCTCATCATGGCAAAGAACTCTCTGAGGATCTGAAAAAAAGAATGGTTGCTCTACATAAAGATGGCCTAGGCCAGTGATGGCGAACCTTGGCACCCCAGATGTTTTGGAACTACATTTCCCATGATGCTCAACTACACTGCAGATTGCCTGAACATCATGGGAAATGTAGTTTCAAAACATCTGGGGTGCCAAAGTTTGCCATCACTGGCCTAGGCTATAAGAAGATTGCCAAGAATCTGCAACTGAGCTGCAGCACAGTGGCCAAGATCATACAGTGGTTTAACAGGACAGGTTCCACTCAGAACAGGCCTCGTAATGGTCGACCGAAGAAGTTGAGTGCACAAGCTCAGCATCATATCCAGAGGTTGTCTTTGGGAAATAGACTTATGAGTGCTGCCAGCTTTGCTACAGAGGTTGAAGGGGTGGGGGGTCAGTCTGTCAGGGCTCAGACCATACGCCGCACACTGCATCAAATTGGTCATCCCAGAAGGAAGCCTCTTCTAAAGATGATGCAAAAGAAAGCCCGAAAACAGTTTGCCGAAGATAAGCAGACTAAGGACATGGGTTACTGGAACTATGTTCTGTGGTCTGATGAGACCAAGATGAACTTATTTGGTTCAGATGGTGTCAAGTATGTGTGGTGGCAACCAGGTGAAGAGTACAAAGACAAGTGTGTCTTGCCTACAGTCAAGCAAGGTGGTGGAGGTTGCATGAGTGCTTCCGACACTGAGGAGCTACAGTTCATTGAGGGACCATGAATGCCAACATGTACTGTGACATATTGAAGCAGAGCATGATCCCCTCCCTTCAGGGACTGGGGCACAGTGCAGTATTCCAACATAACCCCAAACACACCTCCAAGCCAACCACTGCCTTGCTAAAGAAGCTGAGGGTAAAGGTGACGGACTGGCCAAGCATGTCTCCAGACCTAAACCCTATTGAGCATCTGTGGAGCATCCTCAAATGGAAGGTGGAGGAGCGCAAAGTCTCTAACATCCACTAGCTCGGTGATGTCATCATGGAGGAGTGGAAGAGGACTCCAGTGGCAACTTGTGAAGCTCTGTGAACTTCATGCCCAAGAGGGTTAAGGCAGTGCTGGAAAATAATGGTGGCCACACAAAATATTGACACTTTGGGCCCAATTTGGACATTTTCACTTAGGGGTGTACTCACTTTTGAGGACATCGAATGTACACTGTTATATAATCTGTACACTCACTACTTTACATTGTAGTAAAGTGTCATTTCTTCAGTGTTGTCACATGAAAAGATATAATAAAATATTTACAAAAATGTGAGGTGTGTACTCACTTTTGTGAGATACTGTATCTGAAATACTAAATTGCTTGAAGGCATTTCAGTAAGATTCAGATACATATATGTGTTTTATGCACAGATAAGCAATAGACAACTACATACATACATTCACCATAAAATAATAGACATGTGCATTCGTTTTCGTCCGAATGCATTTTCGTCCGAATTTCAGGTATTTTCGTTTTCGTTTTGACAAACGAAAACGAAAGTGCAGAATCCGAAAAACTAAAGATCCAACATAAATAAATGCTTTATTTTTGTTTTCGTTGTTACAACAGTTCGATATAGAATAGGAGATTCAACGTGACTCTGACAATAACAATCTGTGTCTATTGAACCTGTGGTCGAATGTGCCTAACCTTACCTTTATTAGTCCAAGATTATATAGAGAAAATATTCGACATAGAGAGAACAGATTCTAAAGTGCTAATTTTAAAGGCTAATATGCAAGTTACTGTCCTAAAAAGTGTCTGGGGACCTGGGTCCTGCCCCAGGGGACATGTATCAATGCAAAAAACTGTTTTTAAAACAACCGTTTTTTCGGGAGCAGTGATTTTAATAATGATTAAAGTGAAACAATAAAAGTGTAATATTCCTTTAAATTTCGTACCTGGGGGGTGTCTATAGTATGCCTGTGAAGGGGCGCATGTTTCCCGTGCTTACAACTGTCCCTGCACAAAGTGTAATTTCTGCAGGAAAAAAAGTCATTTAAAATCTCTCGCGGCTATAATGAATTGTCGGCTCCCGTAATACAGAGAACACTTATTGAAAGTCATTGATAAAAAAAAAAAAAAAAGCGTGGGGTTCCCCCAAATTCAATTACCAGGCCCTTTATCCAAGCACACAACCTGACAGGCCGCAGGAAAAGGGGGGGAGGAGAGAACGCCCCCCCTCCTGAACCGTACAAGGCCACATGCCCTCAACATTGGGAGGATTCTTTGGGATCCCCCAAAGCACCATGTCCCCATATTGATGGGGACAAGGGCCTCATCCCCACAACCCTGGCCGGTGGTTGTGGGGGTCTGTGGGCGAGGGGCTTATCAGAATCTGGAAGCCCCCCTTAACAAGGGGACCCCCAGATCCCAGCCCCCCTGTTTGAAATGGTAAGGTGTACAAAAGTACCCCTACCATTTCACAAAGAAAGTGTAAAAAATTGTTAAATAAGACAAACACACTTTTGAAAAAGTCCTTTATTAAAAAAAAAAATAATTAAAAAAGATTCCAGCAGTGGTAATCCACTCTTGCTATCCAGCAACAGATGATCATCTCTCCGGGGTCCAGCGATCGCTGATCTGGTCCAGCGCAGCGAATCCATCCATCTTCTGTCTCCATGGAGGAGACACTGCGGGATCCCGGTGGCCTGGCATTTCTTATATGTGGAGGGCGGGGCCAACCGTCACCTGACGTTACATTAGAGGGGGGCGGGGTCACCCATACGTCATTGGAGAAGCGCGGCTTCCCCATTTGCATCAGAGGGGGGCGGGGTCAGGTGACAAAGCATCCTCCCAATGTTGAGGGCATGTGGACTGGTACGCTCTCTCGTCCCCTCCTCTTTTCCTGCGGCCTGCCAGGTTGCGTGCTCGGATAAAGGGTCTGGTATGGATATTTAGGGGGAACCTCACATCAATTTTTTTTTTTATTTGACGCAGGGTTCCCCTTAATATACATACCAGACCTGAAGGGCCTGGTAATTGAATTTGGGGGAACCCCACGCTTTTTTTATTTTTTTTATCAATGACTTTCAATGAGTGTTCTCTGTATTATGGGAGCCAACAATTCATTATAGCCGTGAGTGATTTTAAATGACCTTTTTTCCTGCAGAAATGACACTTTGTGCAGGGACAGTTCTAAGCACGGGAAACATGCACCCCTTCACAGGCATACTATAGACACCCCCCAGGTACGAAATTTAAAGGAATATTACATAATATTTATTGTTTCACTTTAATCATTATTAAAATCACTGCTCCAGAAAAAAAGGACGTTCTTAAAACTTTTTTTTGCATTGATACATGTCCCCTGGGGCAGGACCCAGGTCCCCAAACACTTTTTAGGACAGTAACTTGCATATTAGCCTTTAAAATTAGCACTTTAGATTTTGAACATTAGAGTCCCATAGACTTTAATAGAGTTCTAAAGTTCACACTAAGTATGCTATATAGAGTTTAACAGCTCTGTTGAATCTTCTTTATACAATCGACAGACACCATAAGCCTTCAAAGACAGATTCGATCGTAATTCATGTGGATTTTCGGATGAATGCAATTTTTGAACGAAAAACAAAATAAATAAAAACGAATTTCGGTAGTAACTAAATAAATTTATTTTTCGGACGAAAATCAAATTCCAAAACTAAATATTTCACTCTGCACATGTCTATAAAATAAATCAACAGGACTCTTCAGAAATTTGTGTATGTATTGCCAGACACCTGTCATATCTACAAACCTGAATGCTGATATTGATTTTCAAATGCAACTATAAAAATCCTGATTGTCCAAAGCCAAACAGAATTTTGACCTTGGGTCGGTGTAAGTCTAATTTTGATGAACAGGCAAAAAATCTGCCGAGACCTTAATTCATGTTACAAGACGCATATACTCTATGTTATACATTACTACAATGCAGATATGTAATTTTATCTTTTATTGTTTCCTTAGACACATTTGCCAGCAAGGTAGCAGCAGTTCAAGATCCATATGCTGATGCTTCCATTGGTAACGTGACGGGTAGCAATGCAGTTAATGTTTTCTTGGGTTTAGGAGTAGCATGGAGTATTGCTTCTATATTCTGGGCTGGAAAAGGCCGGACCTTCCATGTAGAGCCAGGGAGCCTGGCTTTTTCGGTAACTCTCTTCACAGGACTTTCTCTTGTCTGCCTCAGTGTTCTACTTTACCGTCGACGTCCGCCTGTAGGAGGAGAACTTGGAGGTCCTCGGATTCCAAAAGTACTGACTAGTCTTCTTTTTTTTGGCCTTTGGTTGGTGTACATTTTAATTGCATCACTAGAGGCGTACTGCCACATCCCTGGCTTTTAAAGGAAAGTGTGCCTCAAAGCAACAAAATACAGCTGTTCTATGAAATGTGTCTTCCTAGGATCATTTGGTCAGTTTGAGTACAACATTTTAGCTCTTTGTATGTGAAAACAAAAAAATCACAATAGAGACAATAACAATATAAAACAGCCTGGTGCAAAAGACCTTTGCTCTTTACAGTGTTGTCTTCCCATTCTTTTTTTCTGGTCCTTAGACAATTACTTTTTTCTGCCAAGACTAAGACTGGATATTTTTAACTTAATATTGGAGAGCACTGTTATATCCAAGATTTCTTAAGCGATTAATTCTGTTCTACTTTAGGATTATAATGACACGGGTAGGCAATAAAAATCCATTACAGCAGTGGGTTCCACCTACCACATCTTGAAATGTTAGTGAATGGGCAGACACAGATGAGTGATATCTGTCTTAAAGATGTTGTTGGGCCAAGCGCTATTTGTCTTCTGAGGGTATTGAAGCAGCACAAACTGACAAAAGAACATTTATATCCAGGGCTTCCATTAATTAATGGGATCTTCCACTGTGAGGAATTGCAGTTAAATCAGGAAAATGTTGGATTATAGGGTTTCTCTTATTATAACTCACCTACGAGGTCCCTGTATTATTTAGCTGGCAGAGGCCATGGTACTCAACATAGCAAAAACAAAATAAGACTGACAGGTCTGAAAATGTAAAGTATGTTCAAAACAAGTATACAGTTTCCAGGTGGTACCAATGGCGTGAATCTCCCAAAAGCTTCTACGTCTCTTCAGGATATGAGGGCTAAACCCTCAACAGCTGAGCTCCCAGTTCTACTGTGTTAAGGAAGGCTCATAATTTAAATGGAAGACACACAAGAAAATGTAATATGTCCTTGCCTTTGCTTTGTACTATCTAAAGTTCCAGAGAAATATTCTGTAAAAAGTCAGTTTAAAGCACTAGGTGTTACTCAAAACTTAAAAAAACAAAAAAATTTGGGTTAAACTTGCCATTTATCAGTGAAGGTAAAATGTAAATTGAATGTAATGTAGGGTAGATACCAAAAACTGACATTTTGGGGAAAAGATTTTTTCCCTTGAGTCTCAAAATATTTAGCGATTCAGTAATGTTGCTAAAAAAGGAAAAAAAATGAAGTGTAGACATCAGAGCATATTCCAAAAACTTTGGGAGATGCTTTTATCCTTTATTGCATTAGCATGGAAATACCTTGTATGTTAATGACACAGTAAACCTAATAACCTACTAATAAAATTCAAGAGTATGCATGTAAAAGACCCAATATGCCCATAAAACTTTATATGTTTGATTTTGTATTTACAATTGTATTAAGGGTAAAAGCAGCCTATTTTATTATAATAATCAATTTAAGGCTTATGAGGCATATCAAAAGCTACCTACAGAATATATTTACGAGATTACTTGTTATCTCCAGCTTAAATACATTTTTGACACTTAAAGGATGTCTAAACCCAAGAACAAAAATGGAATATAGTGCAGCATTCTAGACTTTAGATGTGGTGGTTGCATTCATTTTATTTCTTAGGCTAAAGGCAGCCATAAATGGTGCAATTTTTTTTCCTGCAACCGTGGCCATGGGGAGCCATCCCTGCCATGGGAACAGACAGTTCGCAGCTGCTGACAATAATCACATGAAAAATCCAACATGCTGGTTGAACCCAAGTTGATTGATCAAGTTCGATATAATCAACCTGCCCATACATGATTTGAATCCTGTTCAGTTCCTGCTGAACAAGCCAAGATTTGAACCATCTATGGCTGGCTTAAGTACATTTTATTGTAGTACTGTAAGTACATATTACCACATTTGCATCCTGTCAATAATCATGTCCTTACAACTTCCTGAGCTGAACTTAAATCTCAGTGTTATCAGAATTTACAGCTATCTTATGTGAACTACAAAACATCTTCCCCATATGTAATTAAGATGTGATAAAGGGGGTGTTTGTAGTCCAAAACAGGAGAGCTGCCAATGCTACGTCACCATAGATGGTAGTTCATTGAGTGGACAGATGAAGGGTATTGCTGTAAGAATCATTAAATTAAATGGAGAAAGCCTGGAAAAAAAGAATGCAACCACCACATCTATGGACTGGTATGCTGCAAAATATTACATTGCTGTTTTTCTGGTTCAGAAAAAAAAAACATGGAGGCTGGCTGCCATTGCTAACCTTTGTTTCTGAAAATGCTACTGTAGTTCCCTGTCTTGATGACCTTCCTGCTTCAATACTTTAAGTCACCAACCCAAACCTGAAGTAAGCAGATAAGGACTTCTGATTCTTTTCTGACATTCCTGATTCCAATACTTGTGTAGGTTGATGAGTGTTGGAACTACTGGCTCAGCATTATAGATAAGCAACTTGCATTTTCAGAAAGAGGTCAGCAATGGAAGCCTACATATTTCTTTGTTGACAGATTTACTTTAAACATATATCTTTAAACTATATTTCAACTCTTGTATATAAACTGTGGTCATTTAGGTTTACTGGTCTATTAATAAGTCAGTGACTAGAAATGTCTTAAACAGGCATGTCAGAAGTGGGTTTTTTGGACTGGATTTGGACCTCCTACTCCTTTTTTTTTGTAGCTCTCACTTGCTTTAAGGATTTCAACTAAATGAGACCCCACATGTTCTTTAGTTCATAAAGTTTACACTTCTATACCTCATTTTATAGCTGAATACTTCATAAAATTATTTTTGGTCCCATTCTCTGACATAAAATAGGTTGCATTTATTATAATAACACTGATCACAAAAGCGCTAAAATACTTTTCTGGAATTAAGTATTTGTGGCTCCTAGTAGACATAATGGGCCACTTGACAGAATGGTTTTACTCAGTTCAGCCACTGTTTAATTTGAGTTTGACATTCCTGTGAAGGTAAACAGGTACAAGAAAATTGGGGGGGACCTTGATTTTAGTACCTTGCAGGGCCCTAACTTAATTTGCCACTGAAAATATAAAAGACCAATGGTACTTATATGTTATCTGAATAATTATAATACTGGGAGTGAAACATGGAGTAAAGAAAAAGTGAAGAAGGCAACAGAGTATAATAAAGGGCAATGCAATGTCATGTTATTATGAATGTTTCTCTGTGACTTCTTTGCACTTAGGCTAACTGTATATTCTTTATAAATATCTAATATTTGTATAAGTTTGGTGCACTGTATTGTACATGCAACATGTGCGTGACATGTTAAATGGTTCTGTGCAGTGTGTATGTCATTAATCAGGAATGTTGCAATATTTTAGGTTCTGAATGAAAAAAATCAGATGTATGTGTGAGATCATTTCAATGTGGCGAATAACTGTAGCAACATGCTAGCATTCAAGTGTAACATTGTATGTGAATAACTAACTGATACCTGCCAGTGGCACAGGTATGGGATAAACTTGTGTGTAACATTAAAATGAACAATTTTTTAAAATACTTTACAATATTGTGGCAAGGAGCTGGTTAAAAATATAATTATTGTCACATATTAGGAGTGACATAAGGTACCTGTTAATTTAATAAGAATGTTGTTTCACCAACTAACTGCAGCAACCCCCATCCCCCCCCCCCCGCCCCCACTAGAAACAGGTGCAAGTTGTCCCTTGGCTGCCTTTCACAATCTTTTCATCAGACTTCTGTAATTTTTTGGGGAAATTACAATCTTGGCTATCTGTCTTGGATTTTTGTCAGTTAAATTATGGAAATCGTTGCCAAGGGCAACTTGTGCCTGTTTTTAGGAGACTTTAGCAGTAAACAGCCTACATCTGGTTGAAGACAATTTGGAACTAATCATTATGACATCCTTGGCATTATTGTTTTTGTGCATAAAATCTTTTGTAACATTGTAACCTTGAGCTTGTCAAGCAGAACTTGTCAATATCCTCAAGGAAAATAACACTATTACAAATGATAAGACTCAACATTGCATGTGGCTGTAAAAGTTTAATAGAAATATATTCCCTCCTTATGACATGATCTTAAATAAGCAACAGCTTTTCTTGCTTTTATTTGTGTACACTCAGTTGAAGCCTTTGACATTCTAGTACAATTTTAATCTTTTTTTTTAAAGCTGAAGAATAGCCATATAGGTTTAATAGTAAAGCACAACTTAAATAGTAACTATTATTTATTATTTCTTCATATCTGGGCACCTACCCTGTCACATGTTAAGCAAGATCAACAGGCTGAAACAAAGCAGAGATCGCTTTTCAAGCCTGTCATGAGACATATTGGAGTATGCCTGATTGCCATTCTGACCCCTTTGCTTGAAAATTGGCCAGAATTTTATTCTGGAGGACCTCCACACCAAATTTCTGAAGGTTTGGGAGACATAGATAACGTCCATTCATCACTTAAACATAGATTGTGCCCTACTCTCAGTGTGATCACTTCTACAGCCTGCTATTAACATATTTAGCTCATGATCCACACGGGATGATCAGTCCTAACTGCCCCCTCCCTTTTTTTCCTTTCCCCTTTTCCTTCCCCAGGCAAGTTCTCTTTTCAAGTATTATCTCCCTTCTTGGTCTCTCTTCCTCTACCTACACTTAATATAGCTCCCCCCCCCCCCAACTCTTATACTCCCAACATGTATGGAAGGGTACTCTCTAATCAGCTTAATTGACGTGGAGTACACCCCGCTGGCATGTTTAGTACTCCTCCTGACCTTGTTTGGCTCTCGGAGCCTCAGCAGTTTAATAGCTTTATGCAACTGCATTTTGACAATAAATCCTGTCATTGTAACAAATTAATATTTACTAGGCCTCTGTCTTATTGTCTCTATTGCACCATTTTGATGTGTTCATGTACGCTGTATAAAATTTTATACATTTTTGTGACACAAAACTGGCATAGAAACAAGGCAAGTAAAGGATATATAATCTTTTTCAGAATTTTCTGCATGATTTTTTCGGGTCAAAAAACACTGGGTGAGAGCAAAAGCCAGGCAACTTGCACTTTTAGAAGTGTGTCAGAAGTTACAGTGCCTGTTTTGCTCTCATGACTTTTTGAAAGCAGCAGAGCTTTCCAAAAGAAGCTAGCACTTCTTCTGGCAACCTGTATGGAGAATATAAAGACAATATAGGAGTATTAGTATATGTTTGTAAAATGTGAAAAAATAAATATGATCATGAAAAAATGCCACTCTCTGATTATGATGGTCATATCTTTATCTCCCATAAATGGCTCATCCCATTCCACTTTTATTGGTTCCTCTTTTTTGTTGCAGAGGAGCTAATAGTAATCAAATGTGATACGACCAGAGAGGGACACTGCTTCCTTAAGGAGCATAGTAAAGGGTCAATGACCAATAATGGGATATAATCAATTCTTCTCTTACCCTTCTTTAGCCTTCTGCTTTTCATACTGAAAGTATTTTTTTCATTTTGGATAGAATAAGGGGGGTTATTATCTCTGTAAGATTTATTTATGCCATCTGTTTCACATTGGGGAGATTCCCCTTCACTTCCTATTGAATAGCCAAAACAGGAAGTGAGAAAAAAAACCTCAACCCCTCTAAAGTGACAATCAGAGATTCTATCACTAGAGTCACAAGAACTAGTGTCCCCATTAGAACAAATCCTCACTAATTCTGTTTTGGGGAACAACCCCAATTTTTTGATTTTCTTTAACTTTTGGTGATAATAGTAATTAGGACTAATAGAGAGGGAAAATCTCTCTAACAGGGACAGAGACTGCAAAATCCTGACAGGTTTTATAATCATCTCCATGTTATCCAAAAGAAAAAAGTTTTGTCCTTAGTTATAATTGAACTCCTAGCTCGTTGACTGGACATGAAACCCTCAAGAGTTATTTCATAGCATTACAAAATTAAAAGCATCATGGTAAAATATGGACCACAGTAAAAATTCAATATATCTGAAATAAAGGCTACTTTTCTCTTACTGTTTTACTTTTGCCTGTCTGTAGTATTTTATTGTGCTCTTTCTCATGACATAAAAAGACAGCTTTATATGCCATCTGCTGCTTCAAATTGTCATGTGTCAGTGCTTCCAGCTGCTGTAAAACTTGCTAAAAATACTGTATGGTTACAAAAATTGCAGGTCTGTGTTTTGGTTGCTTGATTTTGATACCTATCACAAGCTGCTTTGTCTGCATTTTGCTACATTATACTATGTTAAAGTATGTTTTTAATAGTAGTATTATTTTGTGTTTTATTGTGAGGGTCACACTGTTATTTATGGTCACAGGGCTATATATGATGGTTTTTGAATGATAAATATAGAACTGGTTTCTGCAAAGCCATATATGCTTAGTTTAAAGCTGTGCTCTGTTTTAAATGCTTTTTTTATTCATGGTATATGTAATATGTTGTTGTGGACTTTAAAACATGTTTTTTCTATTACACTGTATTGCTTATTTAATCAGTAAATGTGTGAACATTCAGCATGACACATACTGGTTGCTTACCGTTCTGTGGTTGGAAATGTTCTTTCTGCTTATCATACATGCCTATGTAGCCCCTGCTCTTTATAGTTCCCATCATAGTTGCAAACCTACAAGATTTGCCATAACTTTTTAATATTATAGAGCTTTTTTTTTTTAAGATTATACCCCAATGGCTGATTATTAGCTGTATGAAATTTCTATATCTGACACTGTACCAAAAAGCTGCATGGAGTCAGGAGACCTTGTCACTGTTCTGCTCCTGGTCACTGTATATAACTGCAATATTTATAATGCGTATAAATCTAGATACTGTCAGACAAACCTGTAATATTAGCTAATAGTAAAATGCTGTGTGTCCCATGTTCTTTTTTTTTTTTTTTTTTTTACAAAAGAATATATCAGGTAAATGGAAAAGGTCAGAGTAGGCTGTATACATTTGTCCCTACTGTTATGAAAACTGTCCCTGTCTGACAATGCAAGCAAGCGTTCCAATACATGTTCTATTACAGTTTGGTAACCTTCTGGATCTGTGCAAGAGTCCTTTTGATGTCTGCCAGGCTTACCTTTGGCATTAGAAAGAAAAACAATTCTCCTGCACTTAGGAGAAATGTGGGGCTGGATTTAATTGCGTATCTCCACTGGTTCAACCTTCACAGGCTGTGCTGCCACTCACAACAGGTCAGGGAAACCCAAGTGTAGAACTCTAAAGATAAGGAGCAGAGAATGCACCAGCCTAGTGCATTCACTTTGATTCCTGTTGCAAACAGAGCCGGTGTCATGTCAAATAGTGTCCCCCGTCAGATAGTGTCCGCTGTGTACCGCGCATGCGCAGTACACATCACAACCAGATTCCGAAAAATATCCGAAGATAAACGGTGCCTGTGCCGTGAGTCCAGGTTCAAGCCCCACCATCCAAGTGGACATAGAGTTAGAATAAAAAGAGCCTAGCGAAGCGAGGCCGTGCCCGAAGCGTGGAGAGCGATTCGAGCCCACGAGGGGCCATCCACTTGGATGGTGGGGCTTGCACCTCGACTCACAGCGCAGGCACCATT
The DNA here is from genome assembly GCF_037356315.1 of Lithobates pipiens. Classification (NCBI taxonomy): domain Eukaryota; kingdom Metazoa; phylum Chordata; class Amphibia; order Anura; family Ranidae; genus Lithobates; species Lithobates pipiens. The sequence continues at coordinate 67,555,193 of NW_027507686.1, read as the reverse complement.
CATCTTCGGAGATTTTCTGAATCTCCTTCTGCTCCATACTGCGCAAGCGCTGCGCCTGCGCGGTACACAGTGGACACTTCTGGGCAGAACACCGACACCCTGTGGGATTGTGGAGACAGCTGTTTTGGGAGAGATCATCACTTTTGAGAGATAATCATTTTTTATTACCCTTTTGCAACAGTTTATTGTATATAAAGTTATATAAACAAATACATACAATATATCAAGTAAAATGCAGTCCACCAAGTCCTCCACTTAGCATGGTCTGCTGTTGAATGCCAATTGTGAGATGAGAAGTCCAAACGAGCTGACACGTTTTGTCCTCAGAGCTCTTACCTTTGGCATTTTAGCATTGTAGTTTTGTTAAGTCATATACGTATGATCCATCCCTAATGTGGCTACCTTAATATTAAGAATAAAAAGTATTTATATTCATGTTATGTATTATAATGAACTGTGTCTGGTCATTTTATCCACCTCAATCTCAAGCTTTCAGCGCTCTCACAGTTTGAATGACAATTACTTTTTTCTTAGTTTCTCTCATAAAATGTTGCTAATTAGTAATTTTTCTTCATAAATTTTGGCCAAAATGTATACTGCTACATATCTTTGGTAAAAAAAATAACTGAAATTAGTGTATATTATTTTGTCCTTTTGAAAGTTATAGAGTCTACAAACTATGGTGCCAATCACTGAAAATTGATCACATCTGATCAGGCCTTCAGTACATCAGGTGAATCTCATTGCTTGAGATACTAACAAGTCAGGAAAGTACAAATACCCCCCAAATGACCCCTTTTTAGAAAGTAGACATTCCAAGGTATTAAGTAAGTAGCATGTGAGTTTTTTTAAGTTGTAATTTTTTCCCACAATTCGTTGCAGTATGAAGAATTTTTTTTCTTTTTTACTAAATTGTCATATTATCAGGTTATTTCTCACACACAGAATATGCATACAACAAATTACACCCACAAATACATTATGCTACTGTTCCCGAGCATGGCGATACCACATGTGTGAGACTTTTACACAGCCTGGCCACATGTTCTATGAGCATAAATGACACATCTCATTTCTCAACCACCTATTATACTTTTGAAGGCCCTGGAGCACCAGGACAATAAAATTGCCCACAAAATGACCCCATTTTGGAAAGCAAATTGTATTGTATTGTATAATCTATGAGGCATAATGAGTCTTTTGAATGGTTCATTTTTTTCTAGAAGTTTTTGGAAAATGTGAAAAAAAAAAATGAAAACGCATTTTTTTTTTTTTTTACACAAAGTTGTAAATTTATAAGATATTTCTAACACATAGCATGTATATAGCAAAAATTACACACCAAAATACATTCTGCTACTCTTCCCGAGTATGGCGATACCACATGTGTGAGACTTTTACACAGCCTGGCCACATACAAAGGCCCAACATTGAAGTAGTACCTTCAGGCTTTCTAGGCGCATAAATTACACATCTCATTTCATTCCTACCTATCACACTTTTGAAGGTCCTTGAGCACCAGGGCAGTGGAATTACCCACAAAATGACCCCATTTTGGAAAGCAAACACCCCAATATATATTCTATGAGGCATAGGCTGCAAATAGGTACTCTGGTACTCTGATGGACAGGTACTCGGGTAACTTGATGAGTTGCAGACAAGTACTTGGGTACTCTGATGGGCTGGTGACAGGTACTCGGTTACTCTGATGGGCTTGTGACAGGTACTTGGGTACTCTGATGACCTGGTGACAGGAACCTGGGTACTCTGATAGCCTGGTGACAGGTACTCGGGTACTCTGATGGGCTACAGATAGGTACTTAGGTACTCTGATGGGCTGGTGACTGGTATTCAGATACTCTGAAGGGTGATGACAGGTACTCAGTACTAATATGGACTGTGACAGGTACTCAGATACTCGGGTACTCAGATGAACTGTGACAGATACTCATATGGACTGTGACAGGTACACAGGTATTCGGGTACTCAGATGGACTGTGACAGGTACTCGGGTACTCAGATGGACTGTGACAGGTACTCAGGTACTCAGATGGACTGTGACAGGTACTCAGGTACTCTGATGGACTGTGACAGATACTTGGGTACTCTGTACATAAGAGTGTATATGCGTAAACTGAAACACTGGCAGCTAGAAGAGGTTAAAGAAGATATTTATGAGTGTATACACATATGCATGGTTACATGCGAGGTCTTTACAGAATATGACTTGTGTAATTTTTACTCAGGATCTTTCTGCCAGCCTGTGCTAGAAAGATCCTGCATAAAAGCATCAAGGAAATTATTGTCTGTGTACAAGAGGCCATAAAAGAGCTTTAAGACAAGCCATCACTAACCTTCCTAGCCACATGTACTATGAAGTGATGCATCTTTAAAGATCACAACAAAGACTTTAAAGTTGGTTTCTGACAGCTTACAAAAATTGCTGTGCGTTTGCATGGGAAAACTGGTAGGCTGCCAAAGTTCTGCTGCAAATTAAAATAAAAGGTAAATGGTTTGTTAGTTCAGTGCCTCTGTTATGAACGTTGAAGGTCTATCTTCTCTACAATGCCTTGCCTATAGCTACAAATGTGAATGATGGTTTGTTTAAAGTGTTTTGCTGTTTGTTTAGAACACGTAAATACTAATAGAAGCAATCTGGTCCCATTATCACTGTAAGATGTGTTATATGTGTTTTTGTATGTTTTGGTTCATTGACTCGTGTTTTAAACTTTAAAGCATAGCAAAAAGAATTTTTTGCATGTGCTTTTCATGTTTGTATTTAAAAATAAATAAAAAAAGCTAAATAGAATACTGCTTTAAAGCACTAAAACACACTAAGTATGCATTTTACTGCAGTACCATTTTAGGAACCGTAAGTGCATACTGATACAGGGATACTAATGGGCTTCATTGATTTGTAAGACAATTCTGCAATTGCTGTGGTTTATATATATATATATATATATATATTTATATATATAAAACATTTCCTACCTCTCTAGGTGTGTGTTTGGAGCAGGCCTCAGGCAGAGTGCAAGCTATTGTGAACAATTTGAATTAAGAGGAAACTCAGCCTGCCCCCTTTGACAAAGAAGGACATACTGAGCTTCTCCTCATTAACATACAATACAGAAGCTTGGTTTCTAGATCATTAACCCTTTGCTGGGATAGACAGTGGTCAAATCTAGTTTACAACTGATAATGAGATCTGCCAGGTTATTACAGTTAGAGTTATTATATTTTGTCCCTGTACCCTTAACTAAACTGTCCCACCCTCACCCTTAACCACTTCAGCCCCGAGCCTCTTTTTGACACTTGTTGATTACAAGTTAAAATCAGTTTTTCTTGCTAGAAAATTACTTAGAACCCCCAAACATATATATATATTTTTATAACACCCTAGAGAATAAAATGGCAGTCGCTGAAATACTTTCTGTCACACAGTATTTGCACAGCGGTCTTAGAGGGAAACTTTTTTGGGAAAAAATACACTTTTCTGAATTAAAAAAGACTTTAAAGTAAAGTTAGCTAAAAAAAATTATATTGTGAAAGATAATGTTACGCCGAGTAAATTGATATACAACATGTCACGCTTCAAAATTGTGCCTGCTTGTGGAATGGCAACAAACTTTTATCTTTAAAAATCTCCATAGGTGATGTTTAAAAATTTCTACAAGTTACCAGTTTTGAGTTACAGTGGAGGGCTAGAATTATTGCTCTCGCTCTAACGATCGCACCGATACCTCACATGTGTGGTTTTAGCACTGGTTTCATATGCAGGCGCTACTCACGTATGCTTTTGATTCTGTGCTCAAGCTCGTCCGGACGGGGCACTTTAACATTTAACACATTTTTTTAACATTTTATAAATTTTTTTGACACTGTCTTTTTAAAAAAAGAAAATTTGGGTCCCTTTTATTACTATAACAAGGAATGTAAACATCCCTTATAGTAATAGAAAAGAAGCATGACAGGACCTCTTAAATATGAGATCTGGGGTCACAAAGACCTCAGATCTCATATTTACACTAAAATTCAATAAAAAATAAAAATAAATGTCACTTGAAAAAAAAAAACTTCTTTAAGCGCTATGGGCGGAAGCGACGTCCATGCTATAGAGCCAAGCAGGGGCCATCTTCCCCTCAGTCAGCAGCCATTCATCCACGGGAGAGGAAACGATCATCTCCGCCTCTACCAGTGGGTCCGGAAAGCGGCGGAGACGACTGGAGCATGGTGGAAGGGGGGGTGGGCACCTCTCCCGCCACTGATAAAAGTGATTTTGTGGCTAATCCGCTGTGGAGAACACTTTTATCTTAAAGAGAAATGCACAGTGTTCCCGAAAATACCGGGGTTATGGCAGCTAGCTGCTGCCATAACGCTGGTATTTAGCGTCAAAGTACTGTCGTACGGGTACGTTGTTTTGCGTGACGTCGTTAAGATTCCTACCTACCGGTATATGTCACTTGCAACCTTCGGGGATTGTTTACATTCCATGCATTACATTCCCATACATTTCTATGGGGTTGTCAACCTAGCTGGTAGATGGACTGGGATGAGCGCAAGCAGAAGAGGGAGACTTGGTCAAGCAGGAATCTGTGGAGGGTCATGGCACAGGAACAAAAAAAATAAATTTTCTTTGAAAACACACATCTTTTAAGTATAGTATGTTCTTCAGTAGTCTGTGTCATGGTAGTTGGTCAGATTTTCTATAACTATGTTTTGAAATTAGGAAACAATAGCAAAGGGTACATGTGGAATGTGTTGACCACAGTCACTTTTCCATTAGTTTTTTTTTTTTTTTTTGCAGTTTCAGTTGCTTTATGGCAATACCTTTCTTGCAGAAGTATATCTTCAAAAGATTCTTGAGGACATTAAGTGTTAAAATGAGAAGGATTTATCTTGCAGTATAATTCACTTGCACATTATCTGTGCCCTTGTTTGGCTCATCAAGCTTAGCTAAAAAGCCTTGGGGTAAACCATGCAAGGTCTCAGATTAAAACGATGAATGAATGACAAACCAGAATTTCTGATAAATTATTCCATTCTTTCTGTGTGACTGGTCTTACAGACATATTAAGACATCATGTCGGGAGATCTCCATATTTCTCCTACATGCCAACTGTCCTAATTTCACTAACACAATCCGGTGTCTAGCTGCCAAAAATGTACATGTGTGGTGTGGGGTTAAAGTGAATGTAAACTTTCAATTATGTTTGGAAACATGCCTCTCTGTATTCATGTGTTTTCTTAAGCAATTAATATTTTATTAATCTTTTGCAAAATTAGCTGAAAATCTTGCTAATAACAGCATTTCCTTTTGCAGGATTACACCATTATTCCACTGCCATTCAATTAGCATCAGTGTTGTGAGCCTTCTATGCAAGCTCCTTATTTAATTGATTAAGTGCATTTTCAGACAAATTTCCCCTATTTTTGTACCCCCCATCTGCCAACCTAAAAGATCCCACCCTCCACAGCAGCTTCATAATTACTGAGATCTGATGCCCACATCCCCCTGAGTTTGTTGACTTCCTGTGCCGTGCCTGCCTGCATAGTAGAGGCAAAAACAGAAGGCTGCATGTGTCAGACCTCAGTAAGGGTGCATCTGCAAGGGAGGATAAGATCTGTTAGGTCAGCAAAGGGGAGGAAAAAAAACTGTGCTTTGTCTGAAAGTGCACTTGTTGATGACAGCTCAAAAGCACACAGAAGGCTAACTTCTGCTGCTAATTGAGAGGCAGTGGCTAAGAATTGTCAGTCTCTAACAGGAAGTGTTGTTGCTAGTTGGATCTCCAGGTAAGAAATTCTGCAAGAGTAACAAAAAATGATTTGCTTAATAATAATATAATTTTATAACAATAGCATTGTAAAAGTAATACAAACACTAGTATAAGCTTACTTGAAAAATGTTATTTAATGCTGTGAGTTCTGCCTTCCTGGATTCCTTAAAGATCGTTCAAATTAATAGGGTTAGGCTACAAGTAATTGAAATACAACATAGAATGAATGTGATTTTACATTTTGACCATAGAAACGCTTAGAGAAAACCATATACAGTGGGACATGATGCTGCACATACTAAAAAATTGGCAGCTGTAGGCAAACTGATGTACTGGTACATTGCTGCCTACTTCTGGGTTTAGGGTGTGCACATGCTGCTCCCACTGTGATTGTCAGCACATTCCAGCTAATGATTTATGGCTAGGACCTGCTGATCCGCTGTGTGCATTTACAGCCCAGAGCTCTTGTGTTGGTAAACAACACAGAGCTCTGTACAGAGGGAGTGATCTGTCAGTTTCTTATCCCTGCATAGCAGGGATAAGAAACTGAGAGATCTTTATGAAAAAGCAGCACACTGTACACACGTTACACATAGTTAGGCACACTTTTAACCCCTTCCCAGCCAGTGTCATTAGTACGGTGATAGTGTATAGTATTATCACTAATTACTATATCAATGTCAGTGACAGTTAGTCAGTTCCCCCTCGGCGTCAGTTAGTGTCAGATTGACCACTGCACTATCACAGTTCTATTATAGGGCATTGATTGCGATAAAAATAAATGTAATAAAAATTCTAGCATATATACAACATAGTTTGTAAGCACTATAATGTTCACAAAAAACAATCAATATACACTTATTTGGGTTTTACATTATCAAAGATATGTATAATACATTTTGGCTAAAATTTATAAATAAATATGATTTTTTAAATTTCTTTATTGCATATGATTTATAGCAGGAAGAAGAAGTTAGAAAATATGTGCCATAAATGCATTTTTCTTCTCTTGCCAGCTGCTGCTATCTGTGTATTTTCTTTTCTCCTCCTCTATAAGGAAAACAGTGCAGGGAAAATTTAAGGAAGAGATCGGTGAAGCATTGGGTCAGGCAGTACCTAGACCGAAAACACTATTGCCTGCTGCATTTGCACGTAGGTGCTTTTGGGCCACTGAACACATTTGTGTTTTGCTTCTGACATTGATTTGTAATACATTTTTGTTGTGTGTAAAGCAGTGTTTGAGTTTTGATTTGGATTTTATAAAAAAGTGCACGCTTTTTGCCTTGTAACACATCACTTGTACTTTATAAAAGTCAATAAATCTTATACGCACTTTATTCATCCCAAACTAACCCTGAGACACTTTCAAATTTATTCTATACATTCTACACATTTTTATTAGCCCGTGTGGGTCAGAATTGTCAACCTTCCCTAGGGTTCTTCCAGAGGTTTCTGGGGAATACTTGAGCAATGATTAAAGGGGTTGTAAAGGTAAATGTGTTTTCACCTTAATGCATTCTATGCATTAAGGTGAAAAAGCATCTGACAGTGCCAGCCCCCCCGTTTTACTTACCTCACCCCTCGAAAATCCCGCGCTCGCCCCCGCCGTCCTTCTTCGCCACTCAGCCTGGCCGCTGATTGGCTGGAGTGGATGGATGGAAAGCAGCGCAGCCATTGGCTCGTGCTGCTGTCAATCACATCCACTGATGCGGAGCGCCGGGGGGCGGGGCCGTGTGATACAGCGAGCGGCTATAGCCGCCAGCTGTATCGCGAGAGCGCCGCCCCCCAGCAGGTGCTTCTCACCATGCGAGGGAGCTTGCATGAACGTGAGAAGTACCTGCGGGAAGAAGCAGAGACAGCCGCCGAGGGACCACTCTGTGCAAAACGAGCTGCACAGTGGAGGTAAGTATAACATGTTTGTTATTTAAAAAAAAATAAAAATTAACTTTACAATCCCTTTAACTTCTCAAATAAACAACAACGGACCTAGCTACATAGGTAATTTGGTTGAAAAAAGACCATAAACTTCAACCAACATGGGGAAAAAAACACAAATAGAAAACCTCCATTTATATATATATATATATATATATATATATCTATATCAAAGCATGGACCGATTTGCTTCATTGGGGAAAAAAATTCCTTCCTGATCCGCCAACAGGCAATGGGATATTCCCTGAATCAACTTTACCTATAAATATTGGTATTCAGTTATATTTTGTGCATTTAGTAAAGAATCCAGGCCTTTTTTAAAACAATCTACTGATATGGCTAAAACCAGCTCTTGAGGGAGTCTATTCCACATTTTCACAGCTCTTACTGTGTAGAAGACTTTCCGTATTTGGAGGTTAATTCTCTTTTCCTCCAGACGTAAAGAGTGCCTCCTTGTCCTCCATGATAACCTTAAGGTGAATAACTCTACACCAAGTTCACTATATGACAACCTTGATCTTTATTATCTCTAATCTGTAGGGGGTATTTCTTCCTAATGACCACAAATGTATGGAACATTCTTTCCACCGGCCATCACACTAATGTACTGTGAGCTGCAGGTATAGAAATTGTTCGCTGGAGATCTTTGAGCCCTGAAAGTTATTTCAAGGGTTCCTCCATGTTAAAAAGGTTGAGAAAGGCTGGTCCAGAGGGTCTCTAACAAGGCCTATGTTACAGCCTGATGATTCAACCACATCACATAACAGCAATAAAATGAATCTACAGGTAGAATTGCACATACTAGCTTACTAATGCTTTGGTGTAGGGGTAGGATGTTTGTTGGGTCACACGTCTTCAAGTGTTGGTATGGATAAAATGTTGCTTGAATATTTTGTTACACTGTCTGGGGTCATGATGTGTCTTACAATAATTTTTTTTTTAGAGAAAATAGTACTTGTTAACTGCTTGAACCAAATATAATTTAACATATTTTATGTGTTCCATTTATGGACCATTACTGTCCATTTTAATTGGTACTATAGCCTACCATCTGTGAGGCAATTTATGACTCAGAATAATGTTTAATATCACTGTGTGTTATTATGTACCATTATGTAATCTGTTTTCTGAAAGTCTTGCAATAGGGTAAATATTCATATAAATGCATTTTCCATATACCTATGTATACATCAAAGCAAAGAAATATAGAGTATTTCTGGCAGATGTTCAACATGACCAACGTGTTCCTTATCATTAACAGTTTGGGATCAGTGCCCATTTGGGTTTATTTTTGGAACATTGAAATCCTTTTTTTTTTCAACACATTGTTTACTACTGTTTAAGCAGAGGGCTGTTTTTAATCTTTTAGTGTATAGCAGTTATCACCACTAAGCAGAAAATCAGTGATAATCCATGTCATATTATTTATTTAGGGACTACTTAATAGACCCCCAGTATACTTACCTGCAGTGTTTGTTATTTTTATTTATTTCAGGTACTTACAGTATATAGTGCCATCAATTTATGCAGCTCTTTACATCTATATTGTACATTCACATCAGTCCCTGCCCTCCGGGAGCTTACAATCTAAGGTCCCTAACTCACATTCATACATACACATACTAGGGCCAATTTAGACAGGATCCAATTAACCTATCAGCATGTCTTGGAGTGTGGTAGGAAACCAACACAGGAATAGATATAAATGGGAATTTTAAGGTGGATGATCACTCAAATAAAAAAAAAGGAGACACATATATTAAAATATTGATCTTCATTCACATTTGTCCCCTGGGTCCAAAAGCCCAGGTTATTTAAAGTGTTAATAAACCTACAACAATAAAATCAGTCTGTATATGCAGTAAAGCATGCTTTTACACTCACTGTGGTTAATCGTCTGCATTGTGTAAAAAGACTGATCATGTATGCACAGATCCTCCTCTGCTTCCATTGATTCCAGAACATTTGTGGATAAGACATAGCCTTTGGAGTCCAGCTGCACATGCTCAGTTTGGTGTGCATTGCTAGAGAGGTTTTTTTTTTATTTGCTTGGGAGAATGCATGTGATCAGCACTGTCCAGACAGACGGTCAGGAGCCCTGCAGCCTCATAGGACAGCTCAGTGCAGTATGAAAACTCCTCCTACAAGCTTCAACAGGAAGTCACAAGACTTCTATATACTGCTGATGAGAAAAGGTATTTAGCAGTTTATATTTACTAAAATAATTGCAGTTTTATGTTCAGTGTACTGTGGAAGAGCATATATAGTGAATGCAGTGTCCTGGGTTTAGTAACACTTTAAAAAGAGGCCACTTGGTAAAACCATCAAAGTTCATAGGGAATAGCTACAACACCAAGGTACATATGAGTCAAACACCACACAGCTGGGGAGTGATGGAGAATTAGTGCTCCCTATTTGTATAGCTTGGGAGTTGTTGAAGATTACCCAAGGAAAACTGCTGTAGATGTGTAAAAAAAAATCCCAATGTGTTTATATATATATATATATATATATATATATATATATATATATATAATATATATATATATATATATATATATATATATATATATATATATATATAGATAGATAGATAGATAGATAGATAGATAGATATGTGTGTGTGTATGTATATGTGTGTGCATATATATATTCATTACAGATACTTTTTTTTCTTTTATTATGAATGATCACATAACTTCTGTATAAGGAGCTTGGAGAGGTGGGGGCGGGCAGCAATACACGTCTCAGTCTCAGTCTCAGTAAATGGCTGCTCTGGGGGGGCATGTCAGCACAAGTTTGATCACTGGGAGACAGGCAGTCTGTTCTCCCAGCACAGCCAGAAAACTGACCAGAGTTGGATGTGTCCTCATGCATACCATGGACAGTTTGAAATAGATAAGCATGGGAACTGACAGGAACACCAAGTATTTCATACAAAGGGGGCCATACAAAGAAAAAAGGATACTTTTTAACACAAGCACTGTACATGGTACAACAGAGAAATATCAAGAACCTGAAACGTTGGGGTAACATACACTTGTATTCAATGTTAGGGATTAGATTAAATTAGGATAGGATATTGGGGCCTAAGTGTATTTTTAAAAGTGTTGGGTTACGTTTAAGAATTGTGTGTGTGAGTGTGCTGTGTGAGTGGCTGGGACCGCAATGCCTTGGCTCCAGCACAAAGCTATGAAGATCCAGCATGGTACGCCGGACCCTCAGAGTGCATGCGCTGGTGACATCACCAGCTGCATCTAGTGTGATATCCCCTAGACACTGTAAGTTTAGGAGATATTCAAAGAACACTTAAACAATGGAGCGACTCTAGTGTGTGAATTGTAAAAAAAGTTCAGCCAGTGGAGGATGCAAAAACACCAAGAGTGGAATAAAGTTCATGATTACTATTTATTCCATTGTTCAATTGTTCAATTAAAATTGTAAAAATGTTTTAAAAAGTTGCAAAGCCAAACAATATTCACAGTCTAGATTGTAGCTTACATATCCAGAGTGGGCCTGCAGGAGACAGAAGACTCATGTCCCTGGTCCTGGAAGAACCCCATGGTAATCTCTGTCAGCAGCTGCCAGAATGCGGTGATAGAGCCACTCGGGGACACAGGATGTCAAGGCCAGAGGGTGACACAGCCCCAAGTGCTGGAAGATCCTGTTCTCAATGAAGTGGCAAAGAAGGTTGGATGGTCTGAAGTGCAGGTGCACAGCTGCACCAGAATTCTGTGTGCACCAATTTTCGTAAATCCCCCCATAGAGTACTACAAACACAAAAGAGCTTCCAACCCTTCCATTCTTTACCTAAAATAAAATATAACCTTTTTGCTGGAACTGAGCTTTGACCGGTATCTCTTTAGACTATTAGCACATTTCTAGATGGTCAACAACTGTGTTTGAATCATCTGGAAGTTTTGTTTGATTCTCTTTGACGTGAAGCTCTTTTCAAAAACAACAATCCCCCTCTGCATTAGATAATGCATCACCATTTGCACTGCAGACCGTCCAACCTTTTTTGCCACTTCTTTGAGAAGGGGATCTTCTAGCACTTGGGACTCATCATCCTTCAGCCCGAAGGCTGTGACATCCTGTGTCCCCAAGTGGCTCTATCACCGCCTTCCGGCGACTATAAGATCATCTGACAGCCCGACAAAGATTACCATCTGATTCTTTCCCCTCTCCCGGGCCTGGGGACGTGAATCTTCCATCTCCTGCAGGCCAACTCTGGATATGTAAGCTACAATATGCACTGTGAATATTGTTTGGTTTTGTAACTTTTTAAAACTTTTTTACACTTTTCATTGAACTGGAATAAAAATCAATTGTGAACTTTATTCCACTCATGGTGTTTTTGCATCCGCCACTGGCTGAACTTTCTTTACAATTCACACATTTAAGGCGGGCCATTGTTTAAGTGTTCTTTGGTTGTTCTCTTGTTTGGTCAATGAGTGTGTGAGCTGCCATCTGTGCTGGGCTTATATTCAGACTGGTCATTCTATCAGCGTTGCGCCAAGATTTCTGCATTGTTTCAAGAGATATTCACTGTACCTATATGTAAGCCTTATTGTAGGCTTACCTGTAGGTACAATTTAGAAAAAAAAACTTTAAAAGATGTATGTTTTTTTGTTTTTTTAAGAATCATACTTACCTAGGTGGATGCAGCATTGGTCCGATTCTGCATATGTCCCCTAGCACCTCTAACGCTGGGAACCAAGTGATCGAACACCTCCGATCACTCGCTTATCACTGTTCCTTGAGCAGAGAGCTGCACTGCCACCCCCTCCCTGCCCTGCGCTCAATTGAGCACTGGGCTGTGGAGGGAATGGGAGCGGCTGGCTCAGACTCACAGCGGCTGAGCTGGATTCCAGACCAGGCATGTGGGCAGATCCCAACTCCATTGTTGCGGTCTTGCCTGAGCCTGGACCGGCTCTGTTGTCAGCTGACGACGGGCCTTGGCTGTACTTCCCCTTTAAGTTTAAGGGTTAGGTTAAGAGTTTTGAGAGCACTGCTAAGATAAGGGCCCATTTTAGGTTAGGTTAAGTGTTAGAATTCAGATTATTAGAGGATGGTTAAGTACTAAAATATGTTTTCTGTACAGGTCAGAGCTTAGTGACATTTTAAGAAAGGTACTGTATTTCTTTTTTTTTTATTTTTTATCAAACACTAAAAAGCTCTTGCTGAGAATAAATGTACAGATTCCTAGTAAAGAAAATAAATGTTTCTTACAACTTTCCATTTAAATTGACTGTGTGTGTGTGTGTTTCTGCATGACTCTGGTAGAGACAGTGGCTTGTATTCTTCCTGGCGGGGGGAGGGGGAGTGGGACGTTATAGACAAATGTGAATAATGTATGTAAAATAAATTGTGCTGCAGAATTTGTTGGTGCTATATAAATAAATAAAACAAACACTGTTGTGCAGGCAACATGCACTATAACCGTCATAAATAATTTTATTAACTCAAAGGAGTTCTCAGTGATCAGTTTCCTCCAATATATCTACATATTTAGATCATAGACAGTCAGATGCATCCTGAATAATAAGCAGGGACACATTAATTTGGCCAAAAAGCAGTGAGATATGCATCATGTGTTGCTCAGTCTACTCAAACAGCAGAATATGGGAGTGTATAACCAATTCCTTTTATGTTCTTCTCATTGAGAAGTGGGAATGATTGGTCTTGATGTCAAGTCAGTTGGAAGATTTTAGGGTAATAATAAATGATTCCCATTCTTAGAAGTGTTAGTTATTTCTCCCTTTAGGGTGGACGTGAATGGCCACATCAGATTCATGCCATCAAATCAAAATAATATCTTCAGTATTTTATTTACAAGAGGAATGTTTTAAGAGTCAAGTCCACCAGAAGATTTTACGCCCAACGGCCATTCTGAGTCTGAAAGTGTTGTTTCCTCGTGTTGTGTCTACTGTATTGTCTGCTCTATTGTGGATGTATTAACATCTTCTCTTATAGTAGGAAATTGTTTTTGTGTGTTTTGTAACATGTTTAACTGTGAGTTTTTTTTTGGAATAACAGTCCAATTTTATGAGTGTAACAGGATTTTTTTTTACTGTAAGATTTTGTGAAGTATGTGTATGAGAGTATTCTTCAAAATGCTTTGTGTGTTTTAGCATCTGACCTTCTGAATTTGTTTGTTTATATTAAACAGCCATCTTTGTTCTGTGCTATTATACAGTACCACGTTTTGCACTATGTACATTTGTATGCACTGTCTGTTCTGCAAATGTTCCTGAACTGTCTGTTGTATTTCCATTTCCCCCCTAATGTTCCAATTAGAGCTGTGGTAGTTGGTTGACCCTCAATGTGTAGAAATGGATGGTTATCATCCTGGATTGATTCCAAAGTGTTTGGTGTGAAATAATTGAATGCCAAGAACCACCTGTGTCTGTTTTATTGGTAAAGTTCCTGTCACAGGCTATGTTTCTGTCACATAAACCTGTTAATGTTCTGAATATGGTTGTGGTGTCACACTCCCTGTTGTATCGCTAAGAAGATGTGGTCTTCTATAGGCAATAAAAAAAATCTGAATTGTCACTCATGTGTGTCATGTCTTAATGATTCTTTGTATAACCTAGAAATGTTTGTTCATAATAAAAGGGCACGTGTACAGTCACATCCAACTGATGAACGCTTAGGGAAATATGTAATTTATTATAGGTGATTCTACATTTCATATATAGTTATATACCTAGATTGATCAGCTTTGGAGGGCAACTCCGCTTTCATGGAAGAAAAAATGGCAAAAAAATAGCATATTACAATTGCGTCACAAGTCATATTGTAATTGAATGTTATTATCTGCAGAGCTGTATTTTCTGTAAAATTCAATGCAATATGGCAACCTGGAGGGGTTCTGTACACAGAATGTGCCACTGCATCCCAGTGTTAGTGGTAGGGTTTAATATTGAGTTGGCTCACCCTTTGCATCTATAACAGCTTCAACTCTTCTGGGAAGGCTGTCCACAAGGTTTAAGAGTGTCTGTGGGAATGTTTGACCATTCTTCCAGAAGCACATTTGTGAGGTCAGGCACTGATGTTCAACCAGAGGGCCTGGCTCACAGTCTCTGCTCTAATTCATCCCAAAGGTGTTCTATTTGGTTAATATTAGGACTCTGTGCAGGCCAGTGAAGTTCCTCCACCCGAAACTCAAAAATATACAAATGTTTTTATGGACCTTGCTTTGTGTACTGGGGGGATTATGGTGCAGGGTTGTTTTTCAGGGGTGGGCTTGGCTCCTTAATTCCAGTGAAGGGAACTCTTAGGCATCAGCATACCAAGGGGCCAAGCCCACCCCTGAAAAACAACTGCACACCATAATCCTCCCTCCACCAAATGATTTGGACCAGTGCACAAAGCAAGGTCCATAAAGACATGGATGAGCACGTTTGGGGTGGAGGAAATTGACTGGCCTGCACAGAGTTCTGACCTCAACCCGATAGAATACCTATTTTAGGAATTAATTTGAGTGGAGACTGTGAGCCAGGCCTTCTCCTCCAATATCAGTGCCTGACCTCACAAATGTGCTCCTGGAAGAATGGTCAAAAATTTGCATAGACACACTCCTAAACCTTGGGGACAGTCCCCACAGAAGACTTGAAGCTGTTATAGCTGCAAAGGGTGTACCAACTCAATATTGAACCCTACACAGACTAAGATTGGCATGCCATTAAAGTTCATGTGCATGTAAAGGCAAGTGTCAAACTTTTGACAATGTAGTGTAGCTCACCCAGAGGGAAATATTTTTTTCTCAACACAGTGGAGTTACTCTTTAATCCTTTTGCTGATAGGGACAATTTTGTTTTAAAATGAACATTTAGTCCTGAATATTAGTTTAAACTAGAGGTGCACCGCATAGAAATTTTGCTGCCAAAACCAAAAATTCAGGTTGCACTTTGCCAAAACCAAAAATGACAGTTTTAATATATATATATATATATATATATATATATATATATATATATATATATATATATATATATATATATATATATATATTTTATATATATATAATTGTGTTATATAAAAAATGTTCATTAATATTATGAATATAAATGAATATGAATTTATTGTTGGCCATTATCGTGACCTTTAGTGCAAGAAAAGCTCAAGAAAAATTCATCCCTTTAAATCCTATGTATGTCTTCACACTGGTCTGTTACACTTCCATTGTGGTGTTAAAAATTGTGCTTGCTTCATTTTTGGTCAGTTGAAAAAAATGCACCAAAAACACACTTCCCAGTTAAAATGCATTGAAAAACCAGCAAGAACACATCAATAACACACCCGTGCTCCTTTTTTATGCTTTTTGAGTCACATGACCTATGAAAAACACATCATAAGCACAGTAAAAACGTGGTAAAATCTCAGCAAACTTGTGGTAAATGGCAGTAAAATCGCTTGTGTTTTGGGTGGCACAATTGGCACCTTTATCTCTATTGGCAAAATGGCGAGAAAAAACACAATTTTCAGGCCAATATGTTCCCGATGGCGAAATTTTGGTGCATCTTTAGTTAAAATCCTCAAAAAATATATATTTTCTGAAAGCGGGGACTGCTGGTGCATTTTTTTCTGTTATCAGTAGTGCAACTGTTTTATCAAACTGATATTTTCATTCACTTATACACTAAGCTCAATTTGAGTGTACATAAATGCAATATAACATAATCTTTTTTTTGATAACATATAAAAAATTAGGTTGCATTGTGTAAATAGATACTTGACATGTTAGACCCTAAAAACTTCACTACCTAAAATTGTACATAGGCGACGCTACATTGGTTTAGAGTTAACTGTAAATGATGGCCCCAGAATTATTTCTCCCTCTCCAGTGATACTGAATATGTGTGCCACAATCATTGTTTTCATGCATAGGTGCCTGCAATGTGCGTCCTTGTGTATGCATGTGTGTTTATGTGAGAACAAGGTGGCTTTCAAAAAATATATTTTTTTTTAACTTTTTTGGTTATATAATTTTTTAACTTAATTTTATTGCAACCAATAGTCCCCTATGTTAAAGCATCATGTATGTGAAAGGTTTTCTTTCAGTAGACATTGGGGGCCTTTTAGACCCCTATTTTCAACTAAAGATCTCAATGAAGCTGATCAAGCACAGATGTTATACAACACCAATTCTGTGAAATGATGCATCTAAAAATTGTCAAGCAATTTCAAAGTAATATTCCTCAACGTACAATTACAAAGACTTTAAATATATCATCATCTCCAGATTCTCAAGATTATTTGATGATATGTACTGTAGAAGTCCAAGGGACAAGGCTGAAACCCGATATTAGATGCCCATGATCTTCAGGCCCTCAGACGGCACTGTATTAAAAACAGGCATGAGTTCTGCGTTGGACATCACTGCATGGGCTCTGGAGTACTTCCAAAAATCTGTCTGTAAACAGAGTTCACCATCCCATCCAAAAACGCAAGGTAAAGCTCTATCGTGCAAAGAAGAAACCACATCAGAACATGATCCAGAAATGCTGCTGTCTTTTCTGGGCCATTTAAAAGTTGCAAACTGGAAAACTATTCTGTGGTCAGGCAAATCGAAAGGATGGCTTTAAGGCTTTAAAAGTATGCAGGCATCTTTGTTCAGGTATCAGTATCTATTTTATGGACTGAGATGCTGGCTCATCTAAAACTCATAGGGTAAATCCTTGTGCCCCCTGTTGTTGCCTTTTACCTTGGCTTGCTACAGTATTGCAGTTACCTGTATATGAATGCCTGGGAGGAGACTGAGGAAATGCTTCCAGCTGCCTGCAGCAGACTGATGACATCAGACTCAGCCATGAATCAGCCTAATCAAAGTCACTTGTTGACTGGAGCTCAAGGACAGCCTATTACTAATAAAAAGGTACAGCTTTTTTCTCTCCTTTAAATGGCACTGTTACTATGTATTGTAACACGTACATTAATTTATGTATGCAATTATTTAGGGATCAGGAAGGATTTATTTTTTATACAATAAAACATGTATAACATTTTTTTTTTTTTACAAATGTTTTCTGAATTGAATCTAGTAGAAAAGGGTACTGAGAATGCAGGGCATATTTTTAGGGCTGAACGGGAAGGAATATCTGCAGTGAAAAGATGACCAAGGTATTGTCCAACAGATGGTATTGCCCCGAGAAAATCTTGTCATCAACAACATCAGGCCAGTCTGAAACAACTTGCAAAGACATATATAAGTCAGACAGCTAAAGTCTGCCATAGAGCTGTGCCAAGTTCTCCAGGATGCTTGGAACAACCTAATATGCAAGTACCTAACAGAACTGCTGTTCACATAAAATTATCTGGAATGCTTTGCCTAAAAAGGAAAAGGGAGGAAAATATTTAAAAGTAACCTATATTGTCAGAAATACAGAGGCTACCATTGTCAATCTTCTGAAAAGGCTAACTGCCCAGGTGTCTTGCTAATCCAGTGGTTTCAATTATTTCTTAGTTACTGATCAGGAACAAGCATGCATATCAAAAAAGCCAGAGTGAAGTAAGACCTCTTGATCTATACAAGTTGTTTTATTTCATTGATGCAGAAAGTACTAAAATCCATGATTTAGCAGGACAGCCAGTCAAATACCATTCTCAAAAGTAAAGGTCAGCAATGACGCCGTCTTAAGTACATCCGCTGTATTTACTTTAGGTTTTACTTTTTCATAAAGGTGCGTTTTCCTTTACTCACATACCAATACAATTTTATGAGACTGACCTCTCAACAATTTTCAAGACGTCTCCTACAATTCCATAATATAGATATTTCTTCTCTAAGAGATTTTCAGAACCTATGAGAAAAAACTTGCATGTGTAACCCCAGCCTGAACAGACAGAAGGTATATTCACAATCTCTGCTAATTTGCTAATGCTGACACTTACACAGTTTAATTAGGCGCAGATGTCAGAGGTATTCTATACAGAGGCATGAATAGTCAATCAACAAACATGCTAGTCATCAATTTAGAAGTATCATATCTACATTTTTGCAGCTGAGTTTCACATATTGTTCTGCATTATCAGTCAAAGCACACACTAGTATAAAGATACATATTTTTTTTTAAAACTGTTATTTTGAGTCCAAAGAGATTTGAAATTTCCATTGAGTGGCTAAAATAAAGATCCTTATCCTTGTGTTAAAGTTTTATGTTAATGCTTGGAAAATGAAACATATTTTGGGTAAAAAAAGAATTCACAGTTAATGTAACTATTTATGTTTTTGGCTATACTGAAGAGTTTTGTTCAAGCCACTAACTACTTTGCTTTGTAACATGTAACCATTGATGTAAATTGCTATAACCATAAAAATACTCTGTTCAGCTGCTCCTGTAAGTTACACATCCTGCAACATTGTGTGACCAGACTGTGTGGATATCTGTGCAGCTTTCTGTTTCCTTTTCCTGTCTTCGGTTTACTTTCTGGGTTATGAATGAACAATGAGAAGGACAGGTGAGAATGAAGGAGAGAGAAGGACAGCTTATAAGGAGGAAAGGGACAGACAATGAGATTGAGAAAATAAAAGGACAAATGAGAAAGAAGGAGGAGAATGACAACTGAAAAGGAAGGAAGAGTACAACTGAGAAGGAAGGAGGAGAAAGTGAGGTCAGAAGGAGGCAAAAGAAAGATCGATGAGAAGGATGGGTGAAAAGGAGCAAAGAGAAAGACAGCTGAGAAGGAAGGAAACTAAATACAGGTGGGAAGAAGGCAGAAGAAGGAAGGCCGAGAATAAAATAGGAGTAGTACAGGTAAGATGGAGGCAAAAAAGAACAGCCAAAATGAAGGCAGGGAAAGGATGGATGAAAAGGCAGGAGGAGAAGGATAACTGGGAAGTAAAGAAGAAAAGTACCGTTTTTAAAGGAGGAGAAGGATAGCTTAAAGGGAAAGAGGAAAAGGGCAGCTAAGAAGGAAGGAGGCACAGGACAGCGGTGAAGGAAAAAAAAGAGGAGAGGTGAAAAGAGGGGAGAAAGACAGTTGAGTAGGAGGGACGAGAAGGACAACAGAGGGGGCATGAAGATATTGACAGCTGTAAAACAAAAAGGAGAAGGAAGGGCAAAAAGAAAGAATCAGTAGAAGTAGGACAGGTAAGAAGGAGGGAGTAGAAGCACATCTGAGAAGGAAAGAGGAGGAAAGATGAAAACAAGGAAAGATGGAGAGAGGGAAAGAGGACAGCTGAGAGGAAGGAAAGAAAAGGACAGATGAAACTGAGGGATAAGAAGGACATCTAAAAAAGAGCATGGGGGAAGGAGGTGGGAGAAGAACAACTAAGGAGGAGAGGGGGAGGATGGGTTAGAAGGTAGGGAGGAAAGAACAACTTAGAAGGATGTAGCACAGCTAAGAAGGTTGGAGGAGGACTGATGGGAAGGAGGCAAAAGAAGGACAAATGGGAGGGAGGGCAGGAGATGAAAGAGGATACGGACAAGTGAGAGGGATGGAGAAAAGGGGCTGGTGAGAAGTAGGCAGGAGGACAGAGAGAAGATAAGAGAACTAAGACAGGTGAGGAGAACAGAGAAGAACAGCTAAAAAGGGGGGGAGGAGAGAGATGGTGGAGGAGGAAGCAGGATAACTGAGGCAGGAGCGGGACAGGTGACAAGTAGGCAGGAAGAAAACTGAGAAAGGAAGTGGAGTAGGGTAGGTAAAAGGGAGATAAGAGAGGACCAGCTAAGAAGGGAAAGAAATAATGATTGAGGAGGAGGTTATCTAAAAATTAGCACTTCGAAGGAAGAAGGAGAAGGACAACTGAAAATGGAGAAGAAAATCTGATGGAGGAGTAGAACAGAAGTTAAATAACAGGCAGCTGAAATTACAGGAAAAGTAAGGCTAAGAAAGAAGAGATTTAGAGAAACACTGGTGAAGGTTCAGAGTAGAAGGAGCAAGGTTTGTAGAAGGTGTGAGAAGAATGTTGCCAAATATCCTAAAATAGTACCTGTGTTCTTCCCCTCCTTTAAGCAGATTTAAACTCCTACAGTATAATGTAACAGAACTTGAATGATCTAATTGTTTAGAGACTTATGGGACGTTAATAGGTATCTATGTTGCTTTTTACTACCAAAACAGAACCCTTGTTTGTCTTCTCAAAAGATATACCTATCACTTTTGTGTAATTATAAATGTATTGGCAACTCAATAGCCCCATAGTTGAACTACAAAAATTGGGTAGATATAAAAATCTACACACAAATATTACCATATTTACCAGGAGGTAGAATTCTATGCAAGGTATGTCCTATGGGGAAACCTCCCCAGCAGGATATAAATAGCCAGAAAAAAAAATTGACAGAGGTTTTTGCCCTTCCTTACTCCATCCAAAACTAAAATAATATCTTTACATAAACCTAAAAATAAGTATTTAAGTGAATTGAAATGATAAAAAATAAATAAAAAAATAGACTAATTGTAGTTTATCTTCTATTTTAAATACCTGCCCACAAAAGAATATTAAAACATTTTCCTTTAGTCACTTTTATTGTCCATTTAGATAAAGTCCTCTGTCACTCACGGGTTAGTAGTTGATTATGTAAAAATAGCTAGAAACATTTCTGACATGGTAGAGGTAATCCTATATAGAGCATGTTTTTGGAGTAAGATTTTGGCTCAGAATTATATCCTGCAGTGACCTTATGTAGATTTATGACATTTCTTTGTATAGATTTTTTTAATATACCATATAATGGAAAATTACAGATAAAATTGAAATAAATGTGAAAACAAGATAAACCTAAAAAAGTTAAATAATGAGTGTTATGCAATTGTAAAGACTGGACAGTTTCTATGAATAATAATGGTGTTTGTATTTTGGTCATAGGATGAATTAACCACTTACCGGGTCTATTCTGGCACTCCTCTCCTACACATAAAAATCATAATTTGTTTGCTAGAAAATTACTCAGAACCCCCAAACATTATATATTTTTTTAGCAGACACCCTAGGGAATAAAATGGCGGTCATTGCAACTTTTTATCTCGCACAGTATTTGCACAACAATTTTTCGAATGCATTTTTTTGGGAAAAAAAAAGTTTCATGATTTAAAAAATAAGAAAACAGTTAGCCCAATTTTTTTTGTATAATGTGAAAGATAATGTTACGCCGAGTCAGCGACATTTAATTTCTATAATTTACTCCCTATTCTTTCGGTCCACCTCCCCGAAGGATTGGAAAGCATGTCAGGCATGGGAGAGAGATTTACATATAAACCTCTCTGAGGAAGACTGGGAAAGAATTTTAATAATCACACACAAAGACTCACTAAATGTTCACACCCAGGAGAACAATTTCAAACTTCTATCTAGATGGTATCGGTCACCTGAGCTGCTAAATAAGTATAAACTCGATGCCCCTAACAAGTGCTGGAGATGCTTAAATGATGGGGGATCGCTCCTACATAGTGATGGCCGAACGGTTCGCCCGGCGGTCGTTTCGCGGCGAATTTCCGACTTTCGCCGTCCGCGGGTTCGAACGCCTTTTTCCGTCGTTCGCCCCGGCGGACTTACGTGTTTAATGTATACAAGAACTTTAACCTTTCGTGACACGTTTATCATGTGTTACAGGACAACCAATTGAGACATGACAGCTCATGGACACTTGGACATTCCCCCTAACCTATAAATACACCCGATCCGGTGGCCATTTTACATTCTTTCTTCTGTCACTGTAGGGAAAGGATCCTGTGTGGAGTAGGGACAGAGAAAACGCTAGCTATTTGGTACACAAAAGTTCTTTTCAGGACTGGTATAGGTGTTAGGTCAGCAGCCTGAGTTTCTTTTGTCAGTTTAGATAAAGGGACAGAGCGCTGTATGCTGCTATTTTAGGGACAGCTCAGCCAGATTAGTCTTTCTTCATCATCATCATCATCATCATCATTAGCTGTTACTATCAGGTCCACAAAAGAGCTGTTCCAGCTAATCGTTCCAGCCTACTCTTTTTTGCCAATTTGTATAGGGACAGGCAGGAAGCAGTGTTGTCAGGCAGTGAGGATAATTTTAAAGACTTGCTGTTACTATTAGTTCCACAAAGGTTCTTTTCAGGACTGGTATCAGTGGTACGGTAATAGGCTTGTACACGTATAATATTCTTTCTTCCAAATATAGAAAGAATATTATACTTGACTGCTGCCCTTCTGCTGCAGTCTGCTAATCATTCACAACTCACTTGTTCCACAAAAGTTCTTATAAGGACTGGTAACTTGGTCTGTCTAGGGTGCTACGGTACATAGGCTTGGGTGCGGTACAGTCTGCTGTTCTGTAAGGACCGCTATCGGTCCACAATAGATAGGGTTGCCGTGCACTACTGCTGACCGCTGCCCTATACTGCAGCAGTCCTTCAGCGGTATAGGGACTGACGCACAGTCTGCTAAACACTAATACACAACCTGCTTGGTCCACAAAAGTTCTTATAAGGACTGGTAACTTGGTATAGGGTGCTACGGTACATAGGCCTGAGTGCGTTACAGTCTGCTGTTCTGTAAGGACCGCTATCGGTCCACAATACATAGGGTTGCCGTGCACTACTGCTGACCGCTGCCCTATACTGCAGCAGTCCTTCATTGGTATAGGGACTGACGTACAGTCTGCTAATCACTAACACACAACCTGCTTGGTCCACAAAAGTTCTTATAAGGACTGGTAACTTGGTATAGGGTGCTACGGTACATAGGCCTGAGTGCGTTACAGTCTGCTGTTCTGTAAGGACCGCTATCGGTCCACAATACATAGGGTTGCCGTGCACTACTGCTGACCGCTGCCCTATACTGCAGCAGTCCTTCAGCGGTATAGGGACTGACGCACAGTCTGCTAAACACTAACACACAACCTGCTTGGTCCACAAAAGTTCTTATAAGGACTGGTAACTTGGTATAGGGTGCTACGGTACATAGGCCTGAGTGCGTTACAGTCTGCTGTTCTGTAAGGACCGCTATCGGTCCACAATACATAGGGTTGCCGTGCACTACTGCTGACCGCTGCCCTATACTGCAGCAGTCCTTCATTGGTATAGGGACTGACGTACAGTCTGCTAATCACTAACACACAACCTGCTTGGTCCACAAAAGTTCTTATAAGGACTGGTAACTTGGTATAGGGTGCTACGGTACATAGGCCTGAGTGCGTTACAGTCTGCTGTTCTGTAAGGACCGCTATCGGTCCACAATACATAGGGTTGCCGTGCACTACTGCTGACCGCTGCCCTATACTGCAGCAGTCCTTCATTGGTATAGGGACTGACGTACAGTCTGCTAATCACTAACACACAACCTGCTTGGTCCACAAAAGTTCTTATAAGGACTGGTAACTTGGTATAGGGTGCTACGGTACATAGGCCTGAGTGCGTTACAGTCTGCTGTTCTGTAAGGACCGCTATCGGTCCACAATACATAGGGTTGCCGTGCACTACTGCTGACCGCTGCCCTATACTGCAGCAGTCCTTCAGCGGTATAGGGACTGACGCACAGTCTGCTAAACACTAACACACAACCTGCTTGGTCCACAAAAGTTCTTATAAGGACTGGTAACTTGGTATAGGGTGCTACGGTACATAGGCCTGAGTGCGTTACAGTCTGCTGTTCTGTAAGGACCGCTATCGGTCCACAATACATAGGGTTGCCGTGCACTACTGCTGACCGCTGCCCTATACTGCAGCAGTCCTTCATTGGTATAGGGACTGACGTACAGTCTGCTAATCACTAACACACAACCTGCTTGGTCCACAAAAGTTCTTATAAGGACTGGTAACTTGGTATAGGGTGCTACGGTACATAGGCCTGAGTGCGTTACAGTCTGCTGTTCTGTAAGGACCGCTATCGGTCCACAATACATAGGGTTGCCGTGCACTACTGCTGACCGCTGCCCTATACTGCAGCAGTCCTTCATTGGTATAGGGACTGACGTACAGTCTGCTAATCACTAACACACAACCTGCTTGGTCCACAAAAGTTCTTATAAGGACTGGTAACTTGGTATAGGGTGCTACGGTACATAGGCCTGAGTGCGTTACAGTCTGCTGTTCTGTAAGGACCGCTATCGGTCCACAATACATAGGGTTGCCGTGCACTACTGCTGACCGCTGCCCTATACTGCAGCAGTCCTTCAGCGGTATAGGGACTGACGCACAGTCTGCTAAACACTAACACACAACCTGCTTGGTCCACAAAAGTTCTTATAAGGACTGGTAACTTGGTATAGGGTGCTACGGTACATAGGCCTGAGTGCAGTACAGTCTGCTGTTCTGTAAGGACCGCTATCGGTCCACAATACATAGGGTTGCCGTGCACTACTGCTGACCGCTGCCCTATACTGCAGCAGTCCTTCATTGGTATAGGGACTGACGTACAGTCTGCTAATCACTAACACACAACCTGCTTGGTCCACAAAAGTTCTTATAAGGACTGGTAACTTGGTATAGGGTGCTACGGTACATAGGCCTGAGTGCGTTACAGTCTGCTGTTCTGTAAGGACCGCTATCGGTCCACAATACATAGGGTTGCCGTGCACTACTGCTGACCGCTGCCCTATACTGCAGCAGTCCTTCAGCGGTATAGGGACTGACGCACAGTCTGCTAAACACTAATACACAACCTGCTTGGTCCACAAAAGTTCTTATAAGGACTGGTAACTTGGTATAGGGTGCTACGGTACATAGGCCTGAGTGCGTTACAGTCTGCTGTTCTGTAAGGACCGCTATCGGTCCACAATACATAGGGTTGCCGTGCACTACTGCTGACCGCTGCCCTATACTGCAGCAGTCCTTCATTGGTATAGGGACTGACGTACAGTCTGCTAATCACTAACACACAACCTGCTTGGTCCACAAAAGTTCTTATAAGGACTGGTAACTTGGTATAGGGTGCTACGGTACATAGGCCTGAGTGCGTTACAGTCTGCTGTTCTGTAAGGACCGCTATCGGTCCACAATACATAGGGTTGCCGTGCACTACTGCTGACCGCTGCCCTATACTGCAGCAGTCCTTCAGCGGTATAGGGACTGACGCACAGTCTGCTAAACACTAACACACAACCTGCTTGGTCCACAAAAGTTCTTATAAGGACTGGTAACTTGGTATAGGGTGCTACGGTACATAGGCCTGAGTGCGTTACAGTCTGCTGTTCTGTAAGGACCGCTATCGGTCCACAATACATAGGGTTGCCGTGCACTACTGCTGACCGCTGCCCTATACTGCAGCAGTCCTTCATTGGTATAGGGACTGACGTACAGTCTGCTAATCACTAACACACAACCTGCTTGGTCCACAAAAGTTCTTATAAGGACTGGTAACTTGGTATAGGGTGCTACGGTACATAGGCCTGAGTGCGTTACAGTCTGCTGTTCTGTAAGGACCGCTATCGGTCCACAATACATAGGGTTGCCGTGCACTACTGCTGACCGCTGCCCTATACTGCAGCAGTCCTTCATTGGTATAGGGACTGACGTACAGTCTGCTAATCACTAACACACAACCTGCTTGGTCCACAAAAGTTCTTATAAGGACTGGTAACTTGGTATAGGGTGCTACGGTACATAGGCCTGAGTGCGTTACAGTCTGCTGTTCTGTAAGGACCGCTATCGGTCCACAATACATAGGGTTGCCGTGCACTACTGCTGACCGCTGCCCTATACTGCAGCAGTCCTTCAGCGGTATAGGGACTGACGCACAGTCTGCTAAACACTAACACACAACCTGCTTGGTCCACAAAAGTTCTTATAAGGACTGGTAACTTGGTATAGGGTGCTACGGTACATAGGCCTGAGTGCGTTACAGTCTGCTGTTCTGTAAGGACCGCTATCGGTCCACAATACATAGGGTTGCCGTGCACTACTGCTGACCGCTGCCCTATACTGCAGCAGTCCTTCATTGGTATAGGGACTGACGTACAGTCTGCTAATCACTAACACACAACCTGCTTGGTCCACAAAAGTTCTTATAAGGACTGGTAACTTGGTATAGGGTGCTACGGTACATAGGCCTGAGTGCGTTACAGTCTGCTGTTCTGTAAGGACCGCTATCGGTCCACAATACATAGGGTTGCCGTGCACTACTGCTGACCGCTGCCCTATACTGCAGCAGTCCTTCAGCGGTATAGGGACTGACGCACAGTCTGCTAAACACTAACACACAACCTGCTTGGTCCACAAAAGTTCTTATAAGGACTGGTAACTTGGTATAGGGTGCTACGGTACATAGGCCTGAGTGCAGTACAGTCTGCTGTTCTGTAAGGACCGCTATCGGTCCACAATACATAGGGTTGCCGTGCACTACTGCTGACCGCTGCCCTATACTGCAGCAGTCCTTCATTGGTATAGGGACTGACGTACAGTCTGCTAATCACTAACACACAACCTGCTTGGTCCACAAAAGTTCTTATAAGGACTGGTAACTTGGTATAGGGTGCTACGGTACATAGGCCTGAGTGCGTTACAGTCTGCTGTTCTGTAAGGACCGCTATCGGTCCACAATACATAGGGTTGCCGTGCACTACTGCTGACCGCTGCCCTATACTGCAGCAGTCCTTCAGCGGTATAGGGACTGACGCACAGTCTGCTAAACACTAATACACAACCTGCTTGGTCCACAAAAGTTCTTATAAGGACTGGTAACTTGGTATAGGGTGCTACGGTACATAGGCCTGAGTGCGTTACAGTCTGCTGTTCTGTAAGGACCGCTATCGGTCCACAATACATAGGGTTGCCGTGCACTACTGCTGACCGCTGCCCTATACTGCAGCAGTCCTTCATTGGTATAGGGACTGACGTACAGTCTGCTAATCACTAACACACAACCTGCTTGGTCCACAAAAGTTCTTATAAGGACTGGTAACTTGGTATAGGGTGCTACGGTACATAGGCCTGAGTGCGTTACAGTCTGCTGTTCTGTAAGGACCGCTATCGGTCCACAATACATAGGGTTGCCGTGCACTACTGCTGACCGCTGCCCTATACTGCAGCAGTCCTTCAGCGGTATAGGGACTGACGCACAGTCTGCTAAACACTAACACACAACCTGCTTGGTCCACAAAAGTTCTTATAAGGACTGGTAACTTGGTATAGGGTGCTACGGTACATAGGCCTGAGTGCGTTACAGTCTGCTGTTCTGTAAGGACCGCTATCGGTCCACAATACATAGGGTTGCCGTGCACTACTGCTGACCGCTGCCCTATACTGCAGCAGTCCTTCATTGGTATAGGGACTGACGTACAGTCTGCTAATCACTAACACACAACCTGCTTGGTCCACAAAAGTTCTTATAAGGACTGGTAACTTGGTATAGGGTGCTACGGTACATAGGCCTGAGTGCGTTACAGTCTGCTGTTCTGTAAGGACCGCTATCGGTCCACAATACATAGGGTTGCCGTGCACTACTGCTGACCGCTGCCCTATACTGCAGCAGTCCTTCATTGGTATAGGGACTGACGTACAGTCTGCTAATCACTAACACACAACCTGCTTGGTCCACAAAAGTTCTTATAAGGACTGGTAACTTGGTATAGGGTGCTACGGTACATAGGCCTGAGTGCGTTACAGTCTGCTGTTCTGTAAGGACCGCTATCGGTCCACAATACATAGGGTTGCCGTGCACTACTGCTGACCGCTGCCCTATACTGCAGCAGTCCTTCAGCGGTATAGGGACTGACGCACAGTCTGCTAAACACTAACACACAACCTGCTTGGTCCACAAAAGTTCTTATAAGGACTGGTAACTTGGTATAGGGTGCTACGGTACATAGGCCTGAGTGCGTTACAGTCTGCTGTTCTGTAAGGACCGCTATCGGTCCACAATACATAGGGTTGCCGTGCACTACTGCTGACCGCTGCCCTATACTGCAGCAGTCCTTCATTGGTATAGGGACTGACGTACAGTCTGCTAATCACTAACACACAACCTGCTTGGTCCACAAAAGTTCTTATAAGGACTGGTAACTTGGTATAGGGTGCTACGGTACATAGGCCTGAGTGCGTTACAGTCTGCTGTTCTGTAAGGACCGCTATCGGTCCACAATACATAGGGTTGCCGTGCACTACTGCTGACCGCTGCCCTATACTGCAGCAGTCCTTCATTGGTATAGGGACTGACGTACAGTCTGCTAATCACTAACACACAACCTGCTTGGTCCACAAAAGTTCTTATAAGGACTGGTAACTTGGTATAGGGTGCTACGGTACATAGGCCTGAGTGCGTTACAGTCTGCTGTTCTGTAAGGACCGCTATCGGTCCACAATACATAGGGTTGCCGTGCACTACTGCTGACCGCTGCCCTATACTGCAGCAGTCCTTCAGCGGTATAGGGACTGACGCACAGTCTGCTAAACACTAACACACAACCTGCTTGGTCCACAAAAGTTCTTATAAGGACTGGTAACTTGGTATAGGGTGCTACGGTACATAGGCCTGAGTGCAGTACCGTCTGCTGTTCTGTAAGGACCGCTATCGGTCCACAATACATAGGGTTGCCGTGCACTACTGCTGACCGCTGCCCTATACTGCAGCAGTCCTTCATTGGTATAGGGACTGACGTACAGTCTGCTAATCACTAACACACAACCTGCTTGGTCCACAAAAGTTCTTATAAGGACTGGTAACTTGGTATAGGGTGCTACGGTACATAGGCCTGAGTGCGTTACAGTCTGCTGTTCTGTAAGGACCGCTATCGGTCCACAATACATAGGGTTGCCGTGCACTACTGCTGACCGCTGCCCTATACTGCAGCAGTCCTTCAGCGGTATAGGGACTGACGCACAGTCTGCTAAACACTAACACACAACCTGCTTGGTCCACAAAAGTTCTTATAAGGACTGGTAACTTGGTATAGGGTGCTACGGTACATAGGCCTGAGTGCAGTACAGTCTGCTGTTCTGTAAGGACCGCTATCGGTCCACAATACATAGGGTTGCCGTGCACTACTGCTGACCGCTGCCCTATACTGCAGCAGTCCTTCATTGGTATAGGGACTGACGTACAGTCTGCTAATCACTAACACACAACCTGCTTGGTCCACAAAAGTTCTTATAAGGACTGGTAACTTGGTATAGGGTGCTACGGTACATAGGCCTGAGTGCGTTACAGTCTGCTGTTCTGTAAGGACCGCTATCGGTCCACAATACATAGGGTTGCCGTGCACTACTGCTGACCGCTGCCCTATACTGCAGCAGTCCTTCAGCGGTATAGGGACTGACGCACAGTCTGCTAAACACTAACACACAACCTGCTTGGTCCACAAAAGTTCTTATAAGGACTGGTAACTTGGTATAGGGTGCTACGGTACATAGGCCTGAGTGCAGTACAGTCTGCTGTTCTGTAAGGACCGCTATCGGTCCACAATACATAGGGTTGCCGTGCACTACTGCTGACCGCTGCCCTATACTGCAGCAGTCCTTCATTGGTATAGGGACTGACGTACAGTCTGCTAATCACTAACACACAACCTGCTTGGTCCACAAAAGTTCTTATAAGGACTGGTAACTTGGTATAGGGTGCTACGGTACATAGGCCTGAGTGCGTTACAGTCTGCTGTTCTGTAAGGACCGCTATCGGTCCACAATACATAGGGTTGCCGTGCACTACTGCTGACCGCTGCCCTATACTGCAGCAGTCCTTCATTGGTATAGGGACTGACGTACAGTCTGCTAATCACTAACACACAACCTGCTTGGTCCACAAAAGTTCTTATAAGGACTGGTAACTTGGTATAGGGTGCTACGGTACATAGGCCTGAGTGCGTTACAGTCTGCTGTTCTGTAAGGACCGCTATCGGTCCACAATACATAGGGTTGCCGTGCACTACTGCTGACCGCTGCCCTATACTGCAGCAGTCCTTCAGCGGTATAGGGACTGACGCACAGTCTGCTAAACACTAACACACAACCTGCTTGGTCCACAAAAGTTCTTATAAGGACTGGTAACTTGGTATAGGGTGCTACGGTACATAGGCCTGAGTGCAGTACAGTCTGCTGTTCTGTAAGGACCGCTATCGGTCCACAATACATAGGGTTGCCGTGCACTACTGCTGACCGCTGCCCTATACTGCAGCAGTCCTTCATTGGTATAGGGACTGACGTACAGTCTGCTAATCACTAACACACAACCTGCTTGGTCCACAAAAGTTTTTATAAGGACTGGTAACTTGGTATAGGGTGCTACGGTACATAGGCCTGAGTGCAGTACAGTCTGCTGTTCTGTAAGGACCGCTATCGGTCCACAATACATAGGGTTGACGTGCACTACTGCTGACCGCTGCCCTATACTGCAGCAGTCCTTCAGCGGTATAGGGACTAAGAGTTTTGTCACAGGGTGATTTAAAAAATGACAGGCAGAGGAAGAGGCAGGCCCTTCCGCAGGGGTGGTAGGGGTAGGGCAGGAGCAACAGCCTTGAGCCAAAGTGGGAAGTTGCAGAAGGTGCGTTCAATTACTTTAAAGGACGCACCAGACTTGGTTGAGTGGCTCACTCAGCCTTATTCTTCTGCACCCTCCTCATCCTCTCGATCTGCACCCTCTTCTTCACTCTCTGCTATGTGCACCCCCAAAGACACTACCACCAACAACACGACCACCACCACCACCACCACATACCTTCCGCTTGAGTCACTGGAATTATTTTCCGATCCATATCAAGAGGACATTTCTGATGCGCAGCCACTCTTGGTATTGGATCAGGAAGAGGAGGCAGCAACAAGCGCTACTCAGCAGTCTGACGCCAGTACCCAGATCAGCCCAAGGAGGAGGTTGGTCCCCGGTGTTGCTGCCTACTCTACTTATAGCGGTGGGGAAGGTGACGTTGATGATGACGTGTCTAGTGATGTCACGTGGGTGCCCACAAGAGAGGAAGAGGAGGGGAGTTCAGAGGGAGATATGGACCAGCAGATAGGGAGGAGAAGCAGCAATGACTTACATTGCACAGCAGGGACAAAGCAGACTGCAAATGTATCAGGAGCGAGTCATCGACCATGTACGGTCACATCTGGCGCTCCCAGGACACCGGCACATGGCTCCGCAGTGTGGGCTTTTTTTAACGTGTCCGCTGCTGACAATAGCGTTGCCATCTGCAATCTTTGCAGTCAACGCGTTAGTCGCGGTAAGCCCAATACTCACCTAGGGACGACCGCCTTAAGAAGGCACATGAGCAGCCATCACCGAGCCCAGTGGGAGCAACGGAACACACAAAGCCACACTGCAGGCTCTCACCGTCCAGCCTCGTCTTCTACTTCTCCTTCTCCTCTCTCCTCACAATTGTCCTCCACTCCACCTTCCATCACGCCAAGCTCACATTTTTCTGCAAAAAGGCAGGCTTCCGTGGGCCTAATGTTTGAGCGTAAAAAAATGATGACGCCGGATAACCCTCTTGCCCAACGGTTGGCGGCTGGCTTGTCAGAACTCATAGCCCGCCAACTACTGCCATATAAACTGGTGGACTCGGAGGCCTTTCGCAAATTTGTGGCCATTGGAACACCACAATGGAAGGTCCCAGGAAGGAAGTATTTCTCAGAGAAGGGCATCCCAGAGCTATATGGCCATGTTCAGCGGCAAGTGAATGTATCTCTGGCACACAGTGTCGGTGCCAAGATACATCTGACCACAGACACGTGGTCTAGCAAACACGGGCAGGGAAGGTATATCAGTTTTACTGCCCACTGGGTGAACCTTCTGACGGCCGTCAAGCATGTAACCCGTGGCACCCGTGTAGATTTGGTTTTACCGCCACGGATTGCATGCAGGCCTGACTCTTCTTCTCCTCCTCCTACTCCATCCTCCTCCCTCTCCTCCTCAGCTGCCTCCTCCTTTTCCGCTGCTAGCGTCTCTTCCACTGCACCGCCCAAGCTCCCCAGAACCTATTCCACATGCCAGGTGAGACGTTGCCATGCCGTGCTGCGTCTGTTGTGCCTGGAAGCAAAGAGCCACACTGGCCCGGCACTCCTTTCAGCTTTGCGTTCACAGGCAGATGAGTGGCTAACACCGCTCAATTTGACAGTTGGTAAAGTGGTGTGTGACAACGGTGCCAATCTGCTTAGCGCATTGAAACAGGGCAAAATCACGCACGTGCCGTGCATGGCACACGTCTTAAACTTGGTCGTGCAGCGATTCCTTGTCAAATACCCTGGGGTCCAGGACATCTTGCGGCAGGCAAGGAAAATCTCGGCCCATTTCAGAAGATCTTACACGGCCATGGCTCGCCTTGCTGACATTCAGCGGCGACACCATCTGCCGGTCAGACGTCTTATTTGCGATTGCCCGACGCGATGGAACTCAACCTTCTATATGCTTGATAGGCTGCTCCAGCAGAAACGTGCAGTTAACGTCTACCTGTATGAACTCTGCGAAAGAAACGGTTCTGGGGAGCTGGGTTTTTTTTCACCGCGCCAGTGGCTGCTCATGCGCGACACATGCAGACTTCTGCGGCCATTTGAGGAGATCACCAAACTGGTCAGTCGCAGCCATGGCGCCATCAGTGACATGGTACCTTATGCCTTCTTTCTGGAGCGTGCATTGCGTCGTGTCATTGATCAGGCTGTGGAGGAGCAGGAGCGGGAAGATGAGGAAGTCGCAATGCTGGATGAATTCCCAGGGGGGGCTACTCTATCTGAGACAAGTCAACAACAGGAGTCTGATGAGGAGTCAGAGGAGGATGGTGCCGGGGCGGATGAGCAGGAGCAAGAAGAGCATGCTTTAAACCTTTCTGGGATCCCTGTTGTGCGAGGATGGGGAGAGGAGAATGAAGAGGACGACATTATCCTGGATGATGAGCAGGAGCCAGGCCACCACACCGCTTCCACTTTAGTGCAAATGGGGGCCTTCATGCTCCAGTGTTTTAATAGGGACCCCCGTATAAAAAGCATGAGGGTCAAGGACCAGTACTGGGTGGCAACGTACTTAGACCCCCGGTACAAACACAAAATGGCGGAAATGTTACCGCCGTCGCAGAGGGCTGTCAGAATGCAGCACTTCCAGGCCTTGCTTCGAGAAATGCTGCATTCTGCTTTTGCGTGCGCTGGCAGAGGAGCAATTCCCACTCCCAGAGAAGGATTTGCGGGTACCAATCCAACAGCGCCTGCAAGAAGAGGCCGGTTTGAAGATGTGTTGGTGACTTCGGATATGAGGTCATTCTTTCAGCCGACCCATCGACAGGTGTCATCCGGATCCAGCATCAGGGAACGCCTAGACCGTCAGGTGTCCGACTACATTGGGTTAACGGCCGATGTGGACGCTCTGAGGAGTGATGAACCCCTAGACTACTGGGTGGGCAGGCTTGACCTCTGGCCAGAGCTTGCCCAATTTGCAATCGAACTGTTGGCTTGCCCCTCATCCAGTGTCCTGTCCGAAAGGACGTTCAGCGCAGCAGGGGGGATTGTGACCGATAAGCGTACTCGCCTAGCTCACCACAGTGTTAACTACCTCACATTTCTAAAAATGAATGAGGCATGGATCTCGGAGGAATTCAACACATGTGATCAGTAGACCATGTATATGTCTATAAACAATTTTTGGAATCAAGCACACAGACCTTCTTAATTCATTTGGCTCACTTCCCTGACCCAAAAAAGCACACCGTACTATATGCCCCTACCCTCCTCTTTGAAGAGGTTGAGCGGTGTCATATTTCTACTGGGGCTGCTTATTATGAGGGGTTCCCACCATCCCTGTGCTGTGCTGACTTCCTCCTGGGTGTTCTTATTATGAGGGGCTCCCACCATCCCTGTGCTGTGCTGACTTCCTCCTGGGGGTTCTTATTATGAGGGGATCACACCATCCCTGTGCTGTGCTGACTTCCTCCTGGGGGTTCTTATTATGAGGGGATCACACCATCCCTGTGCTGTGCTGACTTCCTCCTGGGGCTGCTTACGGTGCTGCTGTCAGCGCTGTATGTCACGGAGCTGCTGTCAGCGCTGTATGTCACGGAGCTGCTGTCAGCGCTGTATGTCACGGAGCTGCTGTCAGCGCTGTATGTCACGGAGCTGCTGTCAGCGCTGTATGTCACGGAGCTGCTGTCAGCGCTGTATGTCACGGAGCTGCTGTCAGCGCTGTATGTCACGGAGCTGCTGTCAGCGCTGTATGTCACGGAGCTGCTGTCAGCGCTGTATGTCACGGTGCTGCTGTCAGCGCTGTATGTCACGGAGCTGCTGTCAGCGCTGTATGTCACGGAGCTGCTGTCAGCGCTGTATGTCACGGAGCTGCTGTCAGCGCTGTATGTCACGGAGCTGCTGTCAGCGCTGTATGTCACGGAGCTGCTGTCAGCGCTGTATGTCACGGTGCTGCTGTCAGCGCTGTATGTCACGGAGCTGCTGTCAGCGCTGTATGTCACGGAGCTGCTGTCAGCGCTGTATGTCACGGAGCTGCTGTCAGTGCTGTATGTCACGGAGCTGCTGTCAGCGCTGTATGTCACGGAGCTGCTGTCAGCGCTGTATGTCACGGTGCTGCTGTCAGCGCTGTATGTCACGGAGCTGCTGTCAGCGCTGTATGTCACGGAGCTGCTGTCAGCGCTGTATGTCACGGTGCTGCTGTCAGCGCTGTATGTCACGGAGCTGCTGTCAGCGCTGTATGTCACGGTGCTGATGTCAGTGCTCTGTATTACGGTGCTGCTGTCAGTGCTCTGTATCTCCTGCACCCTCTTGTTTGCCTACCCTGGTCCCTGACCTTCCCTCTCCTCCATTGCCTTCATTAGCTCCATAGTCCTGAATTGTCAGAACAATTTCCCAAATAAAAAAAAAATGCTTGTAGTTATCGATCCCAAATTCACCTCATACATGTATTATGCTATTGTCCAGGTGGTGGGACTACGTGCTACCCCCTAATAATTACCACGTGGCCGCAAATTCGACCTAAAGGTTTGCGAAATTCGCCTCCCATTGAAGTCAATGGAGCCCGCGGCGAACGGTCGTTTTCGCGAACGTTTGTGCCCGTTCGCGTTTCGCGTTCGCGAAACGTCCCGTCGGAAGTTCGTCCATCACTACTCCTACACATTTGGTGGACCTGCCCCAAAATCCAAACCTTTTGGACACAGGTTCACAGAATATCTAGCACTATCACCAACAGCACTATAGAATATACGCCAGATCGCATGCTTCTCCACCATACCTCTGTCCCCACACGCCTTTATTTGAAATCATTGAGCCTACATCTCCTTAACGCCGCCAAGCTCTGTATCCCAACCCATTGGGGCTCTCCCACTACTCCCTCTATTAGTGATTGGTTAAATAAGGTAGCGAAAGTAGCGGAAATGGAGGAGCTCATTCACATTGCCCGAGACTCCCCACAAAGGTACGCGCGGACCTGGGATAAGTGGACACATTTCCGAGATTATGGCTGCCTTTTCTCCTCAGACAGCTCACATAATTAAATACTCGTCACGTAAACTCCCGTCTGATTTGGAATACGACCTGGTCTTGGCCCAGGCGGTGCATTCTTTTTTAGATCAAGGGAACTCGAGAGGACTGCCGTACGCACTCACACAACGCGGTGCATCCCTGGTGGGGGGAGCCCGGAGAGACGTCACCCCTCCTTTCCTATGCCCCTATCCTATCCCCTTCCCCCCTCATACTTGCCCCATCCACACCCCCCATCTCCTAGTACCCCGTTAACCTCCCCCTTGCGGGGAGATGCTCCAGACACAGACGACCTAGATTTTAGCCCGGCTGACTGGTTCCGGTCAGCCGTATACCCACTTTTTCTGCCCCACATACCATACTCTCACCCAACATTCCTCCCGTACTTTAGCTCAAATTAGCAATCCCTATTGGATTAGACGACGCCCACAACTAATGACATACTCCGGCAACTTCAATTTTGGGCTGTGTACAATACACTTTCCGACTATCTGCAATGGGAACCTATCGGGCCAATCTTCGCGATCCTTCCATTTATAGTCAATATTGTCTTGGGTTTAGATTGAAATGGGAAGCAAGATGGGTTCGTGATCACCTCTAAGTTTATACTGTTATCTGTGACCACAACATGTACTATGCTTTTTTTTTTTTTTTAGTTCATTCTGTATTGCTTGTTATTGTATTGTTTGAAAATTCAATAAATTCTTTATGGAAAAAAAAATAATCTCCATAGGCGACGCTTGAAATTTTTTTACAGGTTACATATTGAGAGTTACAGAGGAGGTCTAGAGCTAAAATTGTTGCTTGCGCTCTAATGCACGTGGCGATACCTCACATGTATAGTTCGAATGGCGTTTACATATGTGGGTGGGACTAACGTGTGCGTTCGCTTCTAAGGGGGAGCTACTGGGGACAGGGGCGTTTTAAAAAACAAACTTTTTTATTTTATTTTTTATTTTACTTTTTATTTTATTTTATTTCTACTTTATTTTTACAACTTTTTTTTGATCACTTTTATTCCTATTACAAGGAATGTAAACATCCCTGGTAATGGGAATCATTCATGTCAGGTCCTCTTTATGGAGAGATGTGGAGTCAATAAGACCCCACATCTCTCCTCCAGACTGGAAAGCATGAGATCGTGAAAAAAATTTCACCGATCCCATGCTGACAGCCACGATCGCGGCTTTGTTTACTTCCGGGAACCCGGGCGTGACGTCATAACGTCGCGCCCGGGCCTCCGATAGTCATAGAGATGATTGGTGACCACCTGGTCACCGGAAATCTCTATCGCCATCATCCGGCGGGGGACGATTCTTTCTCTGGGTCCCCGATGGCACGGGAGAGCCCGGAGAAGCACCGGATGGTGGCGGGAGGGGGGGAAGTCCTCTCCCATCACTTGTAAGAACGATCAATCGGTGGAACTGCCGCTATGATCATTCTTATGGTGTACAGAATCGCCGGCTGAAAACAAAGATATCTGAATGATGCCTGTGGCTGCTAACATCATTCAGATACTCCCACTGAAAGTTCAGGACGTCATATGACGGCCGTGGGCGGGAAGTGGTTAAAACTGAAAATTTGCAGTACAGTCGGGTAATTCCATATTTTGTTATTTAGCCAGTTCCCCGCGGCTCACGCATATTTACTGCGGCACAATGGCACCGCTGCACAAAACCCTGTACGAGGGTGTCCTTTAAGAGCTGCCAGAGGGCGCGTGCATGCCCACTGCACGGCGGGGGACTCAATTTGCATGGTAGGCAGCCACCATCGCATATATGAGAGCCAGCATGGGGATTTGTGTGTGTAGACTCACAAATCCCTGTTCTGTCAGGGGAGAGAAGACATATTGTTTGTTCCTACTAAGTAGGAACAACAATATGTTTCCCCCTCCCAGTCAGTCCAATTCCATCACACTTAGAATATGTTGAGGGAACACACATTTAACCACTTGATTGCCCCCTAGTGTTAACCACTTCCCTACCAGTGACACAACAATCAGTGCATTTTTATAGCACTGTTAACTGTATAAATGTCAATGGCCCCAAAAATGTGTGAAAGGTGTCCGATCTGTCCGTTGCAATGTCTCAGTACCGCTAAAAATTGCTAATCACTGTCATTACTAGCAAAAAAATAAATAAAAATGCCATAAATATTTTCCATAGTTTGTAGACAATATAACTTTTGCGTAAACCAATCAATATACGCTTATTGCAATTTTGTTTTACCAAAAATATGTAGAAGAATATATATTGGCCTAAACTCATGAAGAAATTTGTTTTTTTTAAAACATTTTTGGGGATATTTATTATAGCAAAAAGTTAAAAATATTGTTGTTTTTTTTTCAAAATTGTCGCTTTTTCTTTGTTTATAGCGTAAAAAATAAAAACCACAGAGGTGATCAAATACCACCAAAAGAAATCTCTATTTGTGGGGAAAAAAGAATGCACATTTCATTTGTGTACAGCATTTCATGACTGCACAATTGTCAGTTAAAATGATGAAGTGCCAAATTGTAAACAGTGTTCTGTTCAAGAAGGGGGTAAAATCTTCTGGGGCTGAAGTGGTTAAAAAAAAATCTTGTTTAAGATTTTTTTACATGAAGTATGGGGTTTAAACAGTGTAATATTCCCCGTGCTTTAGAGCATTTAGGGTAAACTTGAAGTTTAATGCAAAAAAAAAATATTGAAAGCCATAAAGAGGGCAGCTTTTTCATATTTTTCACTCTTAATTTAAATTAATATCATTAACTTATTAGCTAGCCCTTAAAAGAAACAGGCCATTTCTGCTATACTGAAATACAGATATTACTGCAGTAATGGACAGTGAATCAAACTCTCACAAAATAGTAATGCATTAAACATTAACTGTGCTCTCTGCATAAATTAAAACACTTAAATGAATACAGTTATGCACTCATTTAAAATGATTTTATTGATAAATGCAGCCAGTATTAATACCTGGATTTGGTTTGATTTCAGCCTCTTGTTATCTCCTATACAGCAACATTCAAACAGAGAGGGAGGGGTAGCACTTGGCGCTAATCAGGTGTTCTGCATTTTTACATGCACTGACAAGAAACATGCTTGGCAAGAAGATATAACAGAGAGATGAGGATGATTAACTGCATAGTACATGCAGCTAGACAGATCAGTGATGGCTTGTTTTTAGTGAAACTCTAGGCAAACAGATGGATACAGGATTGAAATACGTATTTGTTTACTGTTTTCAACATTTTAATCAAACATTCTTGCAATAAGCACACCTCTACTTTATGATTACTGACTCCTGGGTAAGCTTCCTGCTGAACGGAGGAGGTGATGCTAATTCCTTGTTCATTCAGAGAAGAGTAAAAAGAGGTAGACTAAAAAATCTTCTAAAGTTCCCTTGTCCTTCACTACCTTCCTAATGAAAAGTAGAACTAGTTTTGGGTAGTGTAGAAAGGGTTTTAGACAGAACCTCTGTGTAACCATTAGGGACATTCACTCTCCTAACTTGTAATGGTGACTGTTATAATCCAAAATATTAATAGTTTGACCAAAACCTGTGAAGGAGTTGTTATCCGATGGGGACACCGGTACTAAAGAAGGCTGTCAAAGCTGGTATTGTCCCTCATTTTGTGATGATTTCTACTCACTTTGTGTCATGTATCTTGAGGGAAATCTCCCATATTGGAATATAGACAGCAATAAAAATCTGACAGAAGGCAGGACATCTTTCTCCACCCTAGTTCTACTAAAGAACCTGGAGTATGTTAACTGTTTCTTCTCTCTTTGCTATTTTACAAACAGAGCCTAGAATTATTTCAGTTTGTACAGCAAGGTTCATGGTTCAAGAGAGTGTGGGGATATATCTTTAGCTGTACTATATTATTCAGCAAAACATCTACGGTACCAATTTGCAACGACTGCATAGGTATTCATCTTCTTGGACTTTTCTACATTGTGTAGCAATACAATTGTATTTTTACCATTTGAGTTCCATAGCATAGCTTACAACACAACTCCAGATTTGGAGTGTGTCGTCCCTTATGGCTCCCCACTCCTCTTCGAGCACCCCCAGTACTCCTTACAAAAATGTGCATGCATGTAGGCTGGGGGCTAGGGAAGACCCAGGCAGTGGGCACCCAAAGGGAAGACTCAGCACACAGTGGTTGAAATTATATTGTTTCACAGTTCTAGTACAGTTACAGTTCCAGGCACAACAATTAAGTCTCTTCAACGCCAATATCTGAGCGACAACATTAACACACGAGACGGTACGCCAGCAGGAGAGTGGAAAACTGAGGGTGGCAGGGCCTGTCAAAGAAGCTCAAGGCAGGCAGATGCAGTAGCTTAAACCAGAGAAATCTATAAGGTAGTCTGCATAGATTCCTACACTGTCCCTCATCCTCTGGAACCCGTCCATACACTAGTTTCACTCTCCCTGACCAACGGGTTCCTGTCCTTAATCGTGCCACATGCAGAATGTGCTTCAACTGCAGTGAGCCAGAGCTTTTTGTAAGCTCTGACTTCACTAAAGATAACCCCAGGGGTCAGCCAGGGTGAGAATATCCAATTGGACAGAAGCCCACCTGATGACTCATATGGAGGCCTAATGGTAATAAGTATTGGCCCTGTCCTCCACTCTACCTGCAAGGTGGATGAAACAGTGCCACCTGTGAAAGGAGGTCAACATGTACCTGCCTACCTTCTCTTTTTTTTTCCAGGAGTGCTTTTTCACTCTATTCTTTCTTGGTGGTGAACAGATCCTAAAAGCTGCATAAAGTGGTACCAATTATTGATGTGGCATCGGCCTTTGCCGAAGACGAACCTTAAAACCCTGCACTCACAGAAAGTGGAACAACCTTTGACTGGAATTTTTTGGGGGTTGGTTTCCAGCTTTCCATGTCCAGATAATGAAATATTTTACACGTTTCTCATCAAAATTTCTCTCAAGTTAAATTGGAGTTGTTGGTAAACCACAATTAAACGACTTGACACAAATTCTTATAAGAGAATGTAAAAAAACGAAACGTCCATATTCATCACTTAAACGGCTGCAGCTGCCCCCCACCAGCTCTACATCGAGAGCTGAGAAATTAATGACTGCTGATCGCTCAGTACTCAAGTCCCTCCTGAGCACAGAGCACCGACTGTCATTCATTAGCTCTGTGCTGTGCCCTTCCAGTGCTCACTGGAGAGCTGGGCTGGGAAAGATGTGGGAGCAGCTGGCTTAGGCTCTCTGTGGCGTGCTAGGAGGCTGAGCCAGGAAGGTGTGGGAGTGGCTGGCTTAGGCTCTGTGGCGCACTACGAGGTTGAGCCAGCTACCAGTCAGGCATTTGGGTGGATCCTGACATTGTCAGGATCCATGTAGAACCTGGACCAACTCTGTGACATCAGTGGGGCAAAGTCTGCTGTTGGTTGAATCTGGGTCACAGGATTGCAGAGCTAGGTGCACTCCTGTCACCCACAGGAGAACTATGTCCAAAAGAACTTTGGCCATGCTTCTTTAATTCCATTTAGACTGAATCAAGTATTCCTTAAATTGTATTAAATAATTATTTAGCTTCTTCCCCTCTCTTTTGACTCTAGGTCATAACATTACAGAATTTGGATAGGTCCAAGGAGCGAATATTTATAAAATGCATTGTATACTGTGCTGTTATTAATTGGGTTGACCTTCATGGGCTCTGGAAACGCATTATAATGATTCAGGGCATCTTGCTAACATATAAATCACAACTTTTTGACAGTCTCTACCTTGCAAACAAGCAATAGGATATCTCTTTATACAGGCACATTTTTCATTTTTTTTCAGGTATTTACCAAAACATTTTCAAGCTATAGTTATATAATGGATATGGGCTGAAAGTGTACACTCTCAGGCTTAAATTGAGGGTATGAACATCCAAATCGGAGGAATGGTTAAGGAATTACAGCTCTTAAGAATAGCCATCCTCCTTTTTCAAGGGACTAGAAATAATTGGACAATTGAATCAAAAGCTGTTTTATAACCAGGTTGTGGGCTACTCCTTTGTTATTTCTTCATCAATTAAGCAGGTAAATGGTCTGGAGTTGATTCTAAGTATGGCATTTGGATTTGAAATCTATTTCTGTATACCTACATAATGCGTTCAAAGGAGCTGTCCATACAAGCAAGTGAAACAGGCCATTGTAATGCTTCAAAAAATAAACAAATTTATCTGAAAGATAGCAGCAACATTAGGAGTGGCCAAATCAACAGTTTGGTACATTCTGAGAAATGAAGAAAGCACTGGTGAGTGCAGCAACATAAAAAGGCCTGGACGTCCACGGAAGACAACAGTGGTGGATGATTACAAGATCCTCTCTATGGTAAAGAAAAACCCATTCACAACATACAGACAAGTGAAGGACACTCTCCAGGAGGTGGGCATATCATTGTTAAAGTCTACAATCAAGAGAAGACTTCACAAGAGCAAATACAGAGGGTTCACCACAAGGTGCAAACCATTCATAAGCCTGAAGAATAGAAAAGCCAGATTGTACTTTGCCAAAGAACATTTAAAAAAGACAGACCGGTTCTGGAAAAGCATTTTTTGGACAAATGAAACTAAGATTATCTGTACCAGAATGATGGGAATAAAAGAGTTTGCATAAGGCTTGAACAGCTCATGATCCAAAGCACACAATGTCATCTGTAAAACATAATGTAGGCAGTGTGATGGCATGGGCATGCATGGCTTCCAGTGTCACTGGATCATTGGTGTTTATTGATGATGTGATAGAAGACAGAAGCAGCCAGATGAATTCTGCAGTGTTTAGAGATATACTGTCAGCCCAGAGTCAGCCATATGCAGCAAAGTTGATTGGACGGCGCTTCACAGTACAGATGGACAAGCCAAAACACACCACAAAAGAAACCCAGGAGCTTTTGAAGCAAAAGAAGTGGAATATTCTACAATGGCTGAGTCAATCACCTGATCTCAATCCAACTGAGCATGCATTTCACTTGCTGAAGGAAAAACTAAAAGCAGAAAGACCCACCAACAAAGAACAAGTTTAAGGCTGCATGAAGCCTGCCCTCCTTTGCCTCCTCCCCTTGTGGTCGTAGGCTCTCATGACGTAATTTCCAGGTCCCGCTGTGCAGGTTGGCTGCGGTCGTAGTTGCGGGTCCGCTCTCGGTGCTCGCTCCGGGCGCCGCCGGGAGGCCAGCCACCTGCCCACCTGTCTTCTTGTCACCCCTTGGGTTGTCCAACATCACGATGTGGGGCCGTCCACCTGCCTGCTTCTCCCGATGCTTGCGGCGGGGAGGGGGGGCGTTCGGCTCACCCACCAGCTCCGCCCGCCAGCTCCACTGTGGTTTCCTCATTGGGGGGGCTGTCTGCCCGCTTCTTGCAGTGTTCGTGCTGGAAGGGGGGGTGTCCAGCCGCCTGCTTCTCCTGGTGCTACCTGCCCACATTCGGATGCTCCATCCAGCATTCGGCGGGGCGCCCGGCCACTTTCGCCTGTGCTCGCGCCAGGGGAGGGGGGCCTTCATCCTCCCTCTTTCTCCCTGGTGCACCGGCATCGGGGGAAGGGGGTGTCTCTGCATGCTGTCACCCCTCCAGTGCTGTGTGGGAGGGGGGAGGGGGCCCTGGGGGACGTTGGGAGCTGGGCCCATTTGCATTGGGGCACCCGGGGGCTGTGCGGGGCGGGGTTTCGATGTGTGTCGTGGGCTTTGCTGATGCCGGTGTCTCCTCTGCGGCAGGTGTGTGTCCCGATGCAGTGTTCTCACGGCAGTGGTGGGCAATTTCTCCTCACGTTGTGCATTTGTGGTTGTGTCTCCCGGCTCCACCATTTCACTGGTCCGGGCTGGTGGGGCTGCAGCCAGCTTGTCTTTTCGCTCGTGCACTCGGCCATCCGGGGTGTGATGCTCCCGGTTTCTGCATTTGTGCGGCCGGGTGTTCGTGGGCTCCGTGGTTGTTCGCATGTGGTCGCACATGGGGGGGTTGCTTGCAGTTGTTTCTTATGTTTTCATATGCAGGTGGCGTTTT
The DNA here is from genome assembly GCF_037356315.1 of Lithobates pipiens. Classification (NCBI taxonomy): domain Eukaryota; kingdom Metazoa; phylum Chordata; class Amphibia; order Anura; family Ranidae; genus Lithobates; species Lithobates pipiens. Next base: position 67,511,172 of record NW_027507686.1, on the reverse strand, counting down.
TCTTGCAGCCTCAGTTCTTATTCTTCTCACGTTTCCATCAGCTCGCGCTACTCATGTTTCTCATTCAGTCACGTTTCCTTCACGCAGCTTACATTCTTGTCACAAGTTTCTTAGTCTGCTCACGTTTCTCTCACAAGTTATGTTCCTGATCCAGTTGTGTGTCATTTCCACACTAACTTTAATTTCCTAGCTGCGTCCGGCCAGGAGTTGCTCAATGGTATGGAACGATTGGTAAGTCAGCCTATTTTTCTACTGGCTCAGGGGATTTAGTGGATTCCAGAACCCTCTCGGGGCCTAGGCCGGTATCAGTAGGCCTAGGTCTCAGACGCAGGTTCCGGTGTCACACCTTCTCTTCAGTTCCAGTTTTGTGATGGATTGGGTTTCCATTTGGCTGACGCAGCAGCCTTGATCATTAGGTTTTATTTTGAATGCCAGGAAGGCTCATGACACTGCTTGGCATATTTTCCAGGCTTCCCGGTCAAGATTTCCTAGTCCTGATGGTTTCTATTTGCTTTTTTGTTTTTTGCCTCTTCCAGCTCGTATCGGCCCACAGCACTTTTGGGACGTATCGAGCTGAATCTCGGCATTTTCATATTGTTGGAAGACCCGTCAAGTTTTCTTATTTTCTGTACATTCTATTTAAGTCGTCCTCAGGGATCCAGAAGAGTAGACCCCCTGCTGTGCTCAGCACACTTTCCATTGTGGGTGAGGGTGTGTCTGAGGGTGTGTCGCTTGCCACAGGCAGGGCATCTCCCTGTATTTATCGATGAACAGAGGGAGGAAGCTATGATCATTGAACCCGTCCATAATGTCTGCAAGACACAACACAAGACAAACCTTAATGTCAGGCTAAACTCCACTAATGCAGGCCTCAATCTAGAAGCAGTATAGCCTAGTGATGTACCAAGTTCAAAATGTTACCTTTGTTTGCACGTTCGCTGTGTCAGCTTCTCCCTCTGTTCACAGATCATACGGACGACACACGCGTGTTGCGTTTTATATACAGTGTGCATGCGTGAAACTCCGCCTGCCCCTGACATTCTTTCTAGACTATTCCCCGCTTCGCTTTCGGCGCAGTGGGGAGAGCACATGGCTGAGAGAACGCAGGTGCGCAATCAGAGTTCCACTAACGAGGAGGAGGGTGAAGAAAGCCCGGAGCCTGGAACGTCCTGATCCAGGAAGAGCAGATTTAAGGCCTCAAATATGTCTTTTGGAGAAATGTTGGAGATGGTGGACATATTGAACAGGACCGACTATGATGGGAAGTATGGACCTTACCCAAAGCCAAATATCAGAAAGGCCAAGATCATGAATAAAGTTGTGAAGAGTCTTCAGAAGAATTTTGGGGTACGCCGATCCATGGGTCAACTGAGAAAACGCTGGTCAGACCTGAAACTGAGGGAGCACGAGCAGTACATAAGGATCAAGCGTGTTCTTCAAAAAAGTAAGTAGTTGTTGTATGTTCATATGATTATTCTTGCTTGCATACATGCTCCATGTGCTTTGATTTCATCATTCTGCAGGTAAGTATTCCAGCTTAACAAAGTGTCCACAATAATGTTCTCACCTTGGAACTCGGCCAAAAAACACAATTGTACAACACTTCCAAGCAATGTTTCATATTCCTATTTCTGCCCTCTGTGTGCTAACTATTCTTTTTTTACATTCTCATAGGGGAGAGAAGACTCGTCAAGTATGAGGACACCAGGGACCCCACCCCTCCCAAAGAAGGCAAAATTCCAAAACCAGAAGCAGAGGAGCAGGAGGAGGAGGAGGAAGGAGAGATCGTTGAAGTTGGACAAATTGTCACCACAACAGGTGAGTGTCGGAGAACACAGCTTCCGGTAAGCTCATCAATGTATGTCACCATATTTATAATACATGGTGTGTTTTTTTGCTTTGCTTTTTAGGTGATGTGGAAGAAGAATCCCATTTTACCAGTGAAAGTGCCCAGATCCTGATTCGGGAGATAATGGGGTACAATCGGGATTTAGAAAATATACAGCAAAACATCAATGATGTTAAAAATGTTAAAAATAAAATGAAGAACATCATTGATGTTTTGGGGAGAGTGTGAAACAGCCCAAACTAGCTAGGGTTTTATTTTTTGGCTTTTAAACGGCAACTTTTGTATTTTTTGAAAATCCAAATTTGGAAGATGCACAGATTGTGTCAACATGCGCTCATCTCCCATCATGGGGGATCAATGTACGTGTTTTGTGGAAAGTGGCTGAGATGAAGGGGTTGCAGTCCCAAAACATGTACATTGATCTCCCATGATGGGAGATAGCACATGTTGACACACTGTGCGCATCTTCCAAATTTGGATTTTCCAGGGGTGACACCCCATGTGATGAAGGCAATATCAGCCCAGTTTGTACTCATGTCTGATATTGTCTTCACTTTTCAAATTTTAACTTTGTAAGTTCCTGTGTTCTGTATGTTACACTTTGATACATGCCTGTTTACACAAAAACACAAAGTTAAAAAAAAAAATTACCTGAAAGACTGTTTTTGATACACCCAATTTGTTGGTTTGTTGTAAAACCCTTTTCTAAACGCACATGTGAATGTGCTTTGATTAAAAAGTTAAATTATCAACAATGTGTGGCTTCCTTTTTCATTGCGCAAAAGATGTATTTGGAGTAAAATTGGGTCAGAATGGGTGTTATTTACTAAAGGTAACTCCACTTTGCACTCCAAGTGCAGTTTCAGGTGCACTTTTGCAGTGCACTTGTAGTGCATAGTGGATGTGTCTTTAGTAAATAACACCTACAGTGATGTGTTAATTTTCACAATCATGCCATTTTCCTGCCATGGTGCTGAAAATGAGCAAGATTTTGGTCAGTAATGCACTACATACATTAGTCACCAAAAACAAGGTGTGTGTGTAGCAGACCAGCAACATAATAAGATTATCTGAAGAAGAGACTGTCCCCTCATCTCACTCAGAACTTGGATTTGCACTGTTGGTGAAAAAGACACAAGAAAAAACATAAATTTACCTAGGAGACACCTAAAACCAAGCCAAGCAGTAAATGAAAACAAATCTTGGCGTTTCAAAGAAAAATTTATTCCTAAAATGCCGCTCAGACATTGTCTGGCATATCAATGGCCCCTCTACCCACAAAGTAGTCCATGTATTGGGTTCTGACCTCACGGGCGCTTTGGGGGGGCAAGCCAGGACGAGCAGCTTCAAGGCCCATGAGGTACTCATTTTCCAGCAAGTCTTCTTCTTGGCCAACTGAGACCGCATAGTTTGCAGAATGTCTTTTTAGGAAATTGTGAAGAACACAGCAGGCCAGCACAATGTGATTGATTTTGTATTCCGCCATGTGGATAGGCGTTAAAAAAAGGCGGAACCGGCTGGGCAGTATTCCAAAGGTGTTCTCCACCACTCTTCAGGCTCTGGACAGGCGGAAATTAAAAATCCTCTGGTCCGGGGTGAGGGTCCTCATCGGGAAAGGCCGCATCAGATGGTTTGCCAGGGCAAACGCCTCATCTGCGACGAAGATGAAATGGAGTCCTTCCTGATTCTCTTCTGGGGGTGGCAAGCCCAGACTGCCACTCTGGAGATGCCAGTAGAACTCGTCCGTGAGAATACTCCACCATCCGACATCCGGCCATTTTGCCCCACGTCCACATACAGGAAGTCATAGGTCGCAGACACCACCGCCAACATCACGATACTATTAAACCCCTTGGGGTTAAAATAGTACGACCCCGAGTTGGGTGGTGGGACAATGCGGACATATTTCCCATCAATTGCACCTCCACAATTGGGAAAGTGGCAAAGTGGGAGGCCACAGTCTGCCATTCCTGTGGCGTTGTAGGACACTGTGGAGTGAAACAAGACCAAAAATTAGTAATTTTGCAAATCAACATTGCAAGCAGATTAGACACCAACATTTTTGGCCAAGATCAGTATATTTTGGGAACGGAGTATTTAAAGCCTAAAGTATAAGGTCCCCTTATCAGAGTCATCACCGACTCACAAAAACGGGGTCCGTCATCCGGAGATAATTCCTGAAATCATAAGGATTATTCTCCCGGATCTCACGGAGCAAAGGCATGTGCGAGAACTGGTCACACTGGCACAACCAATTCTTGGTCCACAAACGCCTCCCCTCCCTGTTCATGGACCGGGCTTGTGTCAAAGTAAGAACCCCAACACGAAGCCCCTGCACAGCACAAACTCCATGACGAGTACGTAGACAAAAAATGGTTTGAAAACGGTCGGCTGCTCAGAACGGACAACAGAAAGCACAGATAAACAGCAATGCCTGAAAGAACGAACTGAATAGCAGAAGCAAGCAGACAATAAGCAATGCAAATAAAAGCGTACTATACCAAGATATAGTCCACAATGAGAAACAAATACTTACTGACTACACGCACTGATTATCAGATACGCAAAGACAAGCAGAAACTGAAGAGCAGTACTGAACTGAATCACTAATCTGAAAAGCGCGAATCGTCTCTCACCAAACTTCTACTAACACGCAATACACACGAGATCAGCAGAAGGAGCCCAAAGGGTGCCGAACGTGGTGCTGAACTTCCCTTTTCTAGTCCCGCCGTACGCGGCTTACGTTACCGCGTTCTTGGCAACCGGAAATTCCGACAACTTGGTCCGACCAAGTGTATGCAACATGACTTCCGGACCTCGTCCGGAATTAATCCGTCGGAATAACTCCGACGGATTTGGTTGTCGGAATCTCCGACCGTGTGTACAAGGGTTTACTGTAATGGAATAAAAAGGTGGCTCTACAAAGTATTGAATCGGGGGGCTGAATACAAATGCATGCCACATTTTTCACATATTTGTAAATATGTGTAAATGTTGAAAACCATTTATCATTTTCCTTCCACATCACAATCATGTGCCACTTTTTGTTGGTCATATAAAATCCTAATAAAATGCATTCATGTTTTTGGTGGTAACATGACAAAATGTGGAAAATTTCAAGGGGTATAAATACTATTTCAAGGCACAGTAAAGGTGTGTGTCACGTGTACGTTAATTATATGCCATATCTTAGTAGAATAAGTCAGCGAAAAAAGGGCCAACAAGTAGTTTGATTGGCAGAGGCGCCCGATGCAGTTGTTCAAAGGATAAGCACTAGTCGTCTGCTTTAGTAAAATATCCAGTTGCTTTATTTGACCAAATAAAACGCATTTTGTGGCTTTAAATTGTCACTACCTCAGTTCAAGGTGATAAAATTGGTGTCTGTGGATAAAAACTTGTCATAGAGTACAATAGGTATTTAACATAACTCAAAAACACAGTCTAAAAACAGTCAAATATGCAAAGGAGAAGTGTGTAAATAATAAAATGGCTGTTTTTTTAGTTTATGTTATCTTGCTGATAATATAATATGTGTGCTTGGACTGAATGTGTGGTCTTTCTGTGCATTGCGATTGATTGTGTGGACTGTCTGTGTGCTGTAACTGATTGTGTGACAAGAAACAGGGAATGCATGTCTCTTTTTATATATATTTTTTATTATTATTATTATACAGGATTTACATAAGGCGCCAACAGTTTGCGCAGCACTTAACAAAATGAAGGCAAACAGTATATTTACTGTACATTACAATTTGGTACAAGAGGAATCAGAGGGCCCTGCTCGTTGGCACTTACAATCTAAGCGGGAGGGTTAATTGATACAAAAGGTAATAGCTGTGGGGGATGAGCTGATGAATAAAGTAAAACAGTGTATTAGATAGAAGCAGGATAGGCTTCTTTAACCACTTGCCTATAGGGCACTTACTTCCTGCCCAGGCCATTTTTCAGCTTTCAGCGCTGTCGCACTTTGAATGACAATTGCGCAGTCATGCTACACTGTACCCAAATTAAATTGTTATCATTTTCTTCACACAAATAGAGCTTTCTTTTGCTGGTATTTAATCACTGCTGTTTTTTTTTTTATCTTTTTACTAAAAAAAAACAAAAAAAGACCAAACATTTTGAATTTTTTTTTCTTTTTACTTAGTTTCTGTCAGTAAATTTTTTAACTATGTAATTTTTCTCCTTCACTGATGTGCGCTGATGAGGCGGCTGTGATGGGCACTGATAGGCTGAACTGGTGGGCATTGATAAGGTGGCACTTATGGGCACTCATGAGGCGGCATTTATGGACACTGATTAGGTGGAACTGATGAGAAGGCACTAATATGCTGCATTTATGGGCACTGATATGTGGCACTAATAGGCGGCATTAATGGGCACTGTTATGTGCCACTGATGGGCACTAATATGTAGCACTGGTGGGCACTAATAGGCAGCACTGATAGACGGCATGGATAGGTGGTACTGATGGGCATTGAGGGCTGCCACTGATGGGCGACACTGAAGGGCATTGATGTACAGCAGTGATGAGCATCACTGATAAGCGCCACTGATAGCCAGCACTGACTGGCATCACTAATGGGAACTGAATGATGGCACTTGTGGGCAGTGGTGGGCACTGATTGCTAACACTGGTGGGCAGTGTTGGGCACTGATTGGTGACTATGTTGGCGCTATATTGTAATCATATGTAGATGTCCCCCTGCGTGGATCGGCTCTTCTCTATTCATAATCTGTCAGTGTGAGGCAAAGCGCGCCAATTACTGGCATCTCCATGTTTACATGTGACCGCCTGTGATTGGACACAGCTAATTACATGGTTAAAGAGCCACAGAGATCGTGGTCGCACGGTGTCCTAGCAACATGGCGCAGCCACAATCGATGTGCTGCCTGCCTCCGTGGGGGGGGGGGGGGGGTTAAATAGAAGGGTTTTCAGGGATCATCTAAAGATGGTTACATTAGGGGACAGATATTATTATTGTGATCAGTATTTTCTTGTTTCACACAGGCATTCCGTATATCCATTTTTTATCCATCCATTGATGGATGAAATACAGACATGCATGTATCTCTATGGGACTGCGGTCGTTAGCAGGTGATTATCCGCTGACATCCACTGACATCCATCTCCGTTAATCGAAGCTAAGCTTCATTTTTAAGATGGAAGAAAACCCTATTTTTTTTCCGTAAAAAAAAATGGAATCGACGAAAAATAGATGTTAGCGGACGATCTGCTTATATCTGTTCCACTGAGATCCGTTTTTCAACCCTTCCCCCCCCCCCCCCCTCATTAAGCACACTGTATATAGCTGGTTGCTAAGGAGGGGGCTGGGAAGCTGGCCATTGCGATCTTAACAACCGCTGAGTCATTAGCTGACAGGGGGGTTCAAATTGTGGGGCACTTAAAGATTGAGAAAAAAATGGCATGGTGTCCCCACCAGGCCCTTCTGGTCTAGTATGGATTCAGAGGGAACCCCCCCACGCCAATTTTTTTTTTTAAATGCCATGGGGCCCCCCAAAATCCATACTAGACCCTTATCCAAACAAGAGCCAGTTTTTGACAAGTTCTTTATTAATAGCTCTGAGCTGTCTTCTTCCACCGCCTTCTCTCCCTGAGCTGTCTTCTTCCAAAGCCGTCTTCTCCCGCCAATACGCATTCACATGGGGGACGGGATCTGGGGGCCCCCTTGTTAAAGGGTGCTTCCAGATTTTGATAATCCCCCCACCCACAGACCCCAGCAATCACTGACCAGGGTTGTTGGGAAGAGGCCCTGCCCCAAAGCATCCACCCCCCATGTTGAGGGCATGCGGACTGGTATGGTTTGGGGGGGGGCACCGGCCAGGGAACTCGGGAAGAAGTCCTTGTCCCCATCAACATGGGGCAAGGTGCTTTGGGGTGGGGGGTGCAGAGCCTGGTATGCTTCAGGATTGGGGGGCGCTCGTTTGTCCTCTCCCTTTCCTGACCTGCCGGGCTGCATGCTCGGATAAGGGCCTTCCAAATCCATACTAGATCCGAAGGGCCTGTTATGGACCTGGGGCGGGACCCCACACCGTTTTTTGGGCAATTTTTTTTCTTAATTCAGCTGTCAGCAGACATGTCAGCGGACATGAAAACCGCCCGTATCCGTTTTTTTTACACAAAACTGAACTAAGAAATGGAACGCCCGTGTGAAACCAGCCTTACAAATGTTAATTGAGCAACATCTTTCTCTGGTTTTACAAACAAAGATGGGTAATATAGATGACATAATAAAATAAACATACTGTATATAAGAAACAATAATATCATATAATAGGCGAAACAGCTGCCATATTGCTGCTGGTCTTCATTGCAGTTACAAGTATTTTAAGTCACACTTACAGTATTTAAAGTAGAAACTTTAGTATTCCAGAAAATAAAATTCCACCTCAGCACTGTGGGAAGGGGGATGGGTGATACAGAATAGCCAAGCTGAATGATAATGCTGTTGGCACATGCAGACATCACCAATGTTTAATATCACAAAAATGTTGTCTAGCTTCAAGAAATGTCCAGCCCAAGGCAAAGCTGCTCCAGCTGACTACACAAGAAATTTCCACTTTCTCCTTTTAAATTGTATGTGCCAGTGAAATACATTATGTGGATGCCTGTTTACCATTGATTGACAGCTTGTGCCTGGTCTTGCTGAGTAAACAAGTTGCAGCCATGATTGTCAGATCCTGTGCTCAATAGTCATTGATCTGCAAAGCCAAGTGTATACTCGAGTCTTTATAATTAGAACATTGTCAATGTGTACAAATAATATTTGCTATTTGTATGTGCATTTCGTATTACAAAATGCAAACATGCCATACAAAACAGTTTCCCTGGAATGTCTTTGTGCCTGAACCTTGGTATCCCATTCCATGGCAGACAAATTTTAAAAGTTGACTCTACTCTCTGTTGACTATGCTTCACACGGCTACGGATGTGTTAATTTTTTGGTACCATCCCCTATTTTCACTTTGGTAAAGTATAATTATGATTATTATTGTCCATTGGTAATGTTTACCCATTTCCTAGCCCCTGCATGGGCAATTAAGAAGCTTGCTTATGAATCATCTTGTTTATTTCCCAATAAACATATTGAATCAGAAAGTTGACTGTACACTGGTAGATTCCTAAATGATAATGGTATGGTGGATAACTGCTTTACAGATAATCAAGTACAATCAGCTGTCTCAGTTTCTCTTTCTTATGTTACATATGGCAAGCTGTAGAAAGGTAGCACAAAAAGTGGTAGCACTCTTTGGCTGCTTATAAATAGCTTGTAGGCAGGTGGAAGATTCCCCTTTAAGGGTTGCTCCTCCTGACATGGGGTACTTAAAAAAAAAAGGAGTACAGTCAAGGGGCTTTTGGTGTGTTCTCCACTTCAGTGGAGGGGCTGTGGAGGATGTTACCCTGAGTTCATGGGAATCTAGGCTAGGGACTTAAGTCAGGTTTGGTTGTGACTTGTGAATACCCTAATTGTTGTGCTCAGATATTTCTAGCTCCGAGAGGACAAAGGACCAAACCTGGAGTAGCTGTGTCCAGCAGTAAGGGCTTGAAGTAGCAATGGAATGTACCAGGAGTAGCTATGCCCAGCTGTTTTGGGTGACATTGAAACCATTGGATCACCCAGGCATCTTACATTTTCATAAGCATATGTCATCAGTCTTAGCATTCATATGAAAACACTCATTCTCCTCTGTGCTGTGTTGCTGGAGAACAAAGAAGTAAGATGTTTCTTGGAAAAAAATCAGGGACCTGTCATAATAAAACTGCTGCAGGATGCTTTAATGTCCTATTGCAAATTTTTATTTCCAGGCTGTCTTGCAAACTCTCTGGCTTCAATGCTTTTTAAGAGAGTGAAAAGGTAGGCGGCAAGATAAAGTGGGAGTTAAAGTGGTTCTAAAGGCAGAAGATTTATTTTTTATCATATTGCATTAAGATAAACAACCTTCTGTGTGTAGCAGCCCCCCTAATACTTACCTGAGCCCTATCTGGATCCAGTGATGTTGCACGAGAGACCTGGCTGTCTGGGGCTCTCCCTCTTGATTGGCTGAGACACACAGCAGGCCCCATTGGCTCCTGATGCTATCAATTAACCACTTGCCGTCTGCCCACCGTCAAATGATGGAGGAGTAGGGTGACCAACGTGTCCCGGATTGCCCGGGACTGTCCCTGAATTCATATTTGTGTCCCGAGTACCTATATTCATGGACAATACAGTGTCCTGGAATGAAATAAGGACACACAGCCACACTAATAAATGGCTCGGACAGGGGGCGGATCTGCTTGGCTCAGGCCGGCCAGGTCGGCTCGGCTTGAGCGGGTCCACTCTGCCCTGATGGGGATCATGTCCGCTCCGCTCAGACAAACTACACAAGCCGCCTTCCCCAGTCATCTCTATGTGCCGCGCTATACGCTGGGAAGTGTAGTTTCCAGCACAGCCCTGCCAATTCTCTTCTCACTGACATGGCAGACGGAAGGCACGGAGGGGACGCTCGCCTCATCCCAGGACAACGAGGAGGAAGAAGAGTCCAGCAGTGAGAGTGCAGGCTTCAGGGAACAGCCTACTAGGAAGGAAGAAGTGAGAACCGAGAGGTCGTTGAGATAGTCAGAGACAAGTCAGTATGTGTAAGTGTCCCCCTGTGCATCCCACTGTCCCCCTGTCCATCCCACTGTCCATCTCACGGTCCCCCTGTCCATCCCACTGTCCCCCTGTGCACCCCACTGTCCCCCTGTGCACCCCACTGTCCCTCTGTGCATCCTACTGTCCCTCTGTGCATCCCACTGTCCCCCTGTGCATCCCACGATCCCCCTGTCCATTCCACTGTCCCCCTGTGCATCCCACAGTTCCACTGTCCCCTTGTGCATCCCACTGTCCCCCTGTGCATCCCATGGTCCCCCTGTCCCTCCCACTGTCCCCCTGTGCATCCCACTGTCCCCCTGTGCATCCCACAGTCCAGGGCTGGATTGGGACAAAAATGTGGCCCTGGACTTCATCCAGACTGGCCCACATCAGGCTACAGTGCACATCAGGAGAGGGTACAGAGCCCAGCACATCAGAGTACAGCACATCAGGGTACAGAGCCCCCCTGTGCATCCCACTGTCCATCCCACTGTCCATCTCACGGTCCCCCTGTCCATCCCACTGTCCCCCTGTGCATCCCACTGTCCCCCTGTGCACCCCACTGTCCCCCTGTGCACCCCACTGTCCCCCTGTGCATCCTACTGTCCCTCTGTGCATCCCACTGTCCCCCTGTGCATCCCACAATCCCCCTGTCCATTCCACTGTCCCCCTGTGCATCCCACAGTTCCACTGTCCCCCTGTGCATCCTACTGTCCCCCTGTGCATCCCATGGTCCCCCTGTCCCTCCCACTGTCCCCCTGTCCCTCCCACTGTCCCCCTGTGCATCCCACTGTCCCCCTGTGCATCCCACTGTCCCCCTGTGCATCCCACAGTCCAGGGCTGGATTGGGACAAAAATGTGGCCCTGGACTTCATCCAGACTGGCCCACATCGGGGTACAGTGCACATCAGGAGAGGGTACAGAGCCCAGCACATCAGGGTACAGCACATCAGGGCATGGTACAGAGCCCAGCACATCAGACTACAGCACATCAGGGTACAGAGCCCAGCACATCAGGGTACAGAGACCAGCACATTAGGGTACAGAGCCCAGCACATCAGGGCACAAGGCACATCAGGGTACAGCACACCAGGTCACATCAGGGTACAGGGCACAGCACATCAGGGTACAAAGCCCAGTACATCAGGGCACAACACATCAGGGTACAGGGCACAGCTCATCAGGGCACAAGGCACATCAGGGAACAGGGCATCAGGGTACAGCACATCGGGGCAGGGTACAGAGCCCAGAACATCAGCGTACAGGGCACATCAGGGCACATCAAGGCACAGTACATCAGGGTATAGGACACAGCACATCAGGACACATCAGGGCACACTACATCAGGGTACAGGACACAGCACATCAGGGTATAGCACATCAGGACACAGCACATCAGGGTATAGCACATCAGGACCCAGCACATCAGGGTACAGGTCACAGTACATCAGGGCACACAACATTGAGGCACAGCACACCGGGGCACAGGACATCATGGCACAAGACATCAGGGCATGGGGCACATCAGGGCACAGCACATCAGGGCACAGGGCACATCAGGGCATAGGGCATCGGGCCACAGCAGGGCACATAGCACATCAGGGCACATAGCACATCAGGGCACAGGGCACATCAGGGCACATAGCACATCAGGGCATGGGGCACATCAGGGCACATAGCACATCGGGGTACATAGCACATCAGGGGATGGGGCACATAAGCGCACAAAGCACATCAGGGCATGGGGCACATCGGGGCACATCATGGCATGGGGCACATAGCACATCAGGGCATGGGGCACATAGCACATCAGGGCATGGGGCACATCAGGCCACATGGCATAATGGCACATCAGGGCACAGGGCATGGGGCACATCAAGGCATGGGCACATCAGGGAACATATCAGCACATATCAGCAGATCAGGGCACATATCGGCACATAGTACATCAGGGCACGGGGCACATCAGGGAACATATCGGAACATATCGGCACATCAGGGCACATAGCACATCAGGGCACAGGGCACATAGCACATCAGGGCACAGGGCACATCAGGGAATGGGGCACATGGCACATCAGGGCATGGGGCACATGGCACATCGGGGTACATCAGGACACATGGCACATCAGGGCACATCAGGGCACATGGCACATTGGGGTACATCAGGGCTCAGGGCACATTATGGGGAACATTATGGGGCACATCAGGGCACATTATGGGGCACATCATGGGACACATCAGGGCACATCATGGGGCACATCAGGGCACATTATGGGATAGTTTACTAGCCTGGCCAGCATGCAGAGTAGCGCAGGAAGCACCTGTCTGTAAAAAGTTCTTTCTCTCTCATGTCACGCAACGCTGTTCACTCCCCAGCGTCCCCTCCTATGTTCTTGTCTATCCCCATTGGCTTGTGACATCATCTAGATAGACGAGAAGAGAGGAGGTGGCGCCGGGGAGCGAACAGCGCTGCGTTACATGAGAGAGAGAACTTATTACAGACAGGCACTTCCTACGCTACTCTGCATGCTGGGTAAATCTCGGTCTACCAATCAGACGCCAGCTGTCGGCGAATGGTGGGTAGATCGTCATGGACCACAATAGGAGGCCACTGAAACCGGCCCACTCAGCCATCGGCCCACCGGGAATCTCCTGCTCCCCTGTGCATCTCACTGTCCCCCTGTGCATCCCCCAGTCCCCCTGTCTATCACACTGTCCCCCTGTGCATCCCACTATCCCCCTGTCCATCCCACAGTCCCCCTGTCCATCCCACTGTCCCCCTGTCCATCCTGCTGATTTCATACGCTGCTGCCCAAAAAATCTGCAAAAAAAAGTCAAAAATCATCTTTTTTTTTGAGGGGGGGGGGTCCCTGAATGGCAGTTTGGAAATGTGGTCACCCTACGGAGGAGTGGTGCGACTCTCATTCTGGAAAGATGTCATATGACAGCGCACCAATGAAGGCGCGCAGTGTGGTGATAGCAGCCGCATTCCTAGGATACGACATGACCCTGATCTCGGTAAAGAGTCAATGAAACGGCTCTTTAACCGTGTGATTGGCTGTGTCCAATCACAGCTGGTCACATGTAAATGCGGAAGTGCTGTTTATCGGCTCTCCTTGCCTCACACTGACTGACTGTGTGGGGAGGAAAGCGGATCAGCATCATCTCCTCGGAGGGGAGACCAGGACAGATAATCAGGGCACTTATCATCAGTGCCCTGATTACAGTAAAGCCCCAGTAGTGTCCATCAGTGACATCAATCAGTGCCCATTAGTGATGCCAGTCAATGCTGCCTTTCAGTGCCTGCTCATCAGTGCTGCCCATCAATGCACATCAGTGCTACCCATCAGTGCTGTCCATCAGTGCTGCCCATCCGTGACGCCTATCAGTGCCCATCAGTGCCGTCCTTCAGCGCCGCCCATCCATGCCGCCTATTAGTGCCCACTAGTGTCACCTATCAGTGCCTATGTGCGGCATATTAGTGCCACCTAATTAGTGCAACGCTGTACCCAAACAAAATGTAGGTCTTTTTTTTCCCCACAAGTAGAGCTTTTTTTTGGTGGTATTTGAGCACCTCTTGGGTACGTATTTTTTGCGCTTTAAACAAAAATAAAAAACAATTTTGAAAAAAAAAACAATATTTTTTATTTTTTGCCATAATAAATATCCCAAAAAATGTATTCATCAGTTTAGGCCAATATGTATTCTTCTACATATTTTTGGGGATAAAAAACGCAATAAGAGTATATTGATTGGTTTATGCAAAAGTTATAGCATCTACAAAATAGGGGATATATTTATGGCATTTTTATTATGATTTTTTTTTTTTTTACTAGTAATGGGAGTGATGAGCGATTTTTAGCGGGACTGCGAGATTTCGGCGGACAGATCAGACACTTTTTTTGGGACCAGTGACAATATTACAGTGAACAGAGCTAAAATAGCCACTGATCATTGTATAAATGACACTGGCAGGGAAGGAGTTAACACTAGGGAGTGATCAAGGGGTTAAGTGTTCCCTGGAGAAGTGTTTCTAATTGTGAGAGGAGTGGACTGACAGGGAGTACAAAGAGATCGCTGTTCCTGATCACTAGGAACAGACAATCTCTCTCTACTCTCCTGACAGAAGGGGGATCTGTTTTTTTACATTGACAGATCCCCATTCTGGCTCCCTGTGGAGTGATCGCGGATGGCCGGCAGCCTGCTATAGCCTTTAAAAGGACCGCCGTACCGGTATGGTGATTTGCACAGCCGAACCAACCTGCCCAGCATAACTACAGCGGCTGGTCATCAAGTGGTTAAATACCCCCAAAAGAAAGCTCTATTTGTGTGAAAAAAAATTATAAAAATTTTATTTGGGTACAGTGTTGCATGACCACGCAATCGTCAAAGTGTGAGAGCGCTGAAAGCTGAAAATTTGACCAGGGCAGGAAGGGGGTGAAAGTGCCTAGTAGGCAAGTGGTTAAAATCAGTGGGCAGAGGAGAGAGGGGGTGGGGCTGAGTCATGGCTCTATGCAGTAATGTGTTTAGGTTTTGTGCTGCCCTAGGCCTGACTAAACTTGTGTACCCCCTAATTTAAATATGATCCACCCTTCCTAACAAGGCCACACCCCTTTCCTTTTAAGACCTGCCCTGAAATTTTCAAGTGGGGACACTAGTTCTGAGGGCCTGGGGGGGGGGGGCGGGGGCAATACCGGTAGCAGTGCGGCCTGCTTTATGAGGGCGCTAGACCAATTTGCCTCTCAGCCCAGTCCACCCCATAAGACTGGCACTACACTAACAGTGTAGCACGAGCCTGCAGGGACTCTTTTCGTGCTGCCCCCCTGCAAAGTGCTGCTCTAGGCCTGGGCCTTATTGGCCTAAGCCAGGGTACAGTGTTGGCTCTATGTCTGAATGGATACACAGAGCAGAGGCTCAACTCATGTTCCCCCATAGCAAGCTTGCTGTGGGGGCACTAGGTAGGAGGGAGGGGCCAGGAGCGCCTGCAAGGAACTTGAGTAGAGGAGGATCTGGGCTGCTCTGTGCAAAACTACTGCACAGAGCAGGTAAGTATAACATGTTTGTTTAAAAAAAAAAAAAGACTTTAGTATTACTTTAAGTCTGATTTGCATACTTGTTCAGGGTCAGTGATTCAGAAAGCACTGAATTTAATTTAGCCAAGCTACTAGCATTTACAGGAGATCAGTAGTGACAGACTACTTTGTAAGGGTAAAGGGGTATTAAACGTATTATGTATCCTTGGGTTTATGTAAAACAGTGCAATATGTAATCTTTTCTATACAGTTCCAGTCATGAAGGCTGGTTAAACATCACCAACTTACATTTTCCAGAAAGCTGAACATTTCATACATTCTTCTCAATATTTTACCTCCTCTTTCTAATGTTACTGTTGTATCGATACTTAACATAATTATTGAGAGGACATTTTCAGCTCATCTGAGTCAAGCTGATTGTCGACATGTAAAAGCTATTAGAATAAAATCCCTTTTTTCTGCATCTTTAAACACCTTTCAGGCTCTCATTTGCACTCAAGTTTTAGAACCAAATGAGGCCACCTCTTTATTTGGCTCACATTCAGGATCCTTCTTACAGAAAAGAAACACACATTAGCATTTCAGATGTCAAGCATAAATCTCCCTTTGTACCTTATTTTCTCCTAATGCCTCTTCAAAGTCTTGCACGACTGGCTGTCTAAATAAGAATTATTATTATTTTGTTTGACTAAGACATTGACCTGATCTGCTTTTCACAGTCTACTAACCCATTTTCTGACTGTAAGAGTCGCCCTTTCTGGCACTCTTCTCTTCAATTAAATGCTAATTTTTTTAATATCTTTGGCAACAACAGAAAGGCATATAGCAAAATATTAAACTGGCATGCTGTGGACATTTAACAGAACTTCTATCGTCTGAATAATAAATCCTAATAAAGAAATGTAAAATTCAGCTCATGCAATGTAAACAGATGTTTGCATATGACACAAAACATCTGCAACACTCCATGGTGCATAGTTAACACTCTTTGGCTGCTGTGCATCAGTTGAATATATGCTGAAATAGTGTGAGAAGGCATGTTTTTCAGAGAGTCCAGATAAATTAAATTATCTAACAATAAATTCAATAGAGCTATTTCTACCCCTTATGCCCATCCCTAATCTTAGCTAGCACTAAGGGAGCTGCAGAAAAAAAGGGGTTTTGACTTCTTGGAGTACAATACATGACACAGGCAATGTATTTACAGACCCTGAGTTATATATACCTGCCCTGGGCGCCTCCACTATAATCCTGTCCCCAATCCATGAGTAAGTGTAGCAAGCACTGCAGACTAACAAAGGAATGAAAGGGAGGGTGGACTGTGTCCTGTACTGTATGCCAATATATGGAACTTACAGGTAAATTTAAATTCCTCCTGTTTTATTCATAATGTACAGGACACAGGTAAAGTATTCATAGACCTTGAGATGCCCCCAAGCAATGAATGAGAAAGGCGGGCAACAACCGGGCAAAGAGAACTGTGCCAACAGGCCCAAAAACAATGTCAACAGAGTGCCGCTGCAAGAACCTTGTGGCTGAAATCTGCATCGACATAAGATTGGACCATCCATCTGGTAGAACTTTTATCATGAATTGGCTTTACACAGCTGTGCCATAGATGCCTAGTGCCAAAATGCCCAGGAAACTCCAACTGATCTGGTGGAGTAGGAACATAAAAGAGCAGGAGGAGATCTGTCCAAAAAATGGAAACATGGACTGTAATTTTTAGGCACTAATTAACCACAAATATTTAAGAATTCAAAAACATTTTATTGAAAATTAAATGAAAGAAATTACCATAAAAACATTTTTGCTGATAACTTTATCTGGTCATGATTGGCCCCAAATTATCAGATCTAATGAAGACCACCCCACGTACATAGATTATACAGTAATTGTTACAGTAGTCAAACTTTGACACAGTTATGAATCCCGACACATTTAAATTTCAACATATCACATTCAGGGGAAAATGATGATCGGTACAAAAAGCTAACAAGACAGCAAAAATGATCAGACAGCCACTAGAGTGTGTCCGTAGGTGACTGACCTCCCCTGTGGCGTACAGCGCCAGGGAGCACAAAGAACACCAGAAATCTCCATTGGAATCCACTAATAATGTAGGAAAGGGGAGGCAGCTCTAATCCAATATAAACACCCAATATGGTTAAAAATCAGCAGTCCCATACCCATGTACCAAGTTATCCTGAGCCAGTCATATAAAGAAAAAAAAAACACTCAAAGGTTTCCAAAGCAGAAAGGTATTGTTCTCTGATTATGAAAAGATAACAAAAAAGGAGCCAGTAGTACCTCAAAACATGCCCCAGGTTTAGAAAGAGGTCTTAAACTGGCACAAAAAATATAGAGTAGATTGCACAAGGGAATATAAATCCCAGTAGCCTCCCCTCTCCCCTGGATAGCATGGCACTCCCAGATAAAGTGACCTCAGCCACATAAGATTGGGCATCCACCTGGCAGAACTTTGAAAAAATATAAACAGAATACCAGGTGGCAGCTTTACATAACTGGGCTACAGAAGTCTGGTGCCAAAATGCTTCAGAAACTCCTACCGATCTGGTGGAATGGGCACATAAAAAGGCAGGAGGAAAGATGTCCATGAGACTGTAAGGTCTTGTGATCAGATTTCTTACTCATTGCACAATGGTGAACTTGGAAGCAGGGTGTCCCTTACAAGGTCCTGAGGAGAGGACAAATAGGGAATCTGTCTGATCGAAGCTGTAGCTTTGAGGTAATGGCTCTGACTACCTCCAGACAATGAAGAGATATTTCCTTTAGATGCTTTGAAGCAGGGCATATTATGTGAAACTTACCTGAAAACAAAGCCCTCGTTGTCACCGCTGGAGGCCGCATCCCTCTTTGCCCATTCTACTTCCGGGTCCAGCTGTGTGACTGGCCAGAGCCGCGTGACGTCACTCCCATGCATGCGTGCAAGAGCCGATGTTCAGGGCACAGGTCTTTGAAGAAACAGCACGGTGGCCGTTTCTTCAAAGCGCATGTGCTGATGACATCATTGGCTGCATATACATTAAATCTCTCCTAAACATTAGGGGATATTTACAGTACCTATAAGTAAACCTTATTATAGGCTTACCTATAGGTACAAAAAAATCAATGGAAGATTACTTCAACTTTAAGGGGGAAGATTGATACCACCTTGGGAAGAAATAATGTTTTTAGGCATAAAACAACCTTGTCTTTGTGAAGTATTAGAAACGGCTCCTTACGGGAGAAAACTGCTAGCTCAGAGACATATCTGACAAATGTGATAGCAACTGCAAAGGCTACTTCGCAGGAAAGGTCAGCTAAGAGGATATTCCTGATGGGTTCAAAGGGGGGTTTTGCAATGGCAGAGAGAACCAAGTTGAGATCCCAAGGAAGCACAGGGTGCTGCAAAGGGGAAATTAATGGGATACACCTTGATGAAAAGTTTTTACAAGAGAGTGATGCTAGGGGTCTTTGAAAGAGAATGGACAATGCTGAGGCCTGTCCTTTCAGAGTGCGTAAGGCCAAGTTTTGGTCAAGAAGGCCAGAATGTGAGGCACAGTGTAATCTGTGGGACTGAAGGGAAAGTGTTTACGCCAGGCAAAGAAGGCTTTCCAGGTATGATAGCAGATCTTTCTGGAAGTGGCTTTTCTTGCTTTTACAATTTTCCTGGACTGTGAGGAAACGCACCTCCACAGCCTGATAGGCTGGCATCGGTTGTTATCACTTTCCAGTAATAGGGCAGAAAATGCCACTCTGTTGTTAGGGCTGGACTTAAAAGCCACCAAGATAGGGAGTTCCTTGCTTGGCTGTACAGGAGCTTGCTTCTTATAGGTCAACAAGATGTTGTGCTAAAATAGTGCTACACCTATTAAGTCTGTGTCCTAGTTTATAATCATAAACCCACAGGCAAAAAAATGATGATGATGATGTGCATAATATATACACACAACTGATATAAGTAAAGTGCACAAGTGCAATAAATGCTGAACAAATTCTCAGTGGGGGTATGCAAACCCCTTTTACATAAAAGTGCTTCTGTGTTCAGAAAAATATATCAATCATAAAAAACATGAGAGAACATAAAAACATGATAAAAAATATTGTTACACAAACAGTGTCAAAAGTGCATGTGCATAGGAAGTCATGACAATAATATTACACAAATAGTGTCAAAAGTGCATATGCATAAACCATACACAATCCCTAATGGTAAACAGTACTTAATAGCAACCAGTCCTATATGTGATTTGAAACACTTCTGCTGACACTGCGTGAAATAAATGCATATACGTGATCTCCAGTGATCATTCTACTGGCATGCTTCTATATCCATCTGTGATTCCAAACATCTTTTTTGTTTTATTTTACTTTGCACAAACTTATGACACGTGTTTAACGTATGCAGCTCAATAGTGGTAATTTGGCATAGGGAGGCATTTAAGGCTTTCGGGATCTTGTTGTTTTTTTCAAAAAGATGTTGTGTTGGAGGGAAGGAAGAGGTGCTAGGACCCTTGTGAATACTTGGAGCAGAGGATAGTCCAAGCGAGTTTCCCCATGGGAAACAATGGAAACTCAGATAATCTGTTCCAGTGGCACTGCTAGTGTATGCAGTACTGAATACACTTCCGCACATGGTGCAATCACTGCCCATTGTGGGGATACTGGGATTGCAGAATGCCATGTGGATGAACAGTCTACTTTGAACCCCAACCCTACTTTAATAATACAGTGGTACCTTGGATTATGCTTGTAATCCAAAGCACTTGTATATCCAAGCGAGTTTCCCGTGGAAACTCAGATAATCTGTTCCAGTGGCACTGCTAGTGTATGCAGTACTGCATGTAACCAGAGGTGGGGGGCACCGGAGACATTCGGAAACACACGGAGAACACTTTTTCTGAGTGTCTCTGAACGGCTCCAAGTGTCACCTCTGGTCAAATGTGGTACTGCACACCCCAGAGGCTTGAATCCTGCTCATCTTGTGAGACAACGCTCGCAAACCGAGTCAGGATTTAAAAAAAATTATAACTCGTATTGTGAAACGCTCGTAAACCACATTACTCGAAATCTGAGGTATTACTGTATAGGGTATCTAAGCTTGGGAGAGGTGTGGAGTCCCCTGCTGTGTATTGTTTCCCTCATATATTTATGGGGGACGGAGTGACATTACTCTAAAGTATCTACGTCAGTATAGTACTCATAAAGTATCTGGGTGGACTGATGTAGCTAAGCATTCTAATGGAGTCCAATGTAATTCTAAACTCCTCAAGCCTGGATTGTAAAACGGCATATATTATAAAGATTGCATGGGAGAGACACATGATAAGAGTGAAATAGACACTGCCATCCCAAATGAGTTACAATATGGGAAAATCTCCCCCAGTGGGGTTCTTTTGCAGCAAAAATACAATTGTTAGAAAAATAGTTAAAAGATTTTTATCAGCATACCCGATAGGCATGAACTTGCCTTAATTACCTGAAGCAACTGTTACACTTGTATTGGAAACCGTTGGAGACTGTTGTCATAGGAGACAGCGCTCTTATCTGTGCAGATGTGGCATCTTGCTGGATGCTTTTCCCTGCATGGCTGTCCTGTAGAAGTCTGGCACATTTGAGTGCCCCAAGGAGTGGTGCGGCCAAATTACCCTTGCTGTCATCATCAAAACAGCCGCCTTTGGCGGCAACAGATTTGTTTATGACTATCTTGGTTACTTGGGGAACCACAGCCTGGTCCGGGTAACATGGCCGGGTCTCAGGTGGACTGAAACCCTGACACTTGTTTCAAAACCTGAACTGTCCGGCTGAATCCTGGACAGGTGGCACACCCTAGGTGTCTCTACATTGGAGAGGCTGCCTGCTGGCTAAGTGGGTGGTGATTCTGTCTAGTAGCACTGGGGTTGCTGGTTCAGTTCCCCAACATGCTAATGCTTGTGTTGAAGTTTACCGTATATCTTCTCCCTGTGTGGTTTTCTCACTACAATCCAAACACATGCTCTGCACCTACTATGCCTTACGACCCACTCCATGTGGAGGGAGATTGACAACTCAAGGCTCTGGAGGTTCTCATTGGACTGAAGGAGTCCTGGGTCCTTGCTACATATATTATAGTATGTAAAGCATGCTTGTTGCAAGAAGAAACGCTTGATTTCAGTTAGCTGCAGACAGCTGGTGCAATAAAGATTGTGATGCCAACCAAGCAGATTTTTGGCAGAGGAGACAGAGGAAGTGTCCGGCTACATCCGCTGCCTGACCACGCCCCCCCGCAATTAATTTCTTTACTAAAAGCAAGCATTTTAAAGAATGAAATGGATTCAGTTTGTTTTGTTGTAACTAGTTGTGATTGGCCCAGTCTGTACTATGTGATCACTGTGACCAATAACAGCTAGCAACACAATTGTACACAATGGATGGCTTGATAGGAAGCCATCCATCATCTGTCATGTGACCTGCTGTGATTGATTATAGCTGCCACATGGTACAGTGGACTGCTACAGTGATCAGTCATCAGCTGTGTCTGGTAGACACAGTCGGTGACAGATCACGCCACAGCACAGCCCCGTGTCATATGATGTCCACCCGGATTGACAAAAAGCCAGCCCTGGCGTCATTCTGCCATTCTGCTGGGCGGCAACGGGTAAAGCAAATCCTTTTGTGTGAATCTTTTGCCAATTTTCTTACCTGGAGATCCTGCCAGTACCAGCACTTCCTGATGAGGACTTACAATGCAAAGTCACTGCTTTGTAATTAGCAACAGTGTTGTTAGCCTACTGTGTGCACTCAATTGGGCTGTTTATCATGCATACAGCCAATTGAAGTAGTTTGGGTAAACGAAAATATAAAGAATTGCACTAAACCCGTGACACAGAATAATGAAATCATTTGAAAAATTCCCCAAACATAAAGATATAAAATTTTAATTTTTTGTGAAGAATCACCAACAAGTGGGACACAATTGTGAAGTGGAACGAAATCTATTGGATATTTTAAACCTTTTTAGCAAATAAAAAACTGAAAAGTGGTGCGTGCAAAATTATTCGGCCCCTTTACTTTCAGTGCAGCAAACTCACTCCAGAAGTTCAGCGAGGATCTCTGAATCATCCAATGTTGTCCTAAATGACTGATGGTGATGAATAGAATCCACCTGTGTGTAATCAAGTCTCTTTATAAATGCACCTGCTCTGTGATAGTCTCAGGGTTCTGTTGAAAGCGCAGAGAGCATCATGAAGACCAAGGAACACACCAGGCAGGTCCGTAATACTGTTGTGGAGAAGTTTAAAGCCGGATTTTGATACAAAAAGATTTCCCAAGCTTTAAACATCCCAAGGAGCACTGTGCAAGCGATCATTTTGAAATGGAAGGAGTATCAGACCACTGCAAATCTACCAAGACCTGGCCGTCCCTCTAAACTTTCAGCTCAGACAAGGAGAAGACTGATCAGAGATGCAGCCAAGAGGCCCATGATCACTCTGGATGAACTGCAGAGAACTACAGCTGAGGTGGGAGAGTCTGTCCATAGGACAACAATCAGTCGTACACTGCACAAATCTGGCCTTTATGGAACAGTGGCAAGAAGAAAGCCATTTCTCAAAGATATCCATAAAAAGTCTCGTCTAAAGTTTGTCACAAGCCACCTGGGAGACACACCAAACATGTGGAAGAAGGTGCTCTGGTCAGATGAAACCAAAATCCAACTTTTTACCCACAATGCAAAATGATATGTTTGGCGTAAAAGCAACACAGCTCATCACCCTCAACACACCATCCCCACTGTCAAACATGGTGGTGGCAGCATCATGGTTTGGGCCTGCTTTTCTTCAGCAGGGACAGGGAAGATGGTTAAAATTGAGGGGAAGATGGATGCAGCCAAATACAGGACCATTCTGGATGAAAACCTGTTGGAGTCTGCAAAAGACCTGAAACTGGAACGGAGATTTATCTTCCAACAAGACAATGATCCCAAACATACAGCAAAATCTACAAAGGAATGGTTCACAAATAAACGTATCCAGGTGTTAGAATGGCCAAGTCAAAGTCCAGACCTGAATCCAATCGAGAATCTGTAGAAAGAGCTGAAAACTGCTGTTTACAAACGCTCTCCATCCAACCTATCTGAGCTCGAGCTGTTTTGCAAGGAAGAATGGACAAGAATTTCAGTCTCTCGATGTGCAAAACTGATAGAGACATACCCCAAGCGACTTAAAGCTGTAATTGCAGCAAAAGGTGGCTCTACAAAGTATTAACGCAAGGGGGCCGAATAATTTTGCACGCCCCACTTTTCATTTTTTTATTAGTTAAAAAAGTTTCAAAAATCCAATAGATTTCGTTCCACTTCACAATTGTGTCCCACTTGTTGGTGATTCTTCACAAAAAATAACATTTTTATATCTTTATGTTTAAAGCCTGAAATGTGGCAAAAGGTTGAAAAGTTCAAGGGGGCCGAATACTTTCGCAAGGCACTGTATTACTTATAGTTAGTGTAATTAATACCTGGTGTGAGCAAGATCCCACCCCCTTGAACATCCACACCATGGGAATTGATGGCCGCTGAAACAGCGACCCCACCGTGATCGCCTCGGCGTTCTAGAAGACACACAGATGTGTCCCGGGAACCCCCGACGCCGCTGACACAAACGGCGTGACATCAGGGGTGAAAACAACCACACACGTGCAGTGCAACTGCAGCGCCAAGAGCGGGATGGCCCCACCGCGCAGGCGCGAAGTATCACCAAACAGCGAAAAATGACGCACATGCGCAGTGTGGACGCAGTGCAGGGAGCGAGACGGAACCCACACGCACGTGCAAATCACCCCAACGTCCAACGGCGATCACAGAATTCCACCGCCGTGGGATTGAGTTCCATGCAGTCCATTAATGGACCGCACAGACTAGGAAGTGAACATTGTAAATCCCTACCTCCTCCTCTCCCCCATGCCGTGAGGGCCCCCCAACAAGCCCTCGCCACACCCCCCACACACACATATATAGGAGGCTGGACCGGGACATGGCCGCTGGATCCAAGAAAATCTGAGAAGAAGAGAGAAAGGAAAAAAAGAAGAAAAGCAAGCAAAAAAACATAAAATTTTTCATTTGCAGTAATTTATACCGAATTTCTAAACTTATCATTGCCATCATTTACATTAACAATTATGATCATTTTATTTAATATGGAAATTATGTATTAATCATTTTTTATGCCAGAACTCTGTGTATGGCATAGTCTCTCAAATAATGTTGGATTTATCTGAGCTAGGACAGAAACACTGTCATATCTCATATGATGCTTAGGGGAACATTAGTATGATCATATTAATTATGAAAACCCTAAGAATCTTAAAAAGATTTCAAGTGGGCACAATTCAAATGAGCAAGAAAAAAAACATCCAAGTAAGTTGGACATCTGCAGCTGGGGACTTGTGCTCCAAACTGAAGGTGAAAAGAGCTATTAAATGCATACCACTTTCACATACTATCTTTTATTTATATTTCGTAGTGACAATTTTGCTTAATAGGAAACAGGGAAATCCCCTGCATGTGCCATAATGCAACCGGGTGGGCGTATCGGACCCACAATTTTGGGATAGTAATAATGAATACAAAACAAAACACATAATTTGATTAATACACTTTTGTCTACACCATATACTCTGTCCAAAACTATCCTTTGCTAGCTTGTTTTGCCTGAACAGTAGCCCTTCAAAAAAGGTGCAAATGAAAGAGACCTGGATATATTGTGGCCTGAAGCCTATATATCCATTTTTGTTCAATTTGCAGTAATTTCTTATTCCAATCACCGCCTTGAATTGGAATATGCATCCCGTCGAGAACGGTGAAGGAAACCTTCGGCATTTTATAGTGATGTTTCGTGACCACGTGTCTCCCCAGAGGGAGATAGATGTTACCTATCTCCATACTATAGATGCGTTTTGATGTTCTATACCAAAATCTTTGCTTTGTTTTACCTACGTAAAATGCTCCACATGTGCAGGTCATAAGATAAACTACTCAGCAAGTTTGACAGTTTGCAAAGTGTTTGGGTTTAAAGACTTCACAATTAGGGAGAGTAAAGATTTTTTCTTTTTTAATCAATGGGCAATGTGCACAATGTCCGCATGGGAACGTACCATACGTTGAACAATGTTTCTTGTTAGATTTTTGATATTTGCTTTTTACTAATTTATCTTTAAGGGACGAAACCCGTTTAAAGGTGACAGATGGAAAAGGAGAAATGAACTGCTTCACTTTTTCATCATCTGTACGGATAGGCCAATGTCTACTTAAAATGCTCTGGATCTGTTCGTGTTGTAATAAAAAGCACATAATCATCCATGTGAAATTACTTTTCTTACTTTTTTCAGCAACAGGTTTAGATAACAAAGTCTCTTGTGTCTGTCTGATCGTACGGTTATACGCCTTGCTTAGACAGCAACGGCTGTAATCACAATCCAGAAGGCGATTTTGAATCTTTCCAGCTTCTGCTTTGAAAAGGCTCTCGCTGGAACAGTTCCTCTGCAAACGAAGGTACTGTCCATACGGAATAAAATTCTTTAGGGATGTGGCGTGGAAGCTAGCCGCATGGAGGACTGTGTTCATCGCCGTACTTTTTCTGTAAAGGTTACTAATCAAGTTACCTTTAAAATCCTGTTCAATTTTTACATCCAAGAAAGTAACGCACTTTACATCTTGAATCATAGTGAATTTTAGATTAAAATTATTTATATTCAAAGTGTCGAAAAATTTGATCAAAGCATCCTCGGTACCCTCCCAAGCGACGAAAACATTTCTCTTTGGAGAGAGGAGAACCTTCCAGAAGAACAACCATCTCTGCAGCACTCCACCAATCAGGCCGTGTGGTAGAGTGGCCAGACGGAAGCCTCAGTAAAAGACACATGGCAGCCTGCCAAGAGTTTGCCAAAAGGCACCTGAAAGACTCTCAGACCATGAAAAACAAAATTCTCTGGTCTGATGAAACAAAGTTTGAACTCTTTGGCCTGAATGCACTGATTGGCTGCTAGAGGTTACAGCAGGGGAACATGATATACATATGAATGCCGCCTTTATTTACATATCAATGCCTCCGGTCGCAGCTATTTACTCAGTAATGCCACGACTATTTACATATGAATGACGGTTATTTACATGTAAACACATGGTCTACAGGTGAGTCATCTGTTCACAACAATATGCCAGAGCTGGGCAGAATTAGAAACAGCACTTCACACTGAGATATCGGGACACAGCACAAGACTGAAACTCCAAGGGGTGAGGGAATTTAAACTGGGATAGTTGGCAAGTATGAGGCATCACCCATCAAAGTACCTGTCACCAGCCATCAAAGTACCTGTCATCATCCATCAAAGTACCTGTCACCAGCTATCAAAGTACCTGTCATCATCCATCAAAGTACCTGTCACCATCCATCAAAGTACCCGAGTACATGTCACAGTCCATCTGAGTACCTGTCACAGCCCATCTGAGTACCTGAATACCTGTCACAGTCCATCTGTGTACCCGAGTACCTGTCACAGTCTGAGTATCCGAGTACCTGTCACAGCCCATCTGAGTACCTGAGTACCTGTCACAGTTCATCTGAGTACCCGAGTATCTGTCACAGTCCATCTGAATACCCACGTACCTGTCATAGCCCATCTGAGTACCCGAGTACCTATCACAGTTCATCTGAGTACCCGAGTACTTGTCACAATCCATCTAAGTACCCGAGTATCTGTCACAGCCCATCTGAGTACCCGAGTACCTGTCAGAGTTCATCTGAGTACACAAGTATCTGTCACAGTCCATCTAAGTAAATGTCACAGTTCATCTGAGTACCCGAGTACCTGTCACAGTTCATCTGAGTACCCGAGTACCTGTCACAGTCCATCTGAGTACCTAAGTACCCGATTACCTGTCACAGTCCATTTGAGAACCTGTCACAGTTCATCTGAGTCCCCAAGTACCTGTCACAGTTCATCCAAGTACCCGAGTACCTGTCACAGTTCACCTGAGTACATGAGTATCAGTCAAAGCCCATCTGAGTATCTGTCACAGTTCATCTGAGTACCTATCACAGTCCATCTGAGTACCTGTCTCAGCCTGAGTACCTATCTGTAGCCCATCAGAGTACCGGAGTACCTGTCACCAGGCCATAAGAGTACCCGACTACCTGGCACCAGGCCATCAGAGTACCCGAGTACCTGTCACCAGGTCATCAGATTATCCGAGTACCTATCACCAGGCCATCAGAGTACCAAAGTACCTGTCACCAGGCCATCAAAGTGCCCGAGTACCTGTCACCAGCCCATCGGAGTACCCGAGTACCTGTCTCCAGCCACCAGAGTAGCCGAGTACGTATCTGCAGCCCATCAGAGTACCTGACTACCTATCTGCAGCCAATGCCTCATAGTGCCAATGCCTCATCATTGGGGTGTTTTCTTTTCAAAATGGGGTAATTTTGTGGGTAATTCCATTGTCCTGGTGCTCCAGGACCTTCAAAAGTGTGATAGGTAGGAATGAAATGATATGTGTAATCAATGCTCCTAGAACGCCTTAAGGTACTACTTCAATGTTGGGCCTCTGTATGTGGCCAGGCTGTGCAAAAGTCTCACACGTGGTATTGCCATACTCAGGAGGAGTAGCAGAATGTGTTTTGGGGTGTCATTTTTGTTATATACATGCTATGTGTTAGAAATATCTTATAAATTGACAACTTTGTGTAAAAAAATAAAATAAAAACTAAAAAAAAGATTTTCATTTTATTTCCACGTTTTCTGAAAACGTTGTGTAAAAAAATTAACTGTTCAAAAGACTCATAATGCTTCATAGAATATATGTTGGAGTGTTTGTTTTCCAAAATGGAGTCAATTTGTGGGTAATTTGACTGTCCTGGTGCTCCAGGGCATTCAAAAGTGTAATAGGTCGCTAGGAAATTAGAGGTGTAATTTATGCTCCTAGAACGCCTGACGATGCTCCCTGCATGTTGGTCCTCTGTATGTGGCCAGGCTGTGCAAAAGTCTCACACGTGGTATTGCCATACACAGGAGGAGTAGCAGAATATGTTTTGGAGTGTAATTTTTGCTATATACATGCTTTGAGTTAGAAATATCTTATAAATTGACCACTTTGTGTAAAAAAAAAAATATGTTTTCATTTTCTTTCCACGTTTTCAAAAACTTTTCAAAAATTACAACTTCAAAAAACTCACCAGGCCTCTTACTAAATACCTTGGATTGTCTACTTTTCAAAAAGGGGTCATTTGGGGGGGGGGGGGTATTTGTACTTTCCTGACATTTCAGAGCCTCAAGAAATGAGATAGGTCCTCAGTGCATCAGGTGTGATCAGATGTGATCAACTTTTAATGATTTGCACCATAGCTTGTAGACTCTATAACTTTCACAGAGACTAAATAATATCCACTAATTTAAGTTATTTTTACCAAAGAGATGTAGCAATATAAATTTTAGCCCAAATTTATGAACAAAAATTACTTATTTGCAAAATTTTATCATAGAAACGAAAAAAAAGTGCTTTTTTTTCAAAATGTTTGCTCTTTTTTCCCGTATGTTGCAAAAAATATAAAATCCAGTGGTGATTAAATACCACCAAAAGAAAGCTCTATTTGTATGAAAAAAACGGAAAATTGTATACTCACCTTTCCGTAATTTTCCTTTCCTGACGCATCTTCATGGCACCACACACTGGGTTGTGACTCTGCCCCCACAACCTGACAGGATTGGTTAACTATAAATTTGAAGGGGAGACCCCCTGCTGCATTCTCTGTAAATATCATCATAAACTAAACAAACGGGAGGGAATTGTGTGGTGCCATGAAGATGCGTCAGGAAAGGAAAATTACGGAAAGGTGAGTATACAATTTTCCGTTTTCCTGACGCCTTCATGGCAGCACACACTGGGAAATAACTCGCCAGACGGGTGGGTAAATGCAAAAAATATTTAATTCCTACAATGCCGAAGAGTTGGCTCTAATAACAGATCTACCAAAATCTGCCAAGGACAAATGGGCAGAGTTCACTTTATAGTGAGAAATGAAAGTATGCTCAGAAGACCATGTTGCTGCCCTACAAATCGTCTTAGGAGAAACTCTGCAATATGCCGCCCAAGAAGTAGCCACTGCCCTAGTAGAATGAGCCCTGATGTCTTCTGGAATCGCCAAATGTTGCGTGGAATATGCCTTTTTAATGGCTCTTACCAACCAGGACGCAATAGTGCGTGAGGAAGCTGGCAGTCCGCGTCTAGTTCCATGAGGAATAATCAAGAGAGAGTCTGTCTTCCTAAAGGAGATAGTAGCTGACAAGTAGTTGGTGATGGTGGATTTAATGTCCAGCGGATGAGGATCTCCCTGATCATCAGTGAAGGATGGAAGGACAATATCTTGGTTATAGTGAAAGGAAGAAGCCACTTTGGGTATGAAATGATCTGAGGGTCTAAGAACTACCCTGTCTGGAAAGGAAACCAGATAAGGCTCTGAAATAACCAGGGCTTGAATTTCCGACACTCTCTTGGCTGATGTTATGGCAATTAGAAAAGCAAGCTTCAAAGTCAAGTCCCATAGTGAAATAGATTCCACAGGAATAAACGGTGGATTAGAAAAAGCATGAAGAACTACCGACAGATCCCATGATGGAAACATAGGCTTCCTAGGAGGCTTTATCTTCAGACTAGCCTTAAGAAATTGGATGACCAGGGGATGAAAAGCCCATTTTGTGCCTGTTTTAGCAGAGAGAGCCCAAACCTGCACCTTGAGGGCGCTTGAACTGAGGCCTTTGTTAATTCCCGACTGAAGGAACTCCAGAATTTGAGGTGGTCCCGGAGCAAGAGGATTCCAATTTCTTTCTCGGGCCATAAGGCAGAACTTTTCCCAAATCCTAGCATAGATGGAATTCGTGGAAACTTTCCGAGCCTGCATTAAGGTAGAAATGACCTCCTGGGAACAGCCTTGCGCCCTCAGCCTAGACCTTTCAACTTCCAGGCCATCAGATGTAACCTCTCGGGAGCAGGATGAAGGAACTGTCCCTGTGAGAGAAGGTTTGGTTCTAGTGGCAGAACAATTGGTGGCTGGACACTGAGCTGTAGAAGGGTTGTAAACCACGGCCTCCTCGGCCAGAATGGGATTACTGCGATTACCGTTACTGAGGACCTCCGAAGTCTGGACAGGAACCTCGCAATTAGAGGAGTAGGCGGGAATATGTATCCCAACTTGAAACTCCATGGATGTATCAGACAGTCTATTCCCTCGGCTGATGGAAACGGATTCCTCGACAGGAACCTGTGACATTTGGTGTTTAAAGGAGTGGCCGCTAGATCTATCTCCAGTGTCCCCCAGGTTTCCGTCAGGAGAGAAAAAATTTGAGGACTCAAAGACCACTCGTTGTTGGACAACGGCTTCCGACTCAGATAGTCGGCCAATGCATTCTGCGTTGCTGGGACATATACTGCTCTTAAGTCCGTTAGGTGAACTTGGGCCCATTCTAAAATGGGACGAACTTCCTCCATCAAGGTAACACTTCTTGTACCTCCCTGTCTCTGCACATAAGATACTGCCACCTTGTTGTCCATCCTGATAAGCACACTCTTCCCCGAGAGCAGAGACGTGAATGCCGTTAGGGCATGAAAGGCCGCCCTGAGCTCCAAAATATTGGAAACTACTCCTAGGGCTTGGAACTGCCACTGGCCTTGGACTGCTAGATCCTGGTAGTATCCTCCCTAGCCGCTCTGGCAAGCATCCGAAGTCACCACTTCTGGGTCTGGAGGGACTATTGGCTTGTATTTCTCTAAATTGTTCTGGTGTGTCCACCACCATACTGATCGTTTCACCGACTTGGAGATGACAATGGTCTGATGCATGGACACTCCATTCCACTGTTTGAGAAAGGAGTTTTGCAGAGTCCTCATGTGCCATTGGGACCATTGCACCATGGGTATGGTGGCTGACATGGATCCCAGCATGCTTAGACAGACCCTGGCTGACAGATGACTTGCTGACAGCAGTCTCCGCATCTTTTGAATTAGGAGCTGAATCTTTGCCTGTGGGAACTGAACTCTGTTCAGTTCGGTGTCCAGATGTGCTCCTAGAAACACCATCTTCTGAGTGGGTTGTAAACTGCTTTTTTTCAAATTGACGATCCATCCGAAGTTGTGGAGAGTTGAAAGAAGAATTTCCCGATGCTGAAGCAATAACTCTCGACTTTTTGCTAACAGTAGGATGTCGTCTAAATAATGGTGAATTCGAAGACCTTTCCCCCTGAGGGATGCTACTAATGGTAGGAGAATTTTGGTAAAAGTCCTGGGAGCTGACGAAATGCCGAATGGAAGGCACCGAAACTGGAAATGGGAATGATTGATGGTGAACCGAAGAAATTTCTGAAAGGTCGGAAGTATTGGGATGTGAAGATAGGCGTCCGACAAATCTACGGACAGCATCCAATCGCCCAGACTTATTGCTAAGAGTATGGACTGGAGACTCTCCATCTTGAAGGCTTCTATTTTGATGTTCCTGTTGAGCCTCTTGAGATCCAGTACTGGACGAAAATCTCCTGTCCTTTTTTTCACCAAAAATAACGGAGAGTAGAAGCCTCTCCCTCTTTAAGTCGATGGAACCTCCACAATAGCCCCCTTCTGTTTTAAATCTGCTACATATTCTATGAGGAGATTCTTCCTGAATAGTGTGGAAGGCAGTCTGGTAGGCTGAAAGTGGTTTCCTGGAAACCCGTTCATGAACCCCCATTTGTGCCCATACTTGATTGTGGACAGTGCCCAAATGTCCTGTATATGTCTTGTCCAGATCTGAAGAAACCCTCTTAGCCTGGCGCCCACCTGGGCTGGGTGAGCGGGCAAACTTTCAAAAGGACTTTGGATGCTCCCCTGCGGGTGTAGCCATGGTCCTCTGCATTCTCAGAAAGGAAGGCTTAGTATTCTTCCAATCCCTCCTGAATTCTCTGCCGGGACGGTAGGATCTGGACTCCCTATACTTATCCGGAAGGTTTCGCCTAAAAGAAGGCCCTTTCTGAGCCTTGGGTCTTCTATCAGAGGGAATCAGCCCAGACTTCCCTCCTGTGACTTTGGAAATAGCCGAGTCCAGTTTGGCCCCAAAGAGATTAGAACCATCATAAGGGATCTTGCACCAATTAATTTTGGAGGCTGTATCGGCCATCCATGGCTTCAGCCATAAGGCCCTCCTTGCTGTCACTGATGCCAACATTGTTCTGGCCGAGGACCTTATGATGTCCACTGAGGCCTCTGCTACAAAGTCACCTGCCAATCTAATCTCTTGCAAAGAAGAGACTAATTTCTCCATTTCTGCACCTTCTAGAAGATCCTTCTCCAATTTAGTAGCCCATCCAGAAATTGCTCTATCCACCGCTGCCGTGGTAATAGCCGGCCCCATGGAATACGCTTTCTTTAATTCCAAGTCCATCTTACGGTCCAGTACGTCTTTAAAAGGGACCGCATCTTCGATGGGTAAAGTGACATGACGGGCCAGACGCATCAGGGAGGAATCCACTATGGGAGCATTAACTAAAGGTTTAACCTTTGATTCGTCCAGAGGATACATTTTCGCTAATCTGTTAGCGATGCTTGGTCGTTTGTCTGATTCCCACTCGTCTTTAATAAGATCCCTGAGTTCCTCAATAAATGGGAAGGACTCTGGTCGTCTTTTTAAATTGGGAAAATATTTGCGGGTTTTCTGAGGCTCAGAAATAATATCCTCCCAGCCGATAGCCTCTTTGACTGATCTTGCAAATGGCTCTACCAAAGAAAAATCAAATCCTGCAGACATCTCCTGGCCGTCATTATCTGAAGATGATTCCGAAGCCTGGGAGTGATATGGGTTTGCAGTGGATGTGCTAGGACCTGCCACCTCCTGCTGTCGCCAAAATAGATTCACGTACTGATTCCCTAATAAGGTCAGTCGCAATTCTAGCGTCTGCTTCCTTCTCCTTAGTTGCTTCATTGAAGCAAGAGCGGCAGGCAAGCTTCTCCGGAAGGGCCGGTGCGCCACATATCCAGCAGGCGTTAGCTGCGGGTCTGGCGTGATGGCTGTGATGAGAGGAAGGAGACCTGTGGTCTGAGCGGCTATGCCGAGGGCGACCGTGGTGGGAGCGACCATGTCTCTGACGAGATGAGGACCTGGAGCGACTTCTGTGCGATCTCCTACTGGAAGTGCGACTTGAGCCTCTTCCATGCCTGGAACTTGCTCCTCTTGATCTGGTAGGGCTGCCAAAAAAGCAGCATCTTTAGCAGTCGGCACTCTTTTTTCTCCCCTTCTTCAATACTCACCTACGACGAGTAGAGCCCCTTACCTTTCTAGTTGTCGATGGTCTGCGTGGGCAGTGGACTCCATGAAAAAAGGTAGACAGAGTAGACTGAAGGGAAAAAAAGAATTTTCCTTGCAATACCGATAACAGATAAATATTAAAAAACACACACTTTTTTTTTTTTTTTTTTTTTTTAAAGAAAAAACGTTTTTTTTTTTAAACCTGCCCCTTTAAGAACTAGTATCTGAACAAGAGGCCTGCAGAACAAACACAAAGACTATGCAGATATAGTAGATAAAAAGAATATTCTTACCTTATCCAGCCCAGCAATAGAGATACAGGGCAGTGTTTGGTAAACAGCAGCATGCAGAAGCATACAGCTGTAATTTTAAAAACGGCGCCATAACGGCGCCGAATGACGCTCCGCGCATGCGCAGAATGACTCGAGGATACCGGCGCCATCTTGGAAGAGGGAAAAAACCCTCACTTCAGGGAGAAAAAAAGATCCAGCTGCAAATAGACATGCGCAGAGCGATGAGGACACTAGCGGCGGCCATGACAGCTGTCTGGAGGACAGCAAGACCCAGCAACTCCTCCAGGAAAAAAAAGGTACCATTAAAATAAGGAAAGGATAGGATACATAAAGGAGAGTCCACTGCACAATAAAAGCTTATTTAAAGCTTATAAAAAACTCCGTGCGACGTCCCCTGAGACCACCAGAACGGGGATTCCCTCCATAAAGCTCATTTAGAGACTGTACAGGAGGGACTTCCAAACAGGAGAGGCTTGAACCTGCTGGGGTGAGGCGGTAAGAGGCTTATTCATCTGTAGGTATCTAGAAACTCGAACGATCCAACCTGTCAGGTGAGGATAAAAAAGAGAATGCAGCAGGGGGTCTCCCCTTCAAATTTATAGTTAACCAATCCTGTCAGGTTGTGAGGGGCGGAGTCACAACCCAGTGTGTGCTGCCATGAAGGCGTCAGGAAAAAATGTTTTGGTAGTGACTGAGTAATTGGCATTCAAAGTGTGAAAGCGCTGAAAGCTAAAAATTGGTCTGGGAAGGATGTATAAATGCTCTGTATTGAAGTGGTTAAAGGGTGGACGATGTGGAGCTGCACCCCCTCCCCCACTGCTAATGCATACTGTAGAATGGATGTAGTGCCCTGTGCCCATTTTCTGGCCCCTTGTTCCAGCTGTTTATGGTTGGCATGGAGTGTGCACTGCACACAAGCGGCCAATTGCTTTCTTTCTAGTAGCTAGAAGGTAAATTGCACATTGTGTTTTTCATGTCAGCTTTGGGCGAATAGAGTGCAAAGTGGGCATGTTGCTTTATTCCCGTCCCCCTCCCCCCTCCTCTCTTTAGCCAACTATTAGATTATATTGACAGTTATGTATCTCATTGCAGATATGTTATATGCACTTTGTATCTGCTCCTGATGAGTGGATTAATCCATGAAACGCGTAGAGTTCTTTTGGATGCTACGTCACTACAATGATGTGCTAATCATCAGATCACTTATATGAATTCTTTGCAGTTATGATCCATCTCTATGGTGACAGTTTGATGTTAGACTAGAGAGGCATTTAGGTCACGATCAACATTACGTAAAATTGTATCATGCTGTGATGGAACATGTGGACATTTGTGAATCAATAATGTGCTACCAATGAGCATTACTTTTATTACTGTAGTATGTCATGATGCAACATGTGTACATAGATGAATTAATAAATGGGACCTTATCAATTTGTATTATGTTATGATTGAGCAATATATATACATACAGTATCTCATAAAAGTGAGTACATCCCCCACATTTTGTAAATATTTTATTATATATTTTTATGTGACAACACTGAAGAAATGACACTTTGCTACAATGCAAAGTAGTGAGTGTACAGCTTGTATAACAGTGTAAATTTGCTGTCCCCTCAAAATAACTCAACACAGCCATTAATGTCTAAACCACTGGCAACAAGTGAGCACAACCCTAAGTGAAAATGTCCAAATTGGGCCCAATTAGCTTTTTTCCCTCCCTGGTGTCGTGTGACTCGTAAGTATTACAACGTCTCATGTGGGAATGGGGAGCAGGTGTGTTAAATTCGGTGTTATCGCTCTCACTCTCTCATACTGGTCACTTGAAGTTCAACATAGTATTTCATGGTAAAGAACTCTATGAGGATCTGAAAAAAAGAATTGTTGCTCTACATAAAGATGGCCTAGGCTATAAGAAGATTGCCAAGACCATACAGTGGTTTAACAGGACAGGTTCCACTCAGAACAGGCCTCACAATGGTCGACTAAAGAAGTTGAGTGGACATGCTCAGTGTCATATCCAGAGGTTGTCTTTGGGAAATAGATGTATGAGTGCTGCCAGTATTGCTGCAGAGCTTGAAGGGGTGTGTGTGTGTGTGTGTGTGTGTGTGTGTGTGGGGGGGGGTGTCAGCCTGTCAGTGCTCAGACCATGCACCGCACACTGTATGAAATTGGTCTGCATGGCTGTAATCCCAGAAGGAAGCCTCTTCTAAAGATGATGCACAAGAAAGCCTGCAAACAGTTTGATGAAGACAAGCAGACTAAGGACATGGATTTCTGATATCATGTCCTGTGGTCTGATGAGACCAAGATAAACTCAAAATAAACCAAGATAAAAGTTCAGATGGTGTCAAGCGTGTGTGGCGGTAACCAGGTGAGGAGTACAAAGACATGTGTGTCTTGCCTACAGTCAAGCATGGTGGTGGGAGTCTCATGGTCTGGGGCTGCATGAGTGCTGCCGGCACTGGGGAGCTACAGTTAATTGAGGGAGCCATGAATACCAACATGCACTATGACATACTGAAGCAAAGCATGATCCCCTCCTTTCCGAGACTGGGCCGCAGGGCAGTATTCCAACATGATAACGACCCCAAACACACCTCCAAGGCAGCCACTGCCTTGCTAAAGAAGCTGAGGCTAAAGGTTAAGGTGATGGACTGGCCAACCACATCTGCAGACCTAAACCCTATTGAGCACCTGTGGGGAATCCTCAAATGGAAGGTGGAGGAGTACAAGGTGTCTAACATCCACCAGCTCCCTGATGTCATCATGGAGAAGTGGAAGAGGACTCCAGTGGCAACCTGTAAAGCTCTGGTGAACTCCATGATCAAGAGGTTTAAGGCAGTGCTGGAAAATAATGGTGGCCACACAAAATATTGACACTTTGCGCCCAATTTGGACATTTTCACTTAGGGGTGTAGATACTTTTGTTGCCAGTGGTTTAGACATTAATGGCTATGCGTTGGCTTATTTTGAGGGGACAGCAAATTTACACTGTTATACAAGCTGTACACTCACTACTTTACATTGTAACAAAGTGTCATTTCTTCAGTGTTGTCACATGAAAAGATATAATAAAATATTTACAAAAATGTGAGGGGTGTACTCACTTTTGTGAGATACTGTATATGAATTAATAAATGTGATCTTTATATATCTACCAATTTTACCAGATTGTAGCAGTGTGTTTCATATAAAGTCCCAATTCCCCCGTTTTAATTATCTGGTAATAGGCATGGAGGTGTATGACCTTACCCTGTTTAAAAACCTCAAAACTCCCCCTTCTTTCCCCCAGACTAAACAGCAATGTACCATTGCAGTATGGACACAACCCCACTTCAAGGGATCATTTGTAAGTTTCCCAGAGTTGGGATTTCAAGTAATTTATCCAAAAAGTGCTGCTGACCGGTATTATAGGCAGACAGCTAGAGGAGTTTATACATACACTAATATATTGTCAACAGTATTGGGAAGCCTGCTTTTACACGCACATGAACTTTAATAGCATCCCAGTCTTAGTCCGTAGGGTTCAATATTGAGTTGGCCCACCCTTTGCAGCTGTAACAGTCTCAACTCTTCTGGGAAGACTGTCCACAAGGTTTAGGAGTGTGTCTATGGGAATGTTTGACCATTCTTTTTAGAAGCACATTTGTGAGGTCAGGCACTGATGTTGGACGAGAAGGCCTGGCTCGCAGTCTCTGCTCTAATTCATCCCAAAGGTGTTCTATCGGGTTGAGGTTAGGACTCTGTGCAGGCCAGCCAAGTTTCTCTACCCCAAACTCACTCATATATGTCTTTATGGACCTTGCTTTGTGCACTGGTGCACAGTCATGTTGGAACAGGAAGGGGCCATACCCAAACTGTTCCCACAAAGTTGGGAGCATGAAAATTCCAAAATGTCTTGGTACGCTGACGTCTTAAGAGTTCCCTTCACTGCAACTAAGGGGCCAAGCCCAACCCCTGAAAAACAACCCCACGCCATAATCCCCCCTCCACCAAATGATTTGGACCAGTGCACAAAGCAAGGTCCATAAAGACATGGATGAGCAAGTTTGGGGTGGGGGAACTTGACCGGCCTGCACAGAGTCCTGACTTCAACCAGATAGAACACCTTTTGGATGGATTAGATTGGAGACTGCAAGCCAGGTCTTCTTATCCACATCAGCACCTGACCTCACGAATGCGCTTCTGGAAGAATGGTCAAACATTCCCATAGACACACTCCCTTACCTTGTGGACAGCCTTCCTAGAAGCGTTGAAGCTGTTATAGCTGCAAAGGGTGGGCAAACATAATATTGAACCCTACAGACTAAGACTGGGATGCCATTAAAGTGCATGTGCCTTTAAAAGCAGGTGTCCCAATATTTTTGACAATATAGTGTATGTGCAGCAGAGTCAGTCCCTTCATTCCATATGCATCCTGGCCTGCTCTGAGTGTAATCGTGTTATTGAATTAGGTATATGTGAGGGTTTTATTCTTTTTTTGAGTATGAATTTAATCAGAATCGGACAGTATTACACTAGAAGAGACTTTTATCACGAGAGAACAACAGATGGAGTTTTCTAGTTTGTTCCTCTTTGAATAACTAAGAATTGGAATCCAACTGATGTGGACCAGACAGTTGATATAACAGGCACATCGGAGCCGCTATGGTTATGGAGTTTATTTCTCTCCAGACTAGGGATGAGCTTCATGTTCGAATCGAACATACGTTCGACTCGAACATCGACTGTTCGCCCGTTCGGCGAATTCCGAACGTTAAGGGCCGTTCGCACCAAATTCGTGTGGCGCTCACGGCCCAAAATGCACTGCGATGGCGCAGTGCATTGCTGGCACATGATTGGCCAAGCATGCACTGTGACCCCGCATGCTTGGCCAATCACAGCGCTGGCAGCGAGGAGAGCCATGATTGGCCACAGGCAGGATGCCTGTGGCCAATCATAGCTCAGGCTGTGTAGTACACGCCCCACACTATATAAGGCCACCAGCGCGGCGGCCTTGTGTAGTGTGTTGGCATCTGTAGCAGTTAATGGGTGTTCTGTGTACCTTCAACACAGTATACACCGATCGTTATCGGCCGATTTTTCGTTCTTGCTCTTCTGTAGTGGTTGTTGTCTGCGTGCCCTGACCGCAGTATACACCGCTATATTCACCTATATATCTAGCAATATATCTATCTTTTATAATAGAGCTGTCAGTCAGTGTTAGGAGATTGTGCGTGCTGTCTGCGTGCTCTGAACGCAGTACACACCGCTATATCCACCTATCTAGCTAAATATCTTGCTCGTTTTAAATGGAGCTCTCAGTCAGTGGTAGGAGATTGTGCGTGCTGTCTGCGTGCTCTGAACGCAGTATACACCGCTATATCCACCTATCTAGCTAAATATCTTGCTAGTTTTAAAAACAAGACAGTCCCTGTCTTGTTTGCACCGCCTGTATACTGCTGTTCTGAGTATATAGGGCCTGGGGGCCATACGTATTTCCTTTTTTTAATATGGGTACGGGGTTCCCCTTAATATGTGTACAAGACTCAAAGGGGCTGGTAATGGGCAGGGAGGGCTACCCATGCCATTTTTCTCAATGATTTTCAACCATATTGCAGGAACCAGATATAACATTAAAACCGCAAGCAGCTTTAAATGACGTTATTTCCGTTAAATGTCATTTTGTGCAGGGACTGTTCTAAACACGGGAAACACGTGGCACTTCACAGGCATACTACAGACACCCCCCAGGCACCATATTTAAAGGAATATTTCACTTTTTTTTTTTTTCCATTTTAATCGTCATTAAAATCAGTGCTCCAGTTTTTTTGCAGTGACCCATGTCCCCTGGGGCAGGAGCCAGGTCCCCAAACCCTTTTCAGGACAGTATCTTGCATATTAGCCATTAAAATTAACACTTTTAATTTCGAACGTTCGAGTCCCATAGACTTCAATGGGGTTCTAACGCTCGTACGAATTTGGGGTCCGTTCGAAAGTTCTGGTGCGAACCGAACCGGGGGGTGTTCGTCTCATCCCTACTCCAGACAAATGTGATGAATTTTAAATGGGACCTGAATTCAAAAAGTGAGGATTTGCTGTTATAGAGAACATCTAGAAATGTTGATTGTGTCTAATGAGCACCCTGAGAAATCGCCCTTAGATCTTTAGTTCCTCCTAAAAGATAGCACTTCCTGGTATGTGAGTGTGCCTAGGCACTCCTGTACCTACCTGTGTACATAACCTGTGGAGGTTATGACAGTGGGCAATCTGTACAGGTGAGGAGAATGATGGAATCTGGGAAGGAAAAATGTAAAGTTTTATGGAAGGATGTTTAGGGACTGCATTCTGTGGGCCATACATGGATTGAAATTAAGCCAATTAACCACTTGGGTACCGCGCTATTGCAAAATGACGGCAATAGCGCGGACCCACATTTTCGGGACTACGTCTATTGACGTAGTCCCGGTTACGAGCGGCCTGCGCGCCCCCTGAGGGGCGCGCGCGGCGTGCTCTGTGATCGGCGAGTCCGTGAGACTCGCCTGATCACCGATCCGTGTAAGGGGTCGATCCCGACCCCTTATCACGTGATCAGCTGTCAGCCAATGACAGCTGATCATGTGATAAAACGGAGCCGGTAATCGGCTAGTATTCCTCCTCGCGCTGACAGCGCGAGGAGAAAAAAAAAAAGCCGATCGCCGGCGGCCGTGTTCGGGACATCAGTCCCGATCACGGCCAGAAATTTAAACGGACACCTGCCCCCTGCCAGTGCCCACCTGCCACCCGCAGTGCCATCCTGAAATAAAGTAAGTGCCCCCCTGTCAGTGCCACCCAGCAGTGCCCATAGTGCCCACAGTGCCACCCAGCAGTGCCCACAGTGCCACCCAGCAGTGCCCACAGTGCCACCCACAGTGCCACCCAGCAGTGCCACCCACAGTGCCACCAAAATCTGCCTCAAAGGTGCTGCACCCCAGTGCCGCCCATCAGTGCCCAGCAGTGCCGCCCATCAGTGCCCAGCAGTGCCGCCCATCAGTGCCCAGCAGTGCCACCTATCAGAGCCACCTATCAGTGCCACCTATCAGTGCCCATCAGTCCCATCTATCTGTGGTACCTATCAGTGCCCATCCGTGCCACCCATCCGTGCCACTTATCCGTGCCACCCATCCGTGCCATCTTATCTGTGCCCATCTTTGCCCATCAGTGCCGCCTTATCTGTGCCCATCGGTGCCGCCTTATCTGTGCCTATTAGTGCCGCCTTAACTATGCCTATCAGTGCCCACCAGTGCAGCCTATCAGTGCCCACCAATGCAGCCCATCAGTGCCCACCAATGCAGCCCATCAGTGCCCACCAATGCAGCCTATCAGTGCCGCCTAATCAGCGCACTTCAATGAAGGAGAAAAATGACCCGTTTGCAAAATTTTATAACAAACTATTAAAACATGATTTTATTTTTTTATTTTTTTGCATCTTTTTTTGTTTGTTTAGCAAAAAATAAAACTCCGAGCTGTAACTAAATACCACCAAAAGAAAGCTCTATTTGTGGGAAAAAAATGATAAAAATTTCATTTGGGTACAGTGTTGTATGCCCGCGCAATTGTCATTCAAAGTGCATCAGCGCTGAAAGCTGAAAATTGGTCTGGGACTGAGGGGGGTTTAAGTGCCCAGTAAGCAAGTGGTTAAGCAGAGTCCAGCCAAAGTAGATCTACTGCATGTATGGGCTAGCTGGTTGTACAATCTATTAATCGACTTGAGTACAACCAGCCTGTCAGATTTTTTCCAAAACAGTCAGTGCTGGCAGCTGTAGTTAGCAACACTGATGATTGTATTATGTGGGTAGGGAAGGCTTCCCACTGGCAAAATACAATACCACCGCGGGAGTGATTCCCCCATCCACAGGTCAGCAGGTGAGAGGGTGTGTAGGGACAGGCTGGGGAGGGAGGTCTGTCAGCAGGGGGTGTGAGGTGGTCATAGAGGGATATCAATCAGC
Organism: Lithobates pipiens; assembly: GCF_037356315.1. Taxonomy (NCBI): domain Eukaryota; kingdom Metazoa; phylum Chordata; class Amphibia; order Anura; family Ranidae; genus Lithobates; species Lithobates pipiens. The sequence continues at coordinate 67,469,089 of NW_027507686.1, read as the reverse complement.
GGGTGGGGGGAGTAACTGTGAGTGATATCTTTTGGAGTAGGGTCTGTCATCCGCAGGTTGAGAAATGGTCACCTGTGATATAAGTTGAAGGGAGGTGGCTAACATGGGAAGTGACTGAGGAGGGACCTGGTTGGTGGTGAGTGTGAAATGGATGAAGTATTTCTTTCACATTTGCGGTAATGCTTACTGCCCTCTGAAAAGTGATCTGTGGTGGATTGCTTTTCAACAAGTGGTATAGCAGAAGTTGACAGGCGTTCATTAGATGCTACTGCCGCCTCCTTTTTTTTTTTTTTTACATTGAATGCCATTTTTACATTGTTGGACTATGTTGCTACTGCGAGCGAGTTTGGCTTGCCGTTGCAGAGTGTCCCCATTGAAATTAATAGGCTAGTTTGACAGGCGGTGCTGCCTGTCAAACTCTGGAGGCTCCAAACTGTCCATTGAACTCAGTGCTTCTGACAAGAAGTGAGGAGAGTCACTGTGAGCTTATCTTCTCAGTCTGTTGCAAAAAGAGTGTGCCAGCTTGTATTTAAACTGGCCACTGTGTATGTAGCTCCTAACTGGCCGTGCAAGGAGCCCCGTATCTCTGAAACCATACTTGATAGGAGCCTCAAGTGGTGGGGTAGGTGACTCCTGGTTGCCGAGCCACGACCCTCAAAGTCGATTGATTTTATTTACTTTTTGTTATTATTATTTTTTTGGGCAAATGGGCCTATTTTAAGGTTAGGGGCCTGGAGCTACAGCTCCAATAGCCCCTATGTTAATTTGGCCCTGGACTAGTGTTCCTCTCACTGTTCTCCTTGCTGGAGGCTCTACCATGAGAAGGCAATCCCCTACCTCTACAAAGATGGTCACCTCCACATGGAAACACAGTGCAAAACAAGGCTTGGTAATCAGTAATGGGAGAAACAGCTGTAGGGAGACCACATGCAGTGAACAGTCACTGAAGATCCGTCACCGGGATTTTCCACTACGTCCAACCCCTTTAGTTAAATCATGGACTCCACAGTTCATAAAAAATAGAAGGCACATAGTGTAAAACCATTTCTCTGATGTAAGTTTTCTACCTTTTAATAAATTCTGTGAGGAATGGTTTTACACTATGGGGAGGCCGTCTATTTTTATGAACTGTGGAGTCCAAGATTTACCAATGGTATTGAACGTAGTGGAATATCCTGGTGACAGATCTTCAGAGAATGCTCTCTGGATCATCATTCTATTGTTTCCATCCTTATGCTTGTTTGACTCTTTGCCACTGGCAATTAGGGATGGCCGAACGGTTCGCCCGGCGGTCAGTTCGTGGCGAATTTCGGCTGTTCTCGGTCCGCCCGATCGGCGGACTATTGCCGCTGTTCGCCCGGCGGACTTACGTGTTTACTGTGTAAAAAAACTTTGACCTATGACACATCCATCATGTGGTACAGGACAGCCAATTGAGACATTACAGCACATGGACATTCCCCCTAACTTATAAATAGACCCGATCCGGCAGCCATTTTACATTCTTTCTACTGTCACTATAGGGAGAGGTTGCTGTGTGGAGCAGGGAGAGACTGCAGTGACCCAAATCGCTAGCTAATAGGTCCACAAAAGTTCTTTTAAGGACTGGTATGGTATAGGTGTAGTTCAGGATATAGGTTTGAGGCACTGCTATTCAAGTCATTGTTGCAGCAGATTGTCTTTTGTCAGTGCAGAGAGAGGGACAGATAGGACGCTGTGTGTTGCAGAGAGGGACAGTCAGTTTAATCATTAGCTGTTACTATTAGGTCCACAAAAGTCCTTTTCAGGACTGGTATGGTGTAATAGTACAGGATATAGTTTTGAGTGCTATTCAAGTTATTGTTGCAGCAGCCTGTGTTTTGTCAGTTTAAATAGGGACAGACAGGAAGCTGTGTGTGGCAGTGAGGGACAGTCAGTTTAATCAGTATCTGTTACTATTAGGTCCACAAAGGTCCTTTTTAGGACTGGTATGGTAATAGGGTTGTACACGTATAATATTCTTTCTTCCAAATATAGAAAGAATATTATACTTGACAGCTGCCCTTCTGCTGCAGTAGTCCTTTATGAGTATAGGGACTGAGGTACAGTCTGCTAATCACAACTTACTAGTTCCACAAAGGTCCTTCTAAGGACTGGTAAGGTATAGCGTACTAGAGTATATAGGGTTGAGTGAGGTACAGTCTGCTAATCCTTAAGGACTGTTATAGGTCCACAATATATAGGGTTGAGGTGCACTACTGCTGACTGCTGCCCAATTCTGCAGCAGTCCTTTATCAGTATAGGGACTGAGGTAGTCTGCTAATCACAACCTACTAGTTCCACAAAGGTCCTTCTAAGGACTGGTAAGGTATAGTGTACTACAGTATATAGGGTTGAGTGAGGTACAGTCTGCTAATCACAACCTACTAGTTCCACAAAGGTCCTTCTAAGGACTGGCAAGGTATAGCGTACTAGAGTTTTATAGGGTTGAGTGAGGTACAGTCTGCTAATCACAACCTACTAGTTCCACAAAGGTCCTTCTAAGGACTGGCAAGGTATAGCGTACTAGAGTTTTATAGGGTTGAGTGAGGTACAGTCTGCTATTCACAACCTACTAGTTCCACAAAGGTCCTTATAAGGACTGGTAAGGTATAGTGTACTACAGTATATATGTTTGAGTGAGGTACAGTCTGCTAATCCTTAAGGACTGGTATAGGTCCACAATATATAGGGTTGAGGTGCACTACTGCTGACTGCTGCCCTATTCTGCAGCAGTCCTTTATCAGTATAGGGACTGAGGTACAGTCTGCTAATCACAACCTACTAGTTCCACAAAGGTCCTTAAGGACTGGTATAGGTGCACTATTTGGTGTGCAGTATATAGTTGTGTAATACACGTATAAAATACTTGCACATACTTTACTTCCTCCTGGGGCTGCTTATAATAAGGGGCTCCCACCATCCCTGTGCTGTGCTGACTTCCTCCTGGGGCTGTACCTCTGCTGTGCATATTATGAGGGGCTCCCACCATCCCTGTGCTATGCTCATTATGAGGGGCTCCCACCATCCCTGTGCTATGCTGACTTACTCCTGGTGCTGCTTACGGTGCAGGTGTCAGTGCTGTATATCACGGCGCTGGTGTCAGTGCTGTATATCACGGTGCAGGTGTCATTGCTGTATGTCACGCTGCTGATGTCAGTGCTCTTTATCACGGTGCTGGTGTCAGATCACTCTATCACGGTGCAGGTGTCATTGCTGTATGTCACGCTGCTGATGTCAGTGCTCTCTATCACGGTGCTGGTGTCAGTTCACTCCATCACGGTGCTGGTGTCAGTTCACTCCATCACGGTGCAGGTGTCATTGCTGTATGTCACGGTGCTGGTGTCAGATCACTCTATCACGGTGCAGGTGTCAGTGCTGTATATCACGGCGCTGGTGTCAGTGCTGTATATCACGGTGCAGGTGTCATTGCTGTATGTCACGCTGCTGATGTCAGTGCTCTCTATCACGGTGCTGGTGTCAGTTCACTCCATCACGGTGCTGGTGTCAGTTCACTCCATCACGGTGCAGGTGTCATTGCTGTATGTCACGGTGCTGGTGTCAGATCACTCTATCACGGTGCAGGTGTCATTGCTGTATGTCACGCTGCTGATGTCAGTGCTCTCTATCACGGTGCTGGTGTCAGATCACTCTATCACGGTACAGGTGTCAGTCCTCTATATCACGGTGCTGGTGATCATCTCCTGCACCCTCTTCTTTGACTACCCTGACCTTCCCTCTCCTCCATTGCCTTCATGCGCTCCACAGTCCTGAATTGTCACAATTTCACATATAAAAAAAGAATGCTTGTAGTTGTCGATCCCAGATTCACCTCATACATGTGTTATGTCATTGGCCATGTGGTGGGACTATGTGTGCACAGCTAGTAATTATTTTGTGGCTGTAAATTTGACCTGTAGGTTTGTAAAGTCCGCCTCCCATTGAAGTCAATGGGGCACGCCATGAACGTTACGGTTCGCAAACTATCGGCCGCGTTCGCGGTTCGCAAAACGTCCCGTCAGAAGTTCATCCATCACTACTGGCAATAGGGTCCACGCATTCTGGTAAGTGTATTTACTCTCCCCTCTGGGTGGGGGGTGCATCTTCATCTTGGCTGTCTTTACAAATATGAAAAGATAACATTCTTTAAATGGTGTAGACTGTGTTAACTTTGATCTGTGGCTTCTGTAATGTTGCATTTGTATGCCTTCCAGGGCTCAGTCTACGTACTTATAATCACTTTCAGATAACAGTCAAGATTGTTCCAAGCTATATTTTTGTGTTAATAATTCTCAAATCAAGGAATGGGACACTGCTGGGATCATAACTGAGGGTAAAGCGAAGGTTGAAATCATTTATATTCAGCAACTCAATAAATTCAATCAGAGATCTTTCTGATCCTGTCCAGATTAGGAACAGGTCATCAATAAATCTGTGCCAGCAAAGGACCTGTTCAAGAAGGGTTGGAGTGATTCATCTGCAAACACTGTTCTCTCCCATCCCCCTAAGAAGAGGTATAGGCATAGGAGGGTGCACAGGACGTACCGATAGCCATACCCTGTGTTTGCAGATACATTTGATCCATATAGATAGAGTACTTTTTAGTCAAAATAAATTTCAATAATTTCAAAATGAAGATGCTTAGAGGTCAAGTATTCTGGTCTTGCTCCATCAGGAAGGTACCAGCCATTCGGATACCCTGCTTGTGGGGAATGCTAGAATACAATGCCTCAATGTCAATTGCCAAGAGCAGGGCATTCTGAGGTCACAATCCCCTCGATGTGCTTGAGCACATCTGTTGTGTCACGGACATATGTGGGTAGGCGAAGGACATGGGGCATCGGGAATGTGTAGATGAATTTGCTGGCATTTTCTGTTAGGGAGTCAATTCCCCGCACCGAATTTGCATGACAGCAGACTGTAACCGTCTCTCAATGGAGCTGGTTTTCACACCACTGGGGAGGCCGCAGAGCACATTGCTCAAGGGCCCTGTGTGTCTTTGGCTCAGTTTCAGGTCTGAATTCAGGCAAAAATTTGGGCCTGATTCAGTCCCGAAATGGAGAACAGGGAAGCACCGGACCCCTGCTGTGAGCCACATCTGCACACAGCGTAAACCCATCGCGCTGCAATGACATCAATCCCACTCATGCGCACGGTAGCCGCTAATCACTGCACAGGACTCTGAAGGAACGGCACAGGCATGCCATCCCTTTAGAGTGCATGCGCCAGTGACGTCACTGGCCCATTCACAAGTAAATATTTTCTAAATGGTGCACATTTAGGAGATATTTACTTTACCTATAGGTAAGCCTTATTATAGGATTACCTATAGGTAGTTGTTAACTATGGGTGTTTACTCCAACTTTAAATTGTTCAACAGTTAAGCTATTCAAATGGATCCCCATTAGGATTATAGGCATGTGCGTAGACCTGTAAAAAGATGGTTTCAAAAAGTTTTTTCTAATATAATTCCCAACAGGTCTCACCAAGGGACATAGATAGGGAAGGTCCAAAGGGTCAAAGTTAAAAATATATACAACAACAAAAAATGTACTTATGCATGCTTCCCTTTAGATTTGCTATAATTGTGTGAATGAGCCTACAGCAGACCCACATTTGTACCAAAGGAAACCCTGAAGTTGTCATTGGTGGTCTTCTGAAAATGAAAAAAGGCAATAGACTGGCGCAAGATCAATAGCTGAGTTAGCATACAGGGAGTCCCAAGATATTAACAATTAGTTCATGCGGTATATACATAAACAGTCCAATAATTAACGTTCATGTAGAAAGGAGTTGATGAGAGTAGATAGATAGCAGCATCTATCCTTAGAGTAAGAGTAAGTTTCTCGTGTGAGAAATCAGAAGGCGGGAGAGAAAGAAGTGCCAGATCAGTACATTTTTCTTTTTATTTTAATCAAAAGGTATTTATTGCTCAAGAAACACAATATAATCATACATGAATCACAGTATACTTTGGTTATTGAATTGTCAAACATACAATCCTTGGTTACATCTTACAGTGTATATGTTTAGCTTCTAATCAGGGTAAAATCTTGCATATTTGGGTGAAGTTTTCATTTTATACTACATTGCCAGCCCTAATAGGTTAGTGTTGAAAATATTTTTATTGAAACATTTCAAGTGCAAACAATAAAACAGTAACCATCATGAGGCAAATGCAAGCAGGAACAGTAACAGGATTACATTTACGGGGGGCCGGCTAATAACCACAGCCAGTCCCTGTCGGGAAGCTTGGAGAGTAGGGAAGACGGCCTGTTCTCCGATCCATGAGGCCACAGTAGTGAGAAATACTCATGGGTTACTACATGAGAGAATGTTTAATCAATAGCATAAAGAAGACAGAAAGAAAGAGAGAAGAGGAAAGGGAAGAGAGGAGCAAAATAAAGAGGAACAAAGTGGTAGAGGGGAAAGCTGAATAGCAAGAAGAGAGGAGAGGGGAGGTAAGGGGGGGGGGGAGGGGAAAGGATATGGGTAAGGGGGTAGGGTAAGAGAGCCCACAGCGTCCCTATGCGTTCAGGATTTGGTTCATTAAGGTGTCAGAGGAAGAGAAGCGGAGCCAGATCGACCACTGAGATATAAATTTGGTGTAAGTATCATTGTCCAGTGCCAACATCTCCTCCATTCTCATGGTGTCATTCATAATTGATACCCACCGTGACAATGGGGGAGTATTCGTCGTCTTCCAATAAGCAGGTATTAGTTGCATAGCAGAGGACATAAAAAAATGGAGCAATCTTTGTCTCTGCGATTTAATAGACCCGGGCAGTATTCAGAGTAATGTAATTTTCGGAGAGATAGGAACCGGAGTATCAGCTAAAAGATTATAACATTCAAAAACCTGTGTCCAGAAGGGGCGGATCCTCTCACAGTCCCACCAGACATGTATATAAGTTCCGACTGAAGCTTCACAGCGCCAGCAGGTGGCTGGTGTAGACGGGAAGATTTTGTGTAAAGTAGCAGGGTCTCTGTACCATCTGGACAGTAGCTTGTAGTTCTTTTCTTGAGAGTAGCAGGAGATGGTTGACTTATGTGTGAAATGAAAAGAGGTTTGCCATTCCGGCACAGAGATGTCTTCACCCAAATCCGCAGACCACAGCCTAGTGTAATGTGGGAGTTGATCATGTGCTAAAGTCTGCAGTAAGTTATATAAGGAGGATAGTAGGTGTTTGGGAGTTTCTGGGAGCGAGCACAGTTCCTCGAAGTTGGTAAGCTTGCAATGTATTTGAGAGGAGGAGTGTAGGCGTTTGGTAAATGTGGACACCTGTAGGGCCGTGAGCCAATCTCCGGAGTCTGCCAGGGGGACCGGGTCCCCTGAGAAGGATGTACAAATGTGCAAGCTTGCGGCCACTCCGTACGCTTAAAGGATCCTAGGGAGGCTGCCCCTGTACTTTGTGGTAAAGCAGGATGGTCAAAGAGGGACGTCAGGGGGCCCGGATCAGAGGAGAGGGTGGTGTTTAGCCCTGTCTTATACCACAGCTTCAAGGAGGCCAAAGTCAGTGGGGATAAGGATGTCATACGAGAGTAGTCCCGTTTGTAACCCCATAGAAGAGCTTGGAGATCTACAGGAGAAAGGTCCTGTTCAACGGTCAGCGAGGCCTTGCAGGGAGGACGGGGGAACCATTCTATGATGCGAGTCATATGAGCAGCTGTATGGTAAGTCTCAAAATCAGGGAGGCCTGTTCCTCCCATAGTCTTCGGAAGTGCAAGCAGTTTAAATTTAACTCTGGGGAGGCCCCTGTTCCACATGAATCTGATGGCTAGCGAACGTAGGGAGATAAAAAATGATTTGGGGACGTGGATGGGGATTGTTTGAAATAAATACAGGAACTTGGGTAGAGTGTCCATCTTTAGGATATTAATCCGTCCGAACCAGGGCAAGGGAGATCCCCCCCACTCCTCAAGGTCCTTCCGTATACGGTTAAGCAGGGGAATATAATTCAGGGAAAACAAATTAGCTAGGTTGGAGGGTATAATGACCCCTAGGTAAGAGATCTCCTTGGTCTGCCATTTAAATGAGAAGTTGGATTTTAGAAGGGACAGTGTGGAGGGGGTGAGGGATATGTTGAGGGCTTCTGTCTTAGCAATGTTGATCTTAAAGTTACTATGGATACCGAAACGTTGAAATTCTCTGAGTAGGGATGGCAGGGAGATGTGTGGATTCTGAATATACACAAGGAGGTCATCAGCATTCAGGGAAAGTTTGTGATGTGCAGATGGAGTTTGAATACCAAGAATGGAGGGGTTTTGTCGTATGGCACAGGCCAAATGTTCAATGATGATGACAAAGAGGAGGGGGGACAGGGGGCAGCCCTGTCGGGTACCGTTTGCAATGTCAAAGGGGGCTGATGTGGTACCGTTGACTAGGACCGTAGCTGAGGGTCGTGCATATAGGGACATAACTTTAGAGATGAAGGGAGCTCCGAGGCCAAGTTGTTCTAGAGACAGCTGTAGAAACCTTCAGCTAACCCTATCGAAGGCTTTTTCAGCGTCAAAAGATAAGAGGCAAGCTTTCAGGCCTTTACGTTGGATCAGGGAGATGAGATGTATCGTCTTGTTGGTGTTGTCCCTCGCTTCTCTGCCAGGGACAAACCCCACTTGATCATTATGAATAATTTTAGGCAGTAAAGGGGACAGACGGGTAGCCAGAACTTTCGCAAATAGCTTAATATCTATGTTGAGTAGGGATATGGGCCGATAGCTGCTGCACTGGGATGGGCCCTTGCCTGGTTTAGGGATAATAGAGATGTTGGCAGATAAAGATTCCTTGGAGGGGAGGTTAAGACTGTCTACCGAGTTAAAGGCCTTTGTCAGAAGGGGTGCAAGTTGGGGGGCAAAAGTCTTGTAGAACCGGGGTGTAAAGCCGTCAGGACCCGGGCATTTTCCCACTTTAAGGGCTTTGATGGCCTGCAAAAATTCAGAAGTAATTAGGGGCTCATCTAGGGATGTCGCGTCTGCATCGTCAATAGTGAGTAAAGCAGTCTCCATAATATAATCCTGTGTGGGGTCGGGAGAGGGGGGGGGACCGATCGGAAGGGGTTGCACGCGAAAGGTTATAAAGCTGTGAGTAATATTGCCTGAAGGAGTCAGATATCCCAGAGGTGTTAAATGTTTTCTTATGATCCGATTGGACGATAAAGGGGATAGAATGTCGCGGGGGTCTAGGGTGAATAATTCTAGCCAGGTGCTTACCACATTTGTTCGCTAGGGAGTAGAAGTGGTTCCGCGCTTTATCCCTGGCGATTAGGGAGCGCGCGTCTAGGAGCTGGAGTAAGTCTCTGCATGCGTTGGAAAGCTGGACAAAAACCGTACGGTCCAGTTCTTTATGAAGGGGTTCAAGGTCCGCTATGGTAGAAAGGAGTTTGCGTATGTCATGAGCTCGGGCCTTCTTAAGGCGGGAGCCGTGTTGTATAAGGGTACCCCGGATCACACATTTGAGTGTGTCCCATTGGTTCAAAGGGGAGGTTGTGTCAGTGGAGTGGTCACCTAAGAAATCTTTAATGACTTTAGAGACATCCGCTACGCACACGGTGTCCTGCAGCAGATTGTCGCTAAGTCTCCAGCTCGCCCCCCGGCGGGCAACAGGGGGACGGACCAGAGTCAGATAGATGGGGGCATGGTCGGACCATAGGAGGTTACCAATCGCCGTTTGGAGAGGCGTGTCTAGAAGTGATTGCGATATGAGAAAGTGGTCCAATCTACTGTAGGAGTTGTGTGAAACTGAGAAATAACTGTAATCCCTTTCTGTAGGATGCTGGACTTGCCAGGCATCCACCAGATGGGAGGAATGGAGGAGTGATTTAATACGTGTCAAGGTGGAATAAGGAACAGAAGACTTACCCGAGGATGTGTCTGCAGATGGGGAGAGGACAATATTGAGATCACCTCCAACAATGAAAGCCGACCCTCCAAAGGAGGATAGTCTGGTGAGGACTGAAGAGAGGAACCGAGCCTGGCCCACGTTCGGCACGTAGATGTTAGCTACTGTGAAAAGAAAATCGTTTAGTTTCAGTTTCAAAAATACATAGCGACCCGAGTCATCTATGAGAGAGTCCAGAACCTCCGGGTTAAAATATTTATGAAAGGCAACAGATACCCCCTTGGATTTGGCCTGCGAGTTAACACTGTGAAACCATTGCGAGTAATACCTATTGCGCAGTGCTGGAATAGCTCCAGCGCGAAAGTGTGTTTCTTGAAGCAGCAGAATTTTCGTACGCTTTTTGTGAAAATGGTAAAGTGTCTGGCTCCGCTTCTCGGGTGTGTTGAAACCTCTACAATTAAAGGAAGCGAAGGTTATTGAATCGTCACTAGCCATGGGGGATCATAGGGGTGGAGCTCAGGATCAATGTGATAAGTGACACTATGGGCAAACCCCATTGGGGTAGGGAACGGGAATAGCCCTAATAGGTTAAAATGTACATACATAATGCAAGTAAGTATCAAGATCAGTAGGTGGAAGAGATATAGTTCCAATCAATCCATCGTTATGGCATCAGCAGCGGGGTTGTATCATTCGATTGCAGGCTCCATAAGCATCCTGTGGCAACCAGGAAGTAAAACTAGCGTGGAACATGGGCAGAAGTGATGTCACCGGATGGACGGGAACAGAGAAACAGTACAGGCTACACGCTCGGAGCTCTTACTCCTTCTACAGGCCTAGGGGAGAATTGTTCTTGGCAGCAATTTAAACATATCAGGTGGCTATGGGACTAAGCAGCAGTATGGCTAGACATTTTATAATAAAATATATACATTTTGGGCCAGCAAATAAAAAAAAAAAGCCTGTACAGAAACAACCAGTCTAGGCATGGTTAAAAAATGATTACATATATCAAGCATCAAACACTGCTGGGAAATACAATATAGAGGAAACAATAGTTAAAAATATTTATATATATATATATATATATTTATATTTATATATACACATATATATATATATATATATACACACATACACACACACACACACACACACACACATATATATATACATACACAGTATCTCAGAAAAGTGAGTACACCCCTCACATTTTTGTAAATATTTTATTATATCTTTTCATGTAACAATACTGAAGAAATGACACTTTGCTACAATGTAAAGTAGTGAGTGTACAGCTTGTATAACAGTGTAAATTTTCTGTTCCCTCAAAATAACACAACACAGCCATTAATGTTGAAACCACTGATAAGTGAAAATGTCAAAATTGGTTCCAAAGTGTCAATATTTTGAGGGGCCACCATTATTTGACAGCACTGTCTTAACCCTCTTGGGCATGGTGTTCATCAGAGCTTCACAGGTTGCCACTGGAATCCTCTTCCACTCCTCCATAATGACATCACAGAGCTGGTGGATGTTAGAGACCTTGCACTCCTTCACCTACCATTTGGGGATGCCCCACAGATGCCCAATAGGGTTTAGGTCTGGAGACATGCTTGGCCAGTCCATCACCTTTATGCCACGTACACACGAGCAGATTTTCCATCAGAAAAATCTTGGATGGTTTTTCAGACGGAATTCTGCTCAAGCTTGGCATACACATACAACACTACGATGAGCTGAGAAAATTAAGTTTAATGCTTCCGAGCATGCGTCAAATTGTTTCCGAGCATGCATAGGAACTTTGTGTGTTGGAATAGCTACAGACGATCGGAGTTTACGATCGGAACATTTTCCGACCGAAAAATTGAGAACATGCTCTCAATCTTTTGCTGGCTGGAATTCGGCCAGCAAAAGTCAGAGGGCGCATACACACGGTCGTATTTTCTGACCAAAAGCTCTCATCGTCTTTTGCTGGCCGAATTTCCGATCGTGTGTACGCGGCATTACCCTCAGCTTCTTTAGCAAGGCAGTGGTCATCTTGGAGGCATGGTTGGGGTTGTTATTTTGTTGGAATACTACCCTGTGGCCCAGTCTCCGAATGTAGGGGAACATGCTTTGCTTCAGTATGTCACAGTACATGTTGGCATTCATGGTTCATGAACTGTAGCTCCCCAGTGCCGGCAACACTCATGCAGCCCCAGACCATGACTCTCCCACCACCATGCTTGACTGTAGGCAAGGTACTCTTTTCTTTGTACTCCTCACCTGTTTGCTGCCACACATGTTTGACACCATCTGAACCAAATACGTTTATCTTGGTCTCATCAGACATGGTTCCAATAATCCACGTCTTTAGTCTGCTTGTCTTCAGCAAACGGTTTGCGGGCTTTCTTGTGCATCATCTATAGAAGAGGCTTCCTGGGGCTGGGACGACAGCCATGCAGATCAATTTGATGCAGTGTGCAGCGTATGGTCTTAGCACTGACAGGTCGACCCCCCCACCCCTTCAACCTCTGCAGCAATGCTGGCAGCACTCATACATCTATTTCCCAAAGACAATCACTGGATATGACGCTGAGCACATGCACTCAACTTCTTTGGTCAATCCATGGCGAGGCCTGTTCTGAGTGGAACCTGTCCTGTTAAACTGCTGTATGGTCTTGGCCATTGTGCTGCAACTCAGTTTCAGGGTCTTGGCAATCTTCTTATAGCCTAGGCCATCTTTATGTAGAGCAACAATTCTTTTTTTTCAGATCCTCAGAGAGTTCTTTGCCATGAGGTGCCATGTTGAACTTCCAGTGATCAGTATGAGAGAGTGAGAGGCAACACCAAATTTAACGCACCTGCTCCCCATTCACACCTGAGACCTTGTAACACTAATGAGTCACATGCCACCAGGGAGGGAAATGGCTAATTGGGCCCAATTTAGACATTTTAACTCACTTTTGTTGCCAGCAGTTTAGACATTAATGGCTGTGTGTTGTTATTTTGACAGGACAGCAAATTCACACTGTTATACAAGCTGTACACTCATTACTTTACATTGTAGCAAAGTGTCATTTCTTCAGCGTTGTCACATGAAAAGATGTAATTAAATATTTACAAACATGTGAGGGGTGTACTCACTTTTGTCAGTTACTCACTGTGTCTATATATATATATATATATATAATCGTAAAAAAATTTTGATCGATCAAAATTCTTTGGATAGGTAGGCTGCCTGCCCTGGGGCCGCTTTGGGCCAAGCTGTGGCATGCAACGCTCTGCTCCCTCCTCCTCCACTATACATCATACACAGTCTGTAGGCATCTCCCGCTGTGTGTCTCCGAGCTGAGTGTGAAAACTTTGGCCGTGCTGTGAGAAAAGTCCCGCCCTCCTCCTAGATCAGCTCGTGTGATAGACGCAGTGTTCTGTCACACTGCGAGAGATGCCTGCAGATAAAATTAGAAAACGGTGTTTAGTTTAACCAAATATATAATTCGATTATGTTTTAACCACTTAAGGACTAGCCTCGTTTTGAAATTTTTTTAAAAACAGTTTTTTTTGCTAGAAAATTTCTTAGAGCCCCCAAACATTATATATTGTTTTTTTTCTAACACCCTAGAGAATAAAATGGCAGTCATTGCAATACTTTTTTTCACACCATATTTGCGCAGCGGTCTTACAAGTGCACTTTTTTTGGAAAAAAAATCACTTTTTTGAATAAAAAAAAAATAAAACAGCAAAGTTAGTCCAATTTTTTTATATTGTGAAAAATAATGTTACGCCGAGTAAATTGATACCCAACACATCACGCTTCAAAATTGCGCCTACTCGTGGAATGGCGTCAAACTTTTACCCTAAAAAATCTGCATAGGCAATGTTTAAAAAATTCTACAGGTTGTATGTTTTGCATTACAGAGGAGGTCTACGGCTAGAATTATTGCTCTCACTCTACCTATAGCGGCAACACCTCACATGTGTAGTTTGACCACCGTTTTCATATGCGGGTGCTACTCACGTATGCGTTCGCTTCTGAGCGCGATTTTGTCGGGACGGGCCGTGTTAAAAATGTTTTTTTTCTTATTTATTTTACTTGATTTTATTTAATTTTTCACTTTTTAAAAAAATGTAATAAAATTTAATTTTATTCTATTACAAGGAATGAAATCATCCAAAAAAACGGAAACATCCAAAAAATACAAAAAATACACTAAAGTGAATTCTGGGGCAAATAAATGCAATAAACTACTCACATTTTTTGTCAAATATACAAGACAAGGTTACACCAAGTAAAGAGATACCCAACATGCCAAACCATAAATTTGTCTGCGCCCGTGACATAGCGACAAACTTCGGTACCCTATTTTTTCTATAGGCGACGCTTGAAAAGCCCCCTTTAGGTCATCAGTTTGGTTTTAAAGAGGAAGCCTTGTGCTAGAATTATTGCTTTCACTCCGGCATGCGCAGCGATATATAAAATGTGTATAGGAATCAATGTTTTCATGTATAGGCACCCCTGACCCCTGCATTTATGTTCATACATATGTATATGGGGGGGTGGGGGCCTCAAAAAATTTTTGGGGGGGGGATTTTATGTTCTTGGGTGTAACTTTATGCTATGCTTTTATGCTACCCATGGACACCGAGAGACTGACTTGGAAGTGACGTCATAGATGTCGCTTTCCAGGTCACAGCAAGAAGGGGGGGGAAAGCAAGCGTGTGTCTGTTTTTCTCCCTCCCCTCCACCTGCCAGCATCCACCATGTTGGTCCCAGGCCTGCAGATGGGAAAGCAGAGCCCGGAATACATGGTGGGGTTCGCCAATACTGGGAGTGTTTGATGGCAATCTGGGACAACGCAGCCACCGGGTTGTGCGTGAAACCCCTGGACCTGGCAGTGAAAATCTTAATCTCAAACTCAATGTCATTTATAAATGTGTTTAAACACTGACCCTTGGGGTACACCACTAATAACCTTAGACCATTCAGAATATGAATCATTGATCACCACTTTCTGAATACGGTCTTTTAAACAGTTTTCTATCCATTTACAAAGTGAATTTTCTAAGCCTGTAGACTTGAATTTACATATAAGCTGTGTGTAGGGAGTGTGTATCTATTTTTCTTTGGCTCATCACTCATATAGTCGATTGGACTATGTGTTCTCCAATCACAATGTTTTGGAATGGAAGCCCTCAGTGGATATTGGTTCCTTCCTGTGGTCTGACCATTCTCCTATATTTTCCACTATGTATGTTCTTCAAGTACAGCGAACCAAATGAACTTGGCTCTGTAATAACTCTTTGCTAGCAGACCTGATCTGCAATCAAGCAGTAATAGATACCATTTGTAATTTCTTGTTTGATCGAGTGAAGAGACCTCTTTACCCACACAGTGGGAGGCTTTAAAAGCTGTCCTAAAGAAGGGCCTTTATTCATTATAGTGCCCAACTTAAAAAAAAATAAAAAAATGAGTATTCCCAGGCTATACAGAATATACTTCTTAAACTTCACTCTTTGGAAAATCAACATAAATATGTTCCTTCAACTGAACTGATGGCCAGTATTCCCTCTTGTAGATCATCTCTCCTACAACTATATGACATTGCCTATCACAATTACTGGAAGCAGATCTCTCTCTCAGGAGATATAAGTACAGGAACAAAAGTTGTAGACTTTTGGCTCGCTCCCTTTTACCCGCGTACTTCGCAAACCTACATTCCCAGTACTAGGAAACGCAGGGCGACTTTACTTCTACACGATCTTCCTTACTCCCTGAGACCTTTTGGGAATTTTCCTCATCTTTGTATAACTTATCTGCTTTCTCTGCAGATTCTGACGTCTATGCTCGACACCTTTGTGACATTGTGGACAAAGCTCTCCCTAATTTAGAGAACACCACAAGGGACTCTCTTGATTATTCATTCACCATGGAAGAGCTTTTGGCTGCCGTGGCCTCTGATAAAAGCCCAGGCTTAGAAGGGTTCACCCCCACATTTTAAAAAACTTATAAGGAACACCTTGCACTATTTTTACTAAAGGTCTTTAATTCAATATCTGACGATACCCAATTTTTGTCTCAAACCTTGAAATCGCCTGACTGAAGCCTCTTACCTATGCTTATAACCACAGACCAGGTGGGTTTGTTCAGGATAGGGAGGTGAGGGATCCCACTCTCAAAACTTTGTTACTTATGAACCATGCCCAAGTAGCAAACGCCACGTCTTGTCTTTTAGATGAGAAGGCATTTAATCGGATCAGCTTTGTATTTCTTAGAGAAACATACATGTAGGTGTAGGACCTTCCTTATTACAGAAAATTCCAAAGCAAACGCTAGGGTCTGCATTAATGGCTCTTTGACACCGAGCTTCTCTATAATTAATGGAACCCGACGGGTTTGCCCTTTATCCCCTCTGTTGTATGTCCTGGCGATGGAACATCTGGCAGTCACTATCCCAAATAATCCATCTATTTTGGTTATAATCTTATGAGCACAGCAAGTCAAAATCTCTCTTTTCATAGATGATTTTTTTGCTATGTTACCAATCCTTATATTTCAATGCAGTCTGTGTTGCAGGAATTTCACGGTTTCCGACTATAAATAAATATCAAGGTTAACCTGCCTAAATTAATTATACATTCTTAATATTTCGTTAACCCCATCTCAAGCCTAACACCTCAGCAATAATTTTTCTTGTAAGATCTGTACTCTATTAAATATCTGAGAATTTATATTCCCACTAATCTTACTCAATTGTATGTATTGAGTTACACTCCCCTTTTACATAGGACCCTTACTGACCTTAGGTCACATGACCATACTATTTCTTCTTGGTTTGGAAGAATTAACATTTTAAAAATAGATAGCGTTCCAAGTTTCTTATATATTTTTCAGACAATCCCTATTGCAGTCCCACGTTCATTCTTTAAAAGAGAAGTACGGTTTTCTCTTTTTTTTAAGATTCATACTTACCTAGGTAGATGCAGCATTGGTCCGATGCTGCATCTGTCTCCCTGTGTCTCTAGACTGAGAACTGAGCGATTGAACACCACTGATCACTCGGTTCTCACAACTCCCTGAGCATAGAGCTGATGACTGTCAGTCACAGCTCTCTGCTTTGCTCCATCCTCGCACACTGGAGCTCTGGGCGGTGGAGGGGGCGGCTGGCTCAGCCTCTCAGCGGCTCGCCAAGAGGCTGAGCTGGGTGTTGTTCCAGGGATCTGGCAGACCCCGACTCCAAGGTCATGATGATGCGGAGCCTGGACCGACTTTTGTGACATCAGCAGACAGCAGACTTCAGCCCGCTCTCTGACAAAAATGGATCACAGGAGTGCAGAATGAACTGCACTCCTGTGATCCATACGAGAAGTACAGGCAAACAAGCTTTAAGTCTCTACAGAGGGCATTTAGTAATTTTATCTGTGGGAGTTGGAAACTGCGACTCAGCATAACAATTTTCTCTCTTTTGAAATCCAAGGGAAAAGCTGGAGTCCCAGGGCATTTTTTGTATCATGCCGCTGCAGTTTTGACCAGTGTGGTCAACTGGTTCCACAGCGGCTCTGTTAAGCAGTGGGTATCTATAGCACAGGCTATCTCCCCATGCCACCTCCGAGCATTTCCCTGGATCAAACCTGCCTTAAGAGGAGGTTCTCCCCTGCTTCTCCTTACATGTAAACTCCTTCACCTTTGGGATACAGTACATGCACAGGTTTTGGCCCCCCTTTTTGGGACCCTAAAGCTTCCATCGGCTCTGTTCTGCACACCATTTCTGACCTGGCATGAGTGAGTCAAGCTGACTGGTTCAGCTTTTATGAGATGGCATGGTAACCCCCCCTTTCCTTCAATCATCCCTATTGGATCTATGTCCATTTCTTATTGGTTGGAATATATGTTTAGGGACCCGATTCCCTTAGAGGATCTGTTCCGTTGAGCCTTCAGATGCCTGATCATACCCTCTCCTGTGGCCAATCATAGCTCAGGCTGTGTAGTACACGCCCACTATATAAGTCCGCCAGTGCGGCGGCCTTGTGTAGTGTGTTGGCGTCTGTAGGAGTTAGTGGGTGTTCTGTGTACCTTCAACACAGTATACACCGATCGTTATCGGCCGATTTTTCATTCTTGCTCTTCTGTAGTGGTTGTTGTCTGCGTGCCCTGAACCCAGTATACACTGCTATATCCACCTATATAGTTAACTATCTTGCTCGTTTTAAATAGAGCTTGCAGTCAGTGGTAGGAGATTGTGCGTGCTGTCTGCGGGCTCTGAACCCAGTATACACTACTATATCCATCTATATAGCTAGCTATCTTGCTCGTTTTAAATAGAGCTTGCAGTCAGTGGTAGGAGATTGTGCGTGCTGTCTGCGTGCTCTGAACCCAGTATACACCGCTATATCCATCTATATAGCTAGCTATCTTGCTCGTTTTAAATAGAGCTTGCAGTCAGTGGTAGGAGATTGTGCGTGCTGTCTGCGTGCTCTGAACCCAGTATACACCGCTATATCCATCTATATAGCTAGCTATCTTGCTCGTTTTAAATAGAGCTTGCAGTCAGTGGTAGGCTAATTCCTGCACTAAAACTAGAGTATATGGGAGAGGTTGCAGTGTCGTGGCACCAGTGCCTAAGGCCCAATTTTTCTGCCCCTGTTTAACAGGGGCGTTTAATTACAATTTTTGATGCAATGCTTTGCAGCAGGGCTAATTCCTGCACTAAAACTAGAGTATATGGGAGAAGTTGCAGTGTCGTGGCACCAGCACCAATGCCTAAGGCCCAATTTTTCAGCCCCTGTTTAACAGGGACATGTAATTACAATTCTTGATATAATATTTCACAGGAGGGCCCGTTCCTGTGCCCACCCAGAGTAACTGTGAGGACTTATAGTGTTGTGGCACCAGCACCACAACCACCAAAGGTCAATTTTTCTACCACTGTTCAACAATGGCATGTAATTACAATTCTTGATATAATCGTTCACAGCAGGGCGCTCCAGCGCCCACCAAGAGTCACTTTGAGGGCTTACAATGTTGTGGCAAAACCAACACCTTGTTCCGCCATTTCTGCAGAGCATATAGGGCAGGCCCCTACTTTCAAACATCCAACTTACAAACATCTCCTACTTGCAAACGGAAGGAGACAACAGCAATTGAGATGAAAAAAGACGGACGGCAAAACAAATTATACAGGGGTGATAACCCTTCCCTATGTTTTCCAAAAGGCTTAAAAATTGTTTTTTTGACTGGAGCTACACTTTAAAAATGTACCAGTTGAAAATTACAAACAGATTCAACTTAACACAACAAATCTACACAGTCCCTGTCTTGTTTACACCGCCTGTATACTGCTGTTCTGAGTATATAGGGCCTGGGGGCCACACGTATTTCCTTTTTTTAATATGGGTACGGGGTTCCCCTTAATATCCGTACAAGACCCAAAGGGGCTGGTAATGGGCAGGGAGGGCTACCCATGCCATTTTTCTCAATGATTTTCAACCATATTGCAGGAACCAGATATAACATTAAAACCGCAAGCAGTTTTAAATGACGTTATTTCCGTTAAATGTAATTTTGTGCAGGGACTGTTCTAAACACGGGAAACACGTGGCACTTCACAGGCATACTATAGACACCCCCCAGGCACCATATTTAAAGGAATATTTCACTTTTTTTTCACTTTAATCATCATTAAAATCAGTGCTCCCGCCAAAACGGCCGTTTTTAAAACTTTTTTTTGCATTGACCCATGTCCCCTGGGGCAGGAGCCAGGTCCCCAAACCCTTTTTAGGACAGTATCTTGCATATTAGCAGTTAAAATTAGCACTTTTAATATCGAACGTTCGAGTCCCATAGACTTCAATGGGGTTCTAACGTTCGTACGAATTTTGGGTCCGTTCGAAAGTTCTGGTGCGAACCCAACCGGGGGGTGTTCGGCTCATCCCTAGTGAGGGGCATGATCAGTCAGACTGGATGAGGATTGCTATGGTCTGAAAACACAAAGGTACTCGACAAGTCAGAAAACGCCTCCTTTCTTCCTGCTCCATAGTATAAAAAATAAATGCTTGGTTACCCAACCATAAATTGTTTGCCTAAAGCTTTGTTGAAAGCCACCTTCAAACTGTAAGATTGTTTCTATATGCGCAACCATACTCTGAAATCCATGACCAGCTTAACTTTGCCCATTCCAGGCTAATGTCTCAGTCTGCGTTTACACGTCTGTTTAGCCTGCCAAGTCCTGCACGGTGCATAATAGCCAGTAAGGCGCCAGGGTTTATTACTGTTCATTACTAAATACAATAAAAAAATGTCAATGTAGATATCAAGTCTGGCAGAACACCAGACAAGAAAAATATAACACAGATAAATAATAATACTCAAACAGAATACCGATAAGGTTTTCTGTCTAGTAAACACACTTGTAGACTTGTGGTCACTGGTATTGCTCCCAGTCCTAGCTCTAGGACCGGGGCAATGCCAGAAAACTTTTTTTTACCCGGACCAGAAAAGATTTGATAAAATAAAGGAATAAAACAGAATAGCTGAAATAATGGGCTGTCATAGCACAGTCACTGAGAATATTTATAAAGCGAGTGTGAATTTCACCAAACATCCACTGGTGGGGAATAACAAACAAAAAATAGGCGCATACTGGAAGTCCAATATCTTGCTTGAATATATTCATTGTCAAAGTTTTGCCAGACACAGGCATTGTAGTTGACGCGTTTCACATGTAGTTTGCTTGTTCACAACATCGATAGTGCTCACAAAAACAGGCATTTAAGGTGATCACCCAAATTGGGCTACACCCAAAAAACACCTGTTTCAGGTAGCACCATGTGCAAAAAAAAGGGGACATTTCAACTGACATGTTTAAAAACATATCTGTGTGTGTGTGTCTGTGAATGAATGACTTGTATAGTGCTACCTATGCGAACTGAATCACCTCAGGGCGCTTTCTTGCCACCAGAGTCCATCTGCGGCTTTGTGTGGTCCTTTACCCTGTAAGGTCCTGACACGCTTACAAACACATACAACATTGACATACACATACACACATATTAAGGCCAATTTTTTTTTTAGACAAGGTCTAATTAACCTACCAGCATGTCTTTGGAGTGTGGGAGGAAACCGGAGTACCCGGAGGAAACCCACGCAGGCACAGGGAGAACATGCAAACTCCAGGCAGATGGTGTCGTGGTCGGGATTTGAACCAGCGACCCTATTACTGCTAGGTGAAAGTGCTAACCACTACACCACTGTGCTGCCACCTGTGTATATCTAACAAGAAAAACTGAAGAAAACAAAAATTGAAAAAATTAAAATTAATATTAATATAATATAAAGTTTTCTCTGCCCAGAAAAAAAACCCATTCACTTAATTCTATAAACATACCTATATGTATAATAATAATAATAATAATAATAATAATAATATAAGAATGTGTGAATGGAGAACGGGCATTGTGGAACGAGATATTGGACCAAGATACCACAACCAGTTTTCAAGTTTAGAATTTGTAATAAACTGAGATATAAAATATTAAAATAATTGTCAGGAAATATCCTCTACAAAAACCAGTATAAATAATTAAATGTCAAAACACTGAAAACGGTTATATATGAGAAATCTACATAAAGCAGAAATAGAGAGAAAAATGAATGGGAAAATTCAATTATGAAAATGTGTATTGTCCCATTCATGATTCATTCCAAAAGGTCTTCATGTCTCTGGGCAGAGAAAACTTTATATTATATTAATTTCCATTTTTTCTAATTTTCGAGAGCTGGCATTGGCTCAGTACATGACAAATTGGGAGAGCGGTTGGACAGTGTATTACAACCCTTAGTAGTTAGTCTTCCTAGCTATTTAAAGGATACAAATCATCTATTGAATATCGTAGATGGCATGGCATGGAATAACAGCTCACTGTGGATTGCATGCCTCTAGTCTGTTCGCCTGTATTTCACATGAGAAGGCAATATAAGTGATTGCAGTCTATCTGGAACGTGACATTCACTATAATACTGAGCACAGATTGTTTGTTCTGGATGTTCTGCAATACCTGCTGACACATATTTTTTTACTTTTAATGGGGACTGGTTCCTTCAGAAATGCGGGGCAGCTATGGGAGCCAAATTTTCACTGTCTTTAGACAATTTATATATGGGTTGGTGGGAACGCCACGATATATATGGTGCTAAGAATATTTTCAGGTGATCTAACCCATTCCATTGTAGCTCTGGCTTTATGTTTAGGGTTGTTGTCCTCCGCCCCCAGTCTCAAGCCCTTTTCAGACTACCAGGTTTTCTTCCAAGATTGCTCTGCATTTGGCTCCATCCATCTTCCCATCAACTCTCATCAGCATCCCTGTCCCTGCTGAAGTAAAGCATCTCCACAACACACTGCTGCTGCCACCATGTTTTACTGTGGGGATGGTGTGTTCAGGGTGATGTGCAGTGTTAAAGCAAAACACTATGTGTGGTGGAAAACTAAGACCAAAAAGTAAAAATTTTGGTCTCATCTGACCAGAGCACCTTCTTCCACATGTTTGCTGTTTCTTGCTAACTGCAAACAGGACTTCTTATGGCTTTTTTTCAACAATAGCTCTTTTTGACACTCTTTCATAAAGGCCAGATTTGTGGATTGCACAACTAATAGTTGTCCTGTGGACAGATCTCTCACGCGAGCTGTGGATCTCTGCAGCTCCTCGAGAGTTACCATGGTCTCTTGGCTGCTTCTCTTAATGATCTCCTTGTCCGGCTTATCAGTTTAAGTGGACGACCATGTCCTGGTAGGCTTGCAGTTGTGCCATACTCTTTCCATTTTCGGATGATGACTTATCCAAGAAGGGTCCAAAAATGCATTCGGCTTCACAGGAAAACCTTTCAAGGCAATTCTTGCATGTTTTTTAGGATGGAATTAGGATTTTGGGCCATTTGTTTAGTCTGGACAGCAATGATGTGACAGACTGCCATAGAAGCAACAGCAGATTGCACTGTGCGGCCCACCAAGGAAAAGCTTTATAAGAGGCTTTCTAACTTCTGTCTACCAGATCTTTGAACACGGGGGTCTTGTTAAGACAAGAAATAGCAATGTCATTGATGGCATTGAAAAAACTTACTATTGTAGGAAAGTTTTTCTTAAGAGGATACGGTTGAGTGAAGTATTATGGAGCAGTAAAAATCTTCAGTTCCTATACAGGACAGGCTCTATCAGCTAGCGGACAAGGAAAGTCTGGTGTGGATAATTGAAGCAAACCCATACTGGATACCTTGGAGTGAGCAAACTCAGGCTACTCAAATGCTCAGCAGAAGGGGTACAGTATCAATTAGGGTAGCTCTGGTATCATTAACCTTGTCATACTGATCAAATTCCTCAGAAGAGGTGGGGTCATCCTTACCTACCAGCACGTTTGGCTCAATGGTAATATCGAAGACCAGTTAAGGAGGTGTAATGAAAGGGGTTTGGCTGTGACCACTGCTGTCTATGGCCTCAATAAATGTCCATGAAATCTGAAATCAAGACAGAAAAATTAGAGCTTAGCCTGAGCTAGCAGGTCCATCTCTTCCACTTAGGATCTGCTATGCTTAGGAAATATCGTCCCCAGAAAGGTACTCTTCAGGTGTGAAGAGGGAAATGCCTCAGAACTTGTAGGCCTTTGCAAACCCAGGTAATGCAGTAACAACCATGGTACTGTGCCACTAAGAGCAAAGAGAAGCTGCCATTTAAAATGTTGCATCCAGAAAGAGGAAGGGGCAGGCACGTGCAGTAACGCAGTTGAAACTGAGGTGGGCCAGGCGCAGTAGATGCAGAAGTAGCACATAAAGCAGAGATGTGCAGGTGCAGTAGCACCAGTACTGTACTGTGGAATGCAGTCTAAATAGAATTTAAGGGAAACTTCTGTCTCTCAGCCGTGACTACTAGAAAGAGTGGTCAGCAGACCCCGCACACACTAAAGAAGGAAAAAGAGAAGCATCCTGGGCATGAATGTTTAAAGGGCTTCTGTCATGAAACTTCTGTAGGCAGCATCAAAAGGGAAAATACCCCATCCTAGATTCACCATCCAGGATGACCATACCCCAGAGGGATTCCTTAGATACAATGCTCTAATGTACCCTGTGGCTAACTCCATACATTAGTCTTTTTTTATTTTATTTTTTTATTTATTTTTTTAGGTGTGCAACAGAACACAATAGTGTGACATGTCATCACATGCTGAGAACATCCATTGGTATAAACACACTGAATAGGTATAGACAAAAATGCAAATGACACTAAAAATAAAATTCTATAAAAACAACATATCGTTATTGTTATGATATAGTGAGAAAAATTAAATGGATTAAAATTTGAATAGTGTATTGAATTATACTGATAACATCCTAAATGGTATAATGGAAAACATGCATAAAGCGCATATAGGGGACGCTCCTTTGGACTTTTAGAAGCCCAAAGGGGCGTCCCCTATATGCTCTTTATGCATGTTTTCCATTGTTATGATATAGTGTTAGTCTTTTGAGGTGCCAACAGAACCCATTCAGCATAAAACCAATAAACTTTTATTATTACAGCATACATAAAATCACATAGATAAAATTCATCATCATGTATATAGGAGAGACCTCCCTCAGAAAGCTCCCATAGAATTACAGACACCAAAAATATCACAAGGATTGCAAGATTGCTCCTACAAGCAGGCAGTTACACTCTGACAGGGAGATTCCATAAACTACTTAGCACTCAACAGCACCCTGGTAGTTTTATTGAGAACTACAAGCCGACAGCAACAATGGCTGTCGGTACTTGTAGATTTCACATTCGCAGAACAGTGAAAGAATGACGAGACGGGGCTTTTTTAAATTGCGACAGTGAGCGGGGCTCGGGGAGCAGAGGCTGCTGAATATGGGTGTAACATGTTACAAAAGTTGAACTTATCCTTTAAATTGCTTTTTCCGCTTTGTTTTATCTGCAGATGCAAAGGGTTGGTCACCTATAATAGTAATCGGCACAGTTTAACCACCTTCAGACCGGACCATTTTGCTGGTAAATGACCAGAGGTCTTTTTACAATTTGGCACTGCGCTGCTTTAACTGGTAATTGCGCGGTCATGCAATGTTGTACCCAAACAAAATTTGCGTCCTTTTCTTCCCACAAATAGAGCTTTCTTTTGATGGTATTTGATTGCCTCTGCGATTTTTATTTTTTGCGATATAAACGTAAAAAGACTGCAAATTTTGAAAAAAAATGATATTTTCTACTTTTTGTTATTAGAAAAATCCAATAAACTCAATTTTAGTCATACATTTAGGCCAAAATGTATTCAGCCACATGTCTTTGGTAAAAAAAAAAGTCAATAATTGTATATTTATTGGTTTGCGCAAAAGTTGTCACATCTACAAACTAAGGTACGTTTTCTGGAATTTACGCAGCTTTTAGTTTACGACTGCCTATCTCATTTCTTGAGGTGCTAAAATGGCAGGGCAGTACAAAACCCCCCCAAATGACCCCATTTTGGAAAGTAGACACCCTGAGGAAATTGATAAGTGGCATGTTGAGCCCATTGAATATTTTATTTTTTTGCCTCAAGCGATTGAATAATGACAAAAAAAATTTTTTTTTTTTTTTTTTTACACAAAGTTGTCACTAAATGATATATTGCTCACACATGCTATGGGCATATGTGAAATGACACCCCAAAATAAATTCTGCTGCTTCTCCTGAGTACGGGGATACCACATATGTGGGACTTTTTGGGAGCCTAGCCGCGTACGGGGCCCCGAAAGCCAAGAACCGCCTTCAGGTTTTCTAAGGGCGTAAATATTTGACTTCACTCCTCACTACCTATTACAGTTTTGAATGCCATAAAATGCCAAGATGGCACAAAACCCCCACAAATGACCCCATTTTAGAAAGTAGACACCCCAAGCTATTTGCTGAGAGGCATGTTGAGTCCATGGAATATTTTATATTTTGCCACAAGTTGCAGGAAAATTACAAACTTTTTTTTTTTTTTTTTTTCTCACAAAGTTGTCACTAAATGATATATTGCTCACGCATGCCATGGGCATATGTGAAATGACACCCCAAAATAAATTCTGCTGCTTCTCCTGAGTACGGGGATACCACATATGTGGGACTTTTTGGGAGCCTAGCCGCGTACGGGGCCCCGAAAACCAAGCACCGCCTTCAGGCTTTCTAAGGGCGTTACAGTTTTGAAGGCCATAAAATGCCAAGATGGCACAAACCCCCCCCCAAATGACCCCATTTTGGAAAGTAGACACCCCTAAATTTAGGGGTACACTAGTGAGACTAGGTAATAAATGGCGGGTGCCCTGAAACTATAAAAAAAATAACTAACCAATCAGCGTCACCTGTAACAGTTATATGGTGATCACTGGTGAAAGGGTTAACTAGGGGGCAATCAGGGGGCTTTATGCGGTAGTATATGGGGGTCCCTGGCGCTATAAAAAGCTGCGGCGAACCTAAATACCTACCTGCCTAACTAGCGTCACCTGTGACACTAATACAGCGATCAGAAAAACGATCGCTTATTAGGCTGGGTTCACACTGGAGCGATGCGGGAACGCCACGAATCCGCGGCGGGTTCCCGCATCGCATGCCTCCCGGCGGCAGTTCACACTGCCCTATGCGAACTGCTGGGAGTGTCAGTGAAATGTTAATGACACCCCCAGATCAGTTCGCATATCGCAGTGCGATCTGCAAACTCGGATCGCATGGTGTGAACACCCATGCGATCCGATTCTGCTGCGGACCAAAAAAAGGGTCCCGTGCGAGTTTGCGGCGGGTGCGACACGAATTCAGCCATACTATCTGTATGGCTGAACTCGAATCGCACAGAGATCGGATGTTATTTGCACTGCAGTGCGGTGCGAATCACATCCGTTCTCATAAACCGCTGCAATGTGAACCCAGCCTTAGTGACACTGGCGACGGGGGGTGATCACGGGGTTAAACCTTTATTGGGGGGGTTAGGGGGGTACATTAGAACTAAAGGGGGCTAACCCTAACTGCCCTAACAGTTATTACAGTCACAAATGACACCCGCCGGGTGATCAGGGGGTTAAACCTTTATTAGGTAATAAATGGCGGGTGCCCTGAAACTATAAAAAAATAACTAACCAACCAGCGTCACCTGTAACAGTTATATGGTGATCACTGGTGAAAGGGTTAACTAGGGGGCAATCAGGGGGCTTTATGCGGTAGTATATGGGGGTCTCTGGCGCTATAAAAAGCTGCGGCGAACCTAAATACCTACCTGCTTAACTAACGTCACCTGTGACACTAATACGGCGATCAGAAAAATGATCGCTTATTAGGCTGGGTTCACACTGGAGCGATGCGGAAACGCCACGAATCCGCGGCGGGTTCCCGCATCGCATGCCTCCCGGCGGCAGTTCACACTGCCCTATGCGAACTGCTGGGAGTGTCAGTGAAATGTTACTGACACCCCCAGATCAGTTCGCATATCGCAGTGCGATCTGCAAACTCGGATCGCATGGTGTGAACACCCATGCGATCCGATTCTGCTGCGGGCCAAAAAAAGGGTCCCGTGCGAATTTGCGGCGGGTGCGGCGAATGGCTGAACTCGAATCGCACAGAGATCGGATGTGATTTGCACTGCAGTGCGGTGCGAATCACATTCGTTCTCATAAACCGCTGCAATGTGAACCCTGCCTTAGTGACACTGGCGACGGGGGGTGATCACGGGGTTAAACCTTTATTGGGGGGGTTAGGGGGGCACATTAGAACTAAAGGGGGCTAACCCTAACTGCCCTAACAGTTATTACAGTCACAAATGACACCAATGCAAAAAAAAAAAAAAAAAAGCAATTGGTGTCACTGTGACTGGGGGGGCAGGGGTAATTGGGGGGTGACCGGGGGGTAAAGGGGGGGTGTGAGTGTGCCTGGCATGTTCTACTGTGTAGTGTAGTGCTTGTGCAACTCACCGATGCTCTCTCCTCGGTGCCGGAACGAAAACTACCGACACGGAGGAGAGAATACATCACTTCCTCTCCTGTGTTTACATTACAGGAGAGGAAGTGATGTCACCGGACAATTTCATTCGCCGGGAGCGATCGCGAGGGGGTGGCCATGAATGAATGGCCGTCCCCTCGTCCGGGATCGCTCCCGAACGAATACCGACCGCCGCAGGCACCGGGCGGGGGCCCGATCGGGCCCCCGACCCGCGGGAGGCAAGGGACATACATGTAAGCCCTTATGCCTGCCCGTGCCATTCTGCCGACGTACATCGGCGTGCGGCGGTCGGCAAGTGGTTAAGCTTACTTGCATCTTTTTACTGTTAAGGGCTTTCTACTGTTGACTGAATTTCTGGCCTATTTCAGCCCGTATTTGACTACTTTGTATTATTTTACCTTTTGTTTCACCAGCTCCTGAAGAAGTGGGGTGCTCCCGCGAAACGTTTTGAGATACGAAATGTCAAGATACAGTGAGACTGCCTACCTGGTCAGGGCCGGTACAAGGGGTGAGCTGGAGGGGCTTCTGCCCTGGGCGGGGTCTTAATCAGTGGGGAGGGGGGCGCACTGGGAGCTTTGGTTGCTGCTCCATTCTCACTGACGGAAGTGACTTTGTATTTACCACATATCTACTGGACTCCTCCGTTCATCCAACTCTGCCTTATCTCTGCTATTTAATGCAGCTTATAATCACTCTATCCTCTAGCAAGCCACACTCCCTATCAACTTGCTCTCCTTCCTGGGACACTTCACCTTCTCCCGTTACACTCACTGGTCAGCTCATCTCCGCTCCGCCCCATCTACATCTCTCTCTACCTTTCTTGCACAATCACACAGTAAGCCCTTGTACACACGGTCGGACAATCTGTCGGAATGAGTCTTATCGGACCGTGTTGTCAGATAATCCAACTGTGCGTGGTATGCATCGGACTGATTCCGTCCGAATCTCCGTCCGACCCAATTTTCCAACATGTTGGAAATATTTCCCGACCAACTGGGCCGGACGGACCTAATCCGATCATGTGTAGAGCATTTTCATCGGACCAAGTGCCACGCATGCTCAGATCAAATTCCTACATCAAAGCCATTGGCTACTAGCCTGAATGTAGTCCCATCATAACGAAATTACGTCATCACGTTCTGAAAGATCGGATTTTTCGCCAACTTGGCCCGACCATGTGTATGCAACAGTTTCGGACACAATCCGTCGGATTTGGTTGGCAAAATCTCCGACCGTGTGTACGTGGGCTAAGTCAGCACCAATCTGCTCTTTGCTCCTCTCCCATACAGTACAACCAAGAAAAAGCATACACAAAATGATTGCTATTCTCCAACTATTCAAATACTGTTTATTGAAAATATCACATATGGTAATACAAGAAGCAGTACTTCCAAAAGATAAAGCAAAAATGGATGAAGGTAAAGAAATAATTCCAGATGAAGTATCACAATGTCATATAGCAAAGTCATAGACTAAATGAAAACGGTCAGTCAAATTACATTGCATTCAAAAGGTGGATTGGTGAATATTAGGTTATTTCAAGATGACTAAAATCATCATATTGAGAGTTCTAATCTACACAGGGTGAGGTGTGTTATTGGCTAACCCTCTTACTAAAGAAGCGCAGTGGTAAGGATTTTTTACATTTTTGCTTTAAATATCAGGTTATAGCTGTGAACAGGAAATCAAATTAAATAATTATTCGGAAAATAAGCAGAAATTCGATTCTCAGAATCTAATGAAATATACAGTATGTATATTCAACATAATATAGTTGACACGATTCAAATTTTTTTTCCTAGATGATTTTCAGTTAAGCGCTATTGACCATAAGCTAACAACACAGTATCTACAAGTTTATCAGGTTAATAGAAAATTAAGGTTAATTAAGGTTGGGACAACTGAAGCAAGTCTGTCCACTAATAGTCATATTTTAAGGTTGATAATGGAAGTTGGTCTAAAATTTTGTGGTAGAGAATTATCTTTATTGGGAGTAATGACATTTGGAAGGGAGACTATTTAACCAGAGTTGCCTACCGTCCATTAATTTATGGACAGTTTGTAAAAATCAGTCGATTTTTACCTTATCTGTAAACGCCTGGTACAGACCGTGGCTGCCTGTAAAAAATATGACCGTTGGCCAGCTTCGGAACTGTGCATGCGCAGTTTTGAAGGTGGGCTTGGGCGGGGAACAGGCGCACGGTAACGTCATCGAGGTTCCAGATGGCTGTAACACCCCCTCACATGGAGAGCATACAGCAACCATTCTGGGGCTTCGCTCTCTCTCTCAGTTCCATGACTGGACAATTCATCAGCTGCAGCCAATGGAAGGCTCTCCCACCAACTTGGCCTTCTCCCAAAGCCGGCACCAAGCTGCACGCTGTGCCTGTGCTCTACAGAATGCACTGCAGGGAACTCAAAGTGGGCGTGTCTGCTTCTCCTGCTTGTAGTAGAGGACAGAGGCGTGTATAGCAAGATCGTTTTTGGGTCCATTCTTTTGGTGGCTGCTGCAGCTATGTGGTGTTACCGTGTTAGCCAGGTGAGAGCTTGCTCGTCATTACCATAAGACCAACTCTTGTATCATGTGGGCACAGTCTCCGACCATCTCTTGTAGGGATGCACCGATGCAGTATTTTTTATCGGCAAGTACGAGTACCAAAACATTCGGTCAAGTAGTCTCCAATCCTGAGTACCAATGCTTTGCAGTGCAATTTGCGTCCATGCAAAGATTCGCATGCGATTTGAACAAGAATGCAGTAAATCATATGTGATTTCCACCCCACTGGTCCTGTGTTTGTGAACCCAGTAAAGAAAGAGAAGGACCATGTAGTGCAGCAATAGGCAGTTTATTAAAATGTCATAACTCACAAAGTAAATATTTAGTCAAATCCATATCTGCAGTGTCCCCGTCTTGTCGATGATAGCAAACCACGACCACTGGAGGTGCTCACAGGGCTGGAGAAGTTCCGGGACTCCTGTGGGTATAAGGCAGAAGGGATGTCAGCTTGATGTTAGCTAACATTTTAATAAACTTCCTATTGCTGCACTACATTGCACTTTGCTTTCTTTACTGGGTTCACACACACAGGAGCAATGGGGGAAATCGCATGCTATTCAGACAGGAATCAAATCGCATGCAATTCTTTGCAGTGAGATTTCCACACATTTATCTTGTATGGCTGGAAATCGCACCACAAAGTATCGATTTTGGTATCGGGAGCATTTCCACGTGTACCTGTGAAAATACTCGGTAACAGCACCGATACCAATGCATCACTAATCTCTCGTAACATATCTGCAGTCTCTGAGGGGGAGCCTGCAGAGGAGTCAAGAGTGAAAGCACCACAGGGACGGGGGTCACGGGAGGAGTCAGACATGTGTGAGGAGAGGAAAATATAGGATGAAACCAGAGCTGCCAAACTGGAGCCCGGAGAGGACCATCTGACTGAGCCCTACATGGTGCACCTGAGAGGAGGTCAGTGACAGCGCCACAAGGCCTGTCTAGGGGGGAAGTGAATACAGTAATGTAAGGGGGCACTGATGTACTGGTTCCCTTTCAGTGCAAGGGGAACTCTGGGGACCCTGATGTAAAGGGCAATGCTGCAGACCCTGATATAAAAGGGGACCACTTAACACTCTAATATAAGGTGGTCTCCGGTCACCAGAGCGCCCCCCCCCCCCTTCCCCTTACATTATGATCTGCAGCCTTCCCCTTTACATCAGACTTCCCCTTGCACTGCAAGGGGGATCCTGTAGGCTCTGATGTAAGGGAACTCTGTGCTGGCTGGGTTATATTAACCTGACCTTAATGTAAATGGAGAAGTATGGTAAATTTCACTTTGGGGATTGGCAACACTGTATTTGACCCAATCTGTGAAGTTTGTGAGCATGGCGGGAGTGGAGGATTGAATTAAGTGTATGTGCAAACATTGTAGGAGCTTAGTTACTGTGCAAAATAAATTTTGCTTTAGACCACCTCTCTTCACCGTCTAAAACCGTCAAATAATGAAACCATAGTACAACATCAAAATCACAATACTGGAAAAAAATAATTATATTTTTAGTGTACCACTATCTCTATCATAGCCACGTGGAAGAATTCTTTTAAACAGAGCCTCCTCCAAAAAGCAGTGTTGTGATGCAACTGGAGCCTCTCCTGCTCTACATAAATAATAAGAACATGATTTAGGAGACTGAGAAGTCACAGAAGTAAAGAAAAGACTGGATTTTCCATTACAAGTAACATAGGTTAAAACATTAATGGTAACATTTTGCAATTTCACAAGCTTCTCCTTTTAAAGCCATTACATGTTTTATTTATTTTTTATTAGTCCTGAATCCTTTAAAAACACTTCACGATAGCAAGAGCCAGACTGCTCAAGGGAACATGCCAAATAATGTAAAAGGTAAATGCTTTCAGTTTCTAAAACTATTACTTATTGCATCAGTTTTTTATACTTGTGTTATCTGGGGTCTGTGTTCAATTTAAATCCTCGCTTCACTTTTATCTTCGGCTCCTGATGTTGAACATTGTGACTGGAGAACAAAGGAAAGACAAGTATATGCCACTGAGGATACGGCTAAAGCAGCCTTTCTCAACTTTTTCAACTCAGAGGAACCCTTGAAATAGTTATCTGGTTTCGGGAGAACCCCTGCTAAAAATTTTAAATCTACAACTCACGATACATTAGTGTGATGGTCAGTGGGGAGAATGGTCCTTACACTTGTGGTCATTGGGAAGAATTACCTTCTTACAGATAGCTAAAAAGATCAATAGTGTCGGTGGGAACTTATCTGAGAGGCAGAAATTGCCCAATGCTGAAGGAACCCCTAGCAACCTCTGGAGGAACCCTGGTTGAGAATCACTGGGCTAAACAAATGTTCTGCTTGGCCCTGAACAAAGTACTGGTTTAAGTATATTTAACCTCTTTGCGCCTAGAGTAAAACAAATCTAAATGCCCAAGCCCAATTTTGCCATGTGTTAGGTAAAATCGTACATATCACCACCACTAATTTGTGCATCCAGGTGGATTATACCTTGCTTTTGGGACAAATTGGGCTTTCATTTGGTGGTAAATGGTAATGGATGTCTCCTGGGTTTTTTTTTATTCTCAAAGGAAAACTGTCCCAAAATAGTAAAAAAACAAAACAAAAAAACCCCAATATTAATATAAATGTAACTGTATATTCTTCGCTACTACCATAACCTACTACCAAAGAACAACCCAAAATAAATCGACCTGCTTCTGATGATTGCAGCGATACTACACATGTGTATGTTGATTGTTATTTGTACCCATAGTACAGCCCAGAAACAATAGTGGGCATTTTGCTATTTTGTAATCTTATCTAAAACACATTGACACTGATACTAACCTTTAAAAAATAAAAATCCCATCCAAAGAATACCGACCCTGACCCAAACACTAACCCTGGCACTGACCTAGATCAAAGCTCACTTAAAAATATATCAGTACAAGCAGTTCTCAAGTTACAAACAAGGTTCTGTAGGTTTGTTCTTAAGTTGAATTTGCATGTAAGTTTGAACAGGCACATTTTTTTTTACTCCAGCCCAAAAATGTTTTCTTTATGTTTTTTGGATAGCATAGGGAAGGATTAACTTCCCAAAATGTTTGTTTTGCTGTCTGTGTCCCTGTTCAGAAGATTTCACCTCACTTTCTGTCCCTGTGGCAATTTGATTTTGAAAATCTTGGGTTGTCCTGGAAACAAGTATTGGTGATAAAGCTTCAGTGCAGACACTGTTTTCGCCATGAATTGTCTACACACGGTCGGAATTTAAACGATCAGATTTTATTGTCTGAAAATTTTAGATCCAGATCTCAAACTTTGTGTGTCGGAAATTCAGACGGAAAAAGTCAGATGAAGCCCACACACGATCGGAATTTCCGACGACACAGTCCAATCGCACATTTTCTGTCGGAAAGTCTGACCATGAGTACAGGGCATAGCAGGAGTGAATTTCTCTTCCTAGGGGTATATTTCCTCTCACTTCCTGTTGTCGCCCTCCATTTGTAAGTAAGAGTCGTATGTAAGTCATATATATGTAAATCAGAGACTGCCTGTATGTATAGAAAATGCAGCAACTAGGCTGATTTCACTGGTAAAACAATATTTGTCTAATTCATACAAGACTCAATCAGTTTACAGAAGTCTGGTGATGTATAGATAAGACTAACTCCAGCCAAAATAGGGTTTGTTTTTGTACAGAGACAGAATAATACTCCAGATTTTTTTTTCTTGGCCTGTGTCCCCATTGGAAAGATTTAGGGCAGGAAGTGATCAGAAATGCTGTCACAGGAACAGGAAGAGAGGAAAAATCTCCCCAACTGAGTCAAAGACAGAAATATAAAGGCACCACATCATAATGAAAGTAATGTTTGCATCTACTGTGGTTAGTTTGTTGTGCTATGCGGTGTGAAGAAGCACATTTGCCTTATTGCCATGGATACCTTCCGATCATTTTGCCAATCAGCATTCAGTTCACATGCCTCCTCGTGCTTGGACATTCAAGGTGACTTCAATGTGCATATAAAGGAGTCCTAATTGAGATCTGTATTTTGCTAATAAAGTCTTACTACTCCTTTTTTATTTTTCTGTGACAGTAAAGAACAAAAAACAAAAAAAAAAAAAAACGTAGAAATTAGATTTCTTATCCACTAATAAATGTAGACACACAGTATAAAGCCCGATTTCTCACCATTTTATTGGAGCAATAAAATGTGCGTAAAAAATACATACAATGGGTAAAACAGCGACAGGCGCACACACACTCCACTTTCACACACAACTTACAACACATACTCACACAGTGTCACATATACATAGTGTTGCACAAGCAGTGTCATTCAGGGGCATGCACGCATCATCTACACCATAAAAGATCAGCAACTATACAGTAGATTCATCCTGTGAGGAGACCATTCCCTGCGAGTACTCCAGTCTTTGACATGGACGATGTATACGTGACCTTCTCACATAAACTGTCCTGTGGATGCCCAGTTTCCTGTTTGGTGAGGTCCTTTGACTCTTAATTTGGTCTCCAGGTTATACGAAGTGCCTTTGTACATTTTAAAGATAAAAATATAAGATATATGAACTCTGTCATCTTGTTTTAAAAAGGTGGCCTTCAGTATATATATATATATATGCGCTTGAATAAAGTTTTAGATTTTGGGGGGTCAAAGTCGAGTAGCTTCATCACTTGAGTCCTCTGGGGTCTGTAAATGATCCCCATCTCCAAGCTCTGATCCCCAGCCACGTGTGATAGAAGATGGGGTGCTCTGTGTAGAAGATGGTGGACCTGAACTCCCCCCACCCCAGTTGCCTCCCTCTTCTTGCAGATATCGCTGAACTTCTTGGGGTAACTGTCGGAATTCAGCTTGGCACTCCTCTTCCAATTGGGCCATCAGCTAAAAGAAATAAGGTAGTAAAATAAGATAAATTTTGACTTACCTGTAAATTCCATATTTTGAAATATAGTACAGGACCCAGACAGAATATTCATACACCATGGTTGTAGGCATGTACTTTCAGGTGATTGGACACTGGAAAAGCGTTACAGAGCACGCCCCATGGGATGCCTTCTCCATAAACCCACCCCACTCTACGAGTTTTCCTTTTATTTTATTTTTATTTTTTTTTAAAGCAAGCAAAGCAGTGTAAAGCAAGAATGGCATATAATCAAAGGGAGGGTTGCCTGAATCTTGTACTGTACTCCAAGTTATAAAATTCCTCTTATTCTAATCCTACTGTACAGTAGTGGTTCTCAACCTTGTCCTCGAGTATCCCCAACGGGCCATGTTTTGGGACTTTCTCCTAGATAAAATAGCTGTCCAAAATACCAAGGCATTGACTCGGATTGAAAGCACCTGTACAAGATGAAGGAAAACCTGCAAACATGGCCTGTTTGGGGTACTTGAGGACAGGGTTGAGAACCACTGCTGTACAGGACACAGACAGAATAGTGGGATGTCCCGAAGCAATGAATAGGAAGGGTGGGCAACAATGAGGCAAACAGAACTGTGTCAACAGGCCCAATCTCAGAATAATCTCTGCGAGTACCTTGTGGCCAAAAGCTGCATCA
This sequence comes from Lithobates pipiens, assembly GCF_037356315.1. Taxonomy (NCBI): domain Eukaryota; kingdom Metazoa; phylum Chordata; class Amphibia; order Anura; family Ranidae; genus Lithobates; species Lithobates pipiens. The sequence goes on along the minus strand of NW_027507686.1, from coordinate 67,433,160 downwards.
GCGGAAAATGTAAACTTTGAAAAAGTATGAACAGAAGACCAGGTGAGGGCCTTACACAACTGGCCTACCAAGGCTTGGTTCCAAAATGCCTTGAAACACCCACCGTGGAAGGGCTGGGTAGAAGTGCAGGAGGAGATCTCTCAGAGAATGTAAGCTCTTGTAATCAGATTTCATATTCATCATGCATTTGTTGGATTTTGAAGCAAGATGTCCTTTGCGAGGTACATGCTAGGATGCCGGCAGCTCCAGCCCTCCATTCAGTACTGTGCTGCCTCCCTCTCTCTGCTGCTGCTACTACTACTACTGTGGGAGGGCAAAGTTCATTACTCTGGGCAATGATGATGTGAATGGGGGCAAAGGACACCACTGTGGGTAGTAATGTAAAGGGGGCAGAGGACACTGCTATGGTGAAAAAGGGGGGGGGCGGAACAGATGATACTAAAGTTGGGGGGGTGATGTGAAGGCGATGGGGGGGGGGGGGGGGGGACTACTGTGGGAGGGTAAAGTTTGTTACTGTGGGGAATGATGATGTGAATGGGAGCAGAGGACACTACTTTGGGGGTGATGTGAAGTGGGGCAGAGGATACTGCTGTGAGGGTGCGTAATGTGAAGGGGGGGCAAAGGAGGCTACTATGTGTAACACTATGTGTTCTTCATGCCTTCTTTTTGTTGGGGCCTTGATATTTATTTTTGGGGGATCTTAGATTTTTTTTTCCATGTTGTCCAGGTAGATCTCAAAGGTTGCCTACCCCCTGTTCTAATGGCTCCGACTACATAAGATTTCCTTATAATGCTTAGGATCAGGGCATAAGGATGGCAGGGCAATGTCCTGATTGATATGGAATGCTGAGACCACTTTTGGAAGAAAAGATGGCCTTGGGCATAACACAGATTTGTCATTGTGTAGAATGAGGAAAGGCTCCTTACAGGTAAGGGCTACCAGTTTAGAAACATCTGACAGACGAGATAGTTAAAAAGAGTACTTTGCATAAGAAATCCACCAAGGAGTTTCCCAAATAGGTGCAAAGGGTGGTTTCTACAGGGCAGAGAGAACCAAGTTGAGATCCAAAGGAAGCACAGGGTGTGGGGCTTAATACATGATACACTTTTTTTTTTTTTACAAGAGAGAGAGCGAAGCCAGAGGCCTTTGAAAAAGAATAGCTAAGGCAGAGACACGACCTTTAAGAGTACTTAAGACCAATTTGTAATCAAGACTTGATTGTAGGCCAGAATGCAAGATACAGGTCAGAATACAATATACAGAATAATCTCTGGGACTGAAGTGGCTGGTGTTTAATAGCATTTAGCCATGCTGTTAAAACCAGAGACTGGAAAGCAGTATGGAATAGAGGGCCTTGAGATAGCAGATCTGACCTGTTGGGGAGAGGCTAAGGTTTGTTTGCAAGGAGCCCAAGTATGCCTGTGTACAAGGCTCTTCTTGGCTAGTTTGGTGCATTTAGAATCACAGTTTTCCTCTTTTGCTCTATTTTCTTGAGCAGACGAGGTAGGATTCACATAGTGAAGGCTTAAATTAGCCTGAACTGAGACAAGGTGATTATCAAGGCATCTGAGGCTGGAGTTAGAAGATCCCGTGTTCTGGCAAAAACAGTGGTTGTTATATCTGGAGGCTATGATATCCATATTCAGAAGCCTCCATTTTTGGCATATCAGTTTGAAGACATATGGACATATGAGCTCTGTCATTTCAAAGCCATGGTTTCTAATTTTTAGGGACTTGTTAACGACTGGGATAGTAACGCTGGATTGGCGTAAGGCCAGTGTGGTGCCTATATTTAAAAAAAGATCTAAGTCTTTACCAATTAACTATAGACCTTTTAGTTTACCTTCTATAGTCTGGAAGATACGGGAAATTTTAATAAAAGACCACATAGATGAGTTCTTGCTGGGAAAAAAATACTCTAAGCAACAGACAGCATGGATTCATAAAAGGCAGCATTTATCAGACGAATCCGTTTTCTTTTTATGAGGTGGTAAGTAAAACCTTGGACAGAGAGGTGGCTGTGGACGTGGTATACTTGGATTTTGCAAAAGCATTTGACACAGCTCCCCACACACTGCTAATGTGTAAGGTAAAATCTACAGGCCTGGAAAAAAGTTTATAAATGGATAGAAAACTGGCCAAAAGATTGAATTCAGAGAGTAGTGGTTAACGATTCTAACTCTGAATTGTCTAAGGTAATCAGTGGTGCACCCCAAGGTTCAGTGTTTGAACCCTTACTTTTTAATATATCTATAAATGATATAGGATAAGGGACGAAAAGTACTATTTCAGTTTTTGCAGATGACACCAAGCTATTCAGTGGAATAACATCCTTACAGGATGTCTCCAACTTGCAAGCCAAACTTAATGCACTGTCTAATTGGGCAACTATGTGGAAAATTTGGTTTAATGTTGATAAATGTAAAGTTATGCACTTGTGGGCTAAAAACATGCATGCATCATACATACTAGGGGGAGTACAACTGGGGGAATCAATGGTGGAGAAGGATCTGGGAGTTCTGGTAGGTCAGAAGCTTAATAATGGCATGCAATGCAAAGCATTGGTGCTTTTTGTAGAAACACACTACGGTTCATTTTATATGGTTTCCTATGGGACATGTTCTTGTCTGTTTTTTTAAGACGCTGCATTTTTGGAAAGGTTCAGGGAGAAGCTGCAGAAAATAATGTAATGCATTTTTTAATTTCCCCAACAACAAATTGGCCAAAGAAAAATAAGCATAAAAGAAAAGAAAAAAAAGCATAAAAAAACACGCAAAAAGCACTACAGAAACGGGTCAAAAGCAAACTGCACAGGTGTGAACCAAACCTTGAGAGGTATATACTCCAGAGAGAGATATCATTTTGCCCCTGAACAAATCATTAGTAAGACCTCATCTGGAATATGCAGTTCAGTTTTGGGCACCAGTTCTCAAAAAGAATATAGGGGAACCAAAAAAAGTGCAGAGAATAATAAGAGGCATGGATGAGCTCAGCTCAGGTATAAGGAAAGATTGGAGGAACTGAATTCATTCTCTTTCAGGCTGGGTTCACACTGGAGCAAGGAGCACCTCACAGCAAGGGTCCGTTGTGTCTCCATTCACCGGTTCAGGTCCAATTTCAGCCCAATTTTTTTGGCTGAATTCTGACCTGAAACAAACCAAAAGGCGCACAGGACTTCTGTGCAATTTGCTCTGGAGAGGTCTGAACCGGCTCCATAGAGAGCCGGTCAATCTCCTGCTATGCGAATTGGATGCGGGGAACTCAGCCTAAGGGGGGATATGATCAACATGTATAAATACAGAATTTGTCCATATAGTTAATGTGGTGTTGAGTTTTCACTTTAAAGGGGTTGTAAAGGCAGAAGGTTTTTTAAGATAAAAAACCTGTGTGAAGCAGCCCCACTAACACCTACCTGAGGCCCCCCTCTGTCCAGCGATGTTCACGCCATTCAAGCTTCTCTTTCCTGGTGCCAATCCTGCGTGCCAATGGTGCAGTTGCGGTCAAAGTCAGTTAGCCAATCAGTAGGGCGGGGCTTGGCCGGGGCTCCATGTCTGAATTGACACACTGAGCTTGGGTGCCCCATAGCAAGCTACTTGCTGTGGGGGCACTGAAAAAGAGGGAGGGGCCAGGAGCACAGAAGAGGGACCAGAGAAGAGGAGGACCCAGGCTTCTCTGTGTAAATCCACTGCACAGAAAAAGGAAGTATAACATGTAATTATAGGGAAAAAAAATTAGCCTTTACAATCACTTGAAGGTAATCGCAGAGGACAAGGGGGCACTGTTTACATCTGAAGAAAAAAATTCCCCAAATACGGAAAGGTTTCTTCACAGTAAGAGCTGTGAAAATGTGGAATATACTCCCTTAAGAGCTGGCCAGCTCAGTAGATTCCTTCAAAAAAGGCCTGCATTCTTTCCTAAATGTACATAATATAACTGGATACTAACATTTATAGGTAAAGTTGATCCAGGGAATATCAGATGGACTCTTGGGGGATCAAGAAATAATTTTTTCCCCTGCTGGAGCAAAATGGATCATGCTTTGCCGTTTTTTTTTTTTTGCATTCCTCTGTATCAACTGTGATTAAAGGATTGTGTATATAAAATATTAGCACCCCTGCATTTCTGTCAGATAATGCACAACTTCGCCCAGAAAATTGTTGCAATTACAAATGTTTAGGCATTCTCATGTTTATTTCTTTTGCTTGTATTGGTGTGACACAAAAAAGTGGAGAAACAAAAAGCCAAATCTGACACATTCCATGCAAAACTCCAAAAATGGACTGGACAAAATTATTGGCACCCTCAATTTTAATATTTGGTAGCAAACCCCTTTTAAAAACGAAATGAAATAAATCGCTTCCTGTAACCATCAATGAGTTTTACACCACTCTACTGGATTTTTGGACCACTTTTCTTTCGCCAACTGCTCCAGGTCTCTCAAATTGGAAAGGTTCCTTTTCCCAACTTCTGTTTTGAGATCTCTCGACATGTACTCTATGTCAGTGGTTCTCAACCTCAGTCCTCGAGTACACCCAACAGGCAATGTTTTGAAATTTTCTCTTAGATAAAATAGCGGTCCAAAATACCAAGCCATTGACTCTGATTTAAAGCACCTGTGCAAGATTAAGGAAACCCTGCAAACATGGCCTGTTGGGGGCACTTAAGGACTGAGGTTGAGAACCACTGCTCTATGGGATTGAGATCTGGACTAATTGCTGGCCAGTTCAGTACTCTCCAGGTCTTTGTCTTAAACCATTTCTGGGTGCTTACATTGCACCCCAGAATTCTTTGGCAAGTGTTCTGCAGACCTTCCACAGCGCAAATGTTCACCTGTGATTTTGCATTGGCTCCTTTCCCCTGGTCTCCGCAATAACTACAAGTGAGGGTATTCCCCTGTTGAGTACCCATGGAATATGATGCAGAGTATAGGGCAAGCTTGTGCATATGGAATACGTGGTAACCCAGATATAGACCGCCCTGTAACAAATCCTTGCAGTGAAAGGGCAGGAGGAAGCACCTGAGTATTGTTTAAGGTTCTGTGTGGAAGTGTCATTAAGGATTTGCAAACAGTGGTGTGATGTAACACCTGGTTGTCCACCTGAGACTATTTTGAATGGCGTTTACATTGTGAGGTAAATCCAAATGCAGCCCTGTTTTTTTACAGTAACGGTCAGAGATACAGGGTGACCCTGTCTCACTTGTTCACAATGCTGGACTGTAAGTAAAGTCCAGGCTTCGCATGTCAAGGTGGGCATACTCCCCAGTGGTCTTCAGGGACTGTGTTCCAAAGTGATGGACCACGGCCTTGGATCTGTAGAGCACCCTTCAGCTAACTGAACACGTTGCACCAAGTGCCAAAGTGAGCGCCCATGCAAGATTTATAGCCCAAAGCAACATACCAGGCTGTCCTCACAGTGTGGGGGCCAAGTATGGGTCCCAAGGGTTTACTGGGGTTGCGTCGATCTAGATAAACTGCTTCTATGCTGGCATTAGAAGACAGTGAGGGTTTTATTGAAAATTTGGAAGATTTTATTAAAATAAAGAAAAATTTTGAACTAGAGTAACTCCACTTTTGTGGGAAAAAATATAGCAAGTAAAAAAAAAATATAGCATTTACAGTTGCTACAGAAGCAATATTGTAATTGAAAGGTTATTAAAATGACAGAGGTGGGTGGAGACAAAGAGGTGCAGGCACTAGCAGAGAGTAGATGGGTGACAGTCAGGAAGGGTAGAGGGGCAAGTGCCAGGGAGGTCAATCCAGGGCTGGAGCATTCCAATAAGTATGCTCCATTGAGTGACATTGGTGATCCCAGTCAGGGACCAGCTCTGCTGGAGCTGAGGCATTCTCCTAGCTGCCAGGGGAAGAACTCCTCCAGTGAGAGTGTGGGGGGGGGGGGGGGGGGGAGCGAAGGGAAAGGAAAGACAGATTCTGGTGGTAGGGGACTCAATTCTTAGGAGGACAGAGAGGGCAATCCGTAACAAAGACCTGAAGTGCCGAACTGTAGGTTGTCTGCCGGGCGCTTGGGTTCGGCACATCACGGATCTGGTGGACAGATTACTGGGAGACCCAGCTGTCATGGTGTACGTTGGTACGTTGGCACCAATGACAAAGTCAGAGGCAGATGGAGTGTCCTAAAGAATGATTTTAGGGACTTGGGAGCTAAATTGAGGAAAAGGACCTCCAGGCTAGTATTCTCAGGAATACTACCGGTACATTGAGCGACACCAGAAAGGAAGAGGGAGATTAGGGAAATAAACAAGTGGCTCAAGAGCTGGTGTTGTAAGGAGGGGTTTGGGTTCCTGAAGGACTGGGACGACTTCTCAGTTGATAACCGGTACTATAGAAGGGACGGACTGCACCTAAATGAGGAGGGTGCAGATCAGCTGGGATTAAGGATGGCCAAAAAGTTAGAGGGGTTTTTAAACTAGGCAATGGAGGGGAGGGTCCAGAGATAGAGATAGTCAGTGTGGAGCATAATCCAGAGGGTAAAATTAGGGGCATTAGTGGTAGGGTAACCAAAGCACATAAACCCAAGGTAAATATAGTAGCAAGTCCTAGTTGTAATCTCAGAACACCCAAGAGGATAGTATGTGACCGGTCAAAATATATTAATGCATTAAAATGTTTGTTCACCAATGCCAGAAGTCTGCCAAGCAAAATAGGTGAGTTGGAAGCTCTGGTGCATCAGGAGAGCTATGATGTAATCGGTATTGCTGAAATTTGGCTTCATTCCTCACATGACTGGGCTATTAATATTCCTGGCTATGCACTCTTTTGGAAAGACAGAGTACAAAGGAAAGGTGGCGGGGTCTGTCTGTATGTAAAAAGTGATCTCAAAGCGAGTGAGAAAAAGGACCTGGTGGACGGAGAGTGTGATGAGTCTGAAGCATTATGGGTGGAACTGCATACAGATGTGCATAGTTCAAAGGTAATCATTGGAGTTTGTTATAGACCACCCAATGTTAATGAGGAGGTGGAGACTCAGCTCCTTGCACAGACAGAAAGGGCTGCAAGGGCTGGAACAATGATAATAATGGGGGATTTTAACTACCCAGAAATTGACTGGAGTAATGGCACTGTTGGGACAGTGAAAGGGCAAAAACTTATAAACCTATTACAGGACAATTTTATGGTCCAGTTTATTGAGGCCCCAACTAGAAATGATGCTCTGTTGGACCTGGTAATCTCAAACCATGCAGAACGTATTACTAATGTTCAGATAAAGGAACACCTGGGTAGCAGTGACCATAACATGATTTCATTTGATGTTAGCTGTAAGCAAAAATCACATACAGGAAAGATAAAAACACTTAATTTCAATAGAGCAAATTTTCTAAGGATGAGGGCTGCTCTGCAGGACCTAGACTGGGAGAGAATATTGGCATCAATGGGCACAGAACAAAAATGGAATTCTTCAAAAAGACTATTTGTGATCTCACTGCAAAGTATATTCCCATGGGCAATAAGTTTAAAAGGCTAAAAATAAAACCGATGTGGCTCACGGCCAAAGTAAAAAAAAGCTACAAACTATATAAAAAAAGTGAATGAAGGAACACTAGTGTCATTTAAATGTTACAAAGAATATAACAGAATATGTAAAAAGGAAATCAAGGATGCAAAAATTCTTAACGAAAGACAGATTGCAAAAGATAGTAGGACAAACCCCCATAAAATCTTCAAATATATTAATAGTAAAAAGATCAAGTCTGAGCATGTAGGCCCTTTACAAAATAATCTGGAGTGGGTGACTGGGGACAAAGAGAAGGCTAGCTTATTAAATACTTTCTTCAGCTCTGTGTATACAAAGGAGCATGGGGGAGCTCATGTCCATAATGGGCGTGGTAGTGACACAGCCCCAAATCCACAATGGCTCAAAAGTGATATGGTCCAGAAATATTTGGACAGAATAAAGGTGGATAAAGCACTTGGACCTGATGGCATCCACCCACGGGATCCTAAAAGAATTGAGCTCTGTAATTTCAAAGCCATTGTATCTAATTTTTAGGGACTCATTAATGACAGGAATAGTACCACTGGATTGGCGCAGGGCCAATGTGGTGCCTATATTTAAAAAGGGAACAAAGTCTTTACCAAGCAACTATAGACCTGTTATTTTAACTTCTATAGTTGGGAAGATACTGGAGGGATTAATAAAAGACCACATAGACGAGTTCTTGCAGGAAAAAAATATTTTAAGCAACAGACAGCATGGATTCATGAAAGACAGAAGTCAGACAAACCTGATTTCTATTTATGAGGAGGTGAGTAAAATCTTGGACAGAGGGGTGGCGGTGGAAGTGGTATACTTGGATTTTGCAAAAGCGTTCGATACAGTTCCGCATACACAGCTCATGTGTAAGGTAAAGTCTACAGGTTTGGAAATATCAATTTGTAAATGGATAGAAACTGGCTAAAAGACAGAATTCAGAGAGTAGTGGTTAATGATTCTTACTCTGAATGGTCTAAGGTTATCAGTGGTCTACCCCAAGGTTCAGTGCTGGGACCCTTACTTTTTAATAACTTTATAAATGATATTGGGTCTGGGATCAAAAGTAACATTTCCGTCTTTACAGAAGACACCAAGCTATGCAGTGGAATAACGTCCTTACAGGATGTCTCCAATTTACAAGCCGACCTCAATGCTCTGTCTAATTGGGCGACTATGTGGCAGATGAGGTTTAATGTTGAGAAATGTAAAGTTATGCACTGGAGGCTAAGAATATGCATGCATCATACATACTGGGTGGGGAGTACAACTGGAGGAATCCATAGTGGAGAAGGATCTGGGGGTTTTGGTAGATCATAAGCTCAATAATAGCATGCAATGCCAAGCTGCTGCGGTTTCCAAAGTGAGCAAAGTCCTTTCCTGTATTGAGAGGTATGGACTCCAGAGAGAGAGATATCATTTTGCCCCTGTTCAAATCATTAGTAAGACCTCATCTGGAATATGCAGTTCAGTTTTGGGCACCAGTTCTCAAAAAGGATATCGGGGAACTGGAGAAAGTGCAGAGAAGGGCAACCAAACTGATAAGAAGCATGGAGGAACTCAGCTATGAGGAAAGATTAGAGGAACTGAAATTATTCACTCTTGATAAGAGGAGATTAAGGGGGATATGATCAACATGTACAAATATATAAAGGGGTCCATATAGTGAACGTGGTGTCAAGTTATTCACTTTACAGTCAACAAAGAGGACAAGGGGGCACTCTTTACGTCTAGAGGAAAAGAGATTTCATCTCCAAATACAGAAAGGTTTCTTCACAGTAAGAGCTGTGAAAATGTGGAATAGACTCCCTGCAGAGGTGGTTCTGGCCTGCTCAGTGGATTGCTTTAAGAAAGGCCTGAATTATTTCCTAAGTGTACATAATATAACTGGGTACTAACATTTATAGGTAAAGTTGATCCAGGGAAAATCCGATTGCCTCTCGGGGGATCAGGAAGGATTTTTTTTACCCTGCTTTAGCAAATTGGATCATGCTCTGCTGGGGTTTTTTGCCTTCCTCTGGATCAACTGTGGGTATAGAATAGGGTATATGGGATTGTATGATATTATTTTTATTTTTTTGTGGTTGAACTGGATGGACTTGCACCTTTTTTCAACCTGACTATGCAACTATGACCTTTCCTTATCAATCTACAGCTGCTGTTATTTTCTATAAATTCAATGCAATATGGCAACCTGGGGGTGTTATGTATACAGTTGATGTACAGAACACCCCAAGGAATGCCATTTCCTGCCGATATGAAGAACTCTGTCAGATTTTAGTCATCCTCTACAACAAAAATGTAATTTTTGGTGAGATACTATCTAAGGGTTAGCCACTTCTACAGGAATGCTGACACTACAACATTTCTCATCAGAATCCTGAACGTGCATCAGATGCTTGTAAATAAATGAGTCGCTCCCATTCAGAATCAGTCCTGCACAAGACGCAATCTAACAAAGAGCTATTTCTACAGAGCAGCAACAGGTAGGAATCTGCAACAAAGTTTGTTAAAATCCCTGCAATGCACACTGATCTCTCAGAGGGGAATGTTTATTTTTTCAACAAAATTGCAATTACCCTTTAAGTGAAGGGTGAGTTTCTCTGTGAAGGAGAAAGTCCTATCGCTTTCAGACACCACCTCAAAACTGAGGACTAGTGGGGCAGGGTTACTGGGGAGGTGCTCAGGGGGCATGTCCTCTAAAGCTTTACCATTGTTCAGTCACCTGAAGATGCATGCCTGTACCAGAGAATAGGAATATTCTGCCTGTGTCCTGCAGTGTACTAATAAAAAAATATATATTTCTAAAAACATAGAAATTAAGAATTGAGGGTAGAAGGAGGCACTTTTGGCAAAATGTAATACTTATATAATTTTCTTTGCGTTTTTTTTTCTTCAAATTATATTACAACATATATAAACACATTTAGCAGAGTTGAATAAAACTCATAAAACTCAGACAAGACTCAAAAGACTCCTCTTTACAAATACCGGTATTCAGACAAGACAACACATCCCCCCATGAAGAGGCAAGTCCATTAAACCAAAATGGACAGCTTAAAAGATAACTTGCATGAGGAAAGTACATGGGTGCAACTCCTTATCTCCATCAGAAAATGCTACGTTAAGTTGTAGTAGGACCACTTGAACACTTTAGTCTAAACTTTTTCGGTCTTAATATAAGCATACCCATCACAAAAACAATGAGAATACCATTTATTCTGGAAACTGTGCAGTTACCTTTTATAAGAAATGAAAGCTTTACCAGTCTACATTCTCTACCAAGGTCCTGATAAAGTAGACTGAATGTAATCTGTAATAGCCACAAAATACTGCCTCTGTGGTTCACACTATGAAATGGCTGATTTTACAAAGAAGTTATTAACAAAGTGAGTAAGATTATGAACAGAGGAGAAAATGCACAGCTGTCAGTGTAATGGTCTCCTATGTTTGCAATCTATAGCAAAGAACATGGAGTTCAATGCTCACCTTAGGCTCCTCATCCTTTATCCTCTGTATTGTGTCCTGGTGAGCTGCTAGTAACTTTTCCTGACGCCTCTTTTGTGCTTCTTCTAACTGTTGAGAGAAAATTTGATAAGTAGTGCAATGGTAATAGTTTCATAGTTTCATAGTTAGTAAGGTTGAATAAAGACATCAGTCCATCCAGTTCAACCTGAGTGAGTATCTACAATTGTCCCTATCCCTCTACATTGCACACTCACATCAGTCCCTACCCTCAAAGAGCCAACAATCCAAGGTCCCCATTCATATACTAGGGCCAATTTTTTGGACAGAAGCCAATTAACCTACCTGCATGTCTTTGGAGTGTGGGAGGAAACCGGAGTACCCGGAGGAAACCCACGCAGACACAGGGAGAACATGCAAACTCCAGGCAGGTAGTGTCGTGGTTGGGATTTGAACCAGCGACCCTTCTTACTGCTAGGTGAGAGTGCTAACCACTATACCACTGTGCTGCCCAATGGCTTTATTCCCCCAGCACTTCACCATTCTCCTCATCCTTAATAAACACTTTTGGTCCCCACAGTCTTTCCAGGGCATTGTGGCTACCGCTATGTTGCCACCTAACTTCAACATCCCCATCATGCCAGCCTATCTCAGAGATCTCTCAGGTGGCCAGGAAAAGATTCCACAGATGCTGCAGACCCACCCTGATATTCTACTAGACAGTTCAAAGGTAAAGTATCCCTGGTTAACAGTACAGAATAAATGCAAACTGAGTTGACTATCTGACTGTAGCACTGTTTCAGCACCCTGGAAAAAGATTTACATCAAAATAACGTACATTTGTAAAATCTTCCATATGACCAAGGTTACTTACACTGCGTAGAAAGTTCACCGACTCATTGATGTGACGTCTGTTAATCTCCGTGAGTTCTCTGCATAAAAATAAAGTGTTGATAACAGAATGAATACTCAAAAATTAAAGGCGCTAAAGTGATTCTAAAGGTTGTCATTTTTTTATTCTTTTTTTTTTATAACATGTTATACTTGTTCTTTTTGGGTCTCCAGCCAGCAGTCCTGGCTCCTCCCACCTGTTGAGTGCCCCCAATAACAAGCCTCTTGCTATAGGAACACTTCTAAGCTGTGCTCCTATGATGACACTGTCCATTCATACACACAGTGCAGCTTGGCCTTGCCTCTTGCTCTCTCCTCATTGGCTCACTGGCTGTGATTGACAGCAGCGGGAGCCAATGGCAAATGAGGAGGCAAAGACCCAGGAGAGCTGCTGACCTCATGTACAATGCTGGATCGAGATGGAGCTCAAGCAAGTAGGGGGGGGGGGGGAGGGGGGGGGGGCTGGGGAGCTGAACCCAGGTTTTTTTTAACCTTAATGCATAGAATGCATTAAGGGTAAAAAACCTTCTGCCTTTAGAACCGCTTTAACCACTTTCAGACCGGACCATTTTGCTGGTAAATGACCAGAGGTCTTTTTACACTTTGGCACTGCGCTGCTTTAACTGGTAATTGCGCGGTCATGCAATGTTGTACCCAAACAAAATTTGCGTCCTTTTCTTCCCACAAATAGAGCTTTCTTTTGATGGTATTTGATTGCCTCTGCGATTTTTATTTTTTGCGATATAAACGTAAAAAGACCGCAAATTTTGAAAAAAAATGATATTTTCTACTTTTTGTTATTAGAAAAATCCAATAAACTCAATTTTAGTCATACATTTAGGCCAAAATGTATTCAGCCACATGTCTTTGGTAAAAAAAAAGTCAATAATTGTATATTTATTGGTTTGCGCAAAAGTTGTCACATCTACAAACTAAGGTACGTTTTCTGGAATTTACGCAGCTTTTAGTTTACGACTGCCTATCTCATTTCTTGAGGTGCTAAAATGGCAGGGCAGTACAAAACCCCCCCAAATGACCCCATTTTGGAAAGTAGACCCCCTAAGGAAATTGATAAGAGGCATGTTGAGCCCATTGAATATTTTTTTGCCTCAAGCGATTGAATAATGACAAAAAAAATTATTTTTTTTTTTTTTTTACACAAAGTTGTCACTAAATGATATATTGCTCACACATGCTATGGGCGTATGTGAAATGACACCCCAAAATAAATTCTGCTGCTTCTCCTGAGTACGGGGATACCACATATGTGGGACTTTTTGGGAGCCTAGCCGCGTACGGGGCCCCGAAAACCAAGCACCGCCTTCAGGCTTTCTAAGGGCGTAAATTTTTGAGTTCACTTCTCACTACCTATTACAGTTTTGAAGGCCATAAAATGCCAAGATGGCACAAAACCCCCACAAATGACCCCATTTTAGAAAGTAGACACCCCAAGCTATTTGCTGAGAGGCATGTTGAGTCCATGGAATATTTTATATTTTGCCACAAGTTGCGGGAAAATTACAAACTTTTTTTTTTTTTTTTTTTTTTCACAAAGTTGTCACTAAATGATATATTGCTCACGCATGCCATGGGCATATGTGAAATGACACCCCAAAATAAATTCTGCTGCTTCTCCTGAGTACGGGGATACCACATATGTGGGACTTTTTGGGAGCCTAGCCGCGTACGGGGCCCCGAAAACCAAGCACCGCCTTCAGGCTTTCTAAGGGCGTTACAGTTTTGAAGGCCATAAAATGCCAAGATGGCACAAACCCCCCCCAAATGACCCCATTTTGGAAAGTAGACACCCCTAAATTTAGGGGTACACTAGTGAGACTAGGTAATAAATGGCGGGTGCCCTGAAACTATAAAAAAATAACTAACCAACCAGCGTCACCTGTAACAGTTATATGGTGATCACTGGTGAAAGGGTTAACTAGGGGGCAATCAGGGGGCTTTATGCGGTAGTATATGGGGGTCCCTGGCGCTATAAAAAGCTGCGGCGAACCTAAATACCTACCTGCCTAACTAGCGTCACCTGTGACACTAATACAGCGATCAGAAAAACGATCGCTTATTAGGCTGGGTTCACACTGGAGCGATGCGGGAAGGCCACGAATGCGCGGCGGGTTCCCGCATCGCATGCCTCCCGGCGGCAGTTCACACTGCCCTATGCGAACTGCTGGGAGTGTCAGTGAAATGTTACTGACACCCCCAGATCAGTTCGCATATCGCAGTGCGATCTGCAAACTCGGATCGCATGGTGTGAACACCCATGCGATCCGATTCTGCTGCGGGCCAAAAAAAGGGTCCCGTGCGAATTTGCGGCGGGTGCGGCGAATGGCTGAACTCGAATCGCACAGAGATCGGATGTGATTTGCACTGCAGTGCGGTGCGAATCACATCCGTTCTCAAACCGCTGCAATGTGAACCCAGCCTTAGTGACACTGGCGACGGGGGGTGATCACGGGGTTAAACCTTTATTGGGGGGGTTAGGGGGGTACCTTAGAACTAAAGGGGGCTAACCCTAACTGCCCTAACAGTTATTAGTCACAAATGACACCCGCCGGGTGATCAGGGGGTTAAACCTTTATTAGGTAATAAATGGCGGGTGCCCTGAAACTATAAAAAAAGAACTAACCAACCAGCGTCACCTGTAACAGTTATATGGTGATCACAGGTGAAAGGGTTAACTAGGGGGCAATCAGGGGGCTTTATGCGGTAGTATATGGGGGTCCCTGGCGCTATAAAAAGCTGCGGCGAACCTAAATACCTACCTGCCTAACTAGCGTCACCTGTGACACTAATACGGCGATCAGAAAAATGATCGCTTATTAGGCTGGGTTCACACTGGAGCGATGCGGAAACGCCGCAAATCCGCGGCGGGTTCCCGCATCGCATGCCTCCCGGCGGCAGTTCACACTGCCCTATGCGAACTGCTGGGAGTGTCAGTGAAATGTTACTGACACCCCCAGATCAGTTTGCATATCGCAGTGCGATCTGCAAACTCGGATCGCATGGTGTTCACACCATGCGATCCGATTCTGCTGCGGGCCAAAAAAAGGGTCCCGTGCGAATTTGCGGCGGGTGCGGCGGGTGTGGCGGGTGCGGCGGGTGCGGCGAATGGCTGAACTCGAATCGCACAGAGATCGGATGTGATTTGCACTGCAGTGCGGTGCGAATCACATTCGTTCTCATAAACCGCTGCAATGTGAACCCAGCCTTAGTGACACTGGCGACGGGGGGGTGATCACGGGGTTAAACCTTTATTGGGGGGGTTAGGGGGGTACATTAGAACTAAAGGGGGCTAACTCTAACTGCCCTAACAGTTATTACAGTCACAAATGACACCAATGCAAAAAAAAAAAAAAAAATGACATTGGTGTCACTGTGACTGGGGGGCAGGGGTAATTGGGGGGGTGATCGGGGGGTAAAGGGGGGGTGTGAGTGTGCCTGGCATGTTCTACTGTGTGTGTAGAGTGTTGGTGCAACTCACCGATCCGCTCTCCTCCGTGTCGGAACGAAAAATACCGACACGGAGAAGAGAATACATCACTTCCTCTCCTGTGTTTACATTACAGGAGAGGAAGTGATGTCACGGGGGATTTCCATTCGTCGAGAGCGATCGCGAGGGGGTGGCCATGAATGAATGGCCGCCCCCTCATCCCGGATCGCTCTCGAAGGAATGCCGACCGCCGCAGGCACCGGGGGGGGGCCCGATCGGGCCCCCCACCCGCGGGCAGGCAGGGACTTATATATACGCCCATATGCCTGCCCGTGCCATTCTGCCGACGTATATCGTCGTGCGGCGGTCGGCAAGTGGTTAAAGAACATAATTTTACCTTTTTATTTTTCAATTCCCCAGGGGACCA
Source organism: Lithobates pipiens (assembly GCF_037356315.1). Lineage (NCBI taxonomy): Eukaryota > Metazoa > Chordata > Amphibia > Anura > Ranidae > Lithobates > Lithobates pipiens. The sequence continues at coordinate 67,417,444 of NW_027507686.1, read as the reverse complement.
AGTGCATATAGCACTTGGTCCCAATTAAATCCAGCCCTTCATTTCAAAGCAGTGTGGTCAATGGTCAGACAGGTTTACCTCCCCCCTCCCAAGTCCGACTCATAAAACAGAAAGCTTACACAGTGATAGAATTGTGATGGACAGCTTTGGTCTCTGGTAGTAGGGAGTCACATTAGAGACCAATACTGCCATCTCTAAAAACAAAAAAACAAAAAACACAACATAGCTGGCCGCACTGTGTCTACCAGGGGCGTTTTTAAACATCCAAAGCCCATCTGCTGGAGGACACAATGCTGCAGCACTGTGTGAGCCTTCAATTTTACAATTTAACAATCAGCAATTTCAGGCTTAAAGCTCACACAGCACTGCAGTATACTTTACTGTACTCTACTGTATACATGTACAAGCAGGCACTGATAGACACAAGGAGTCCCAGCTCTGCACAATCTGTCATTATTATGAATGAGCAATCAGTGCTGCTTGTTTATTCATAATAGTAAAAGATCGTTCAAAGCTACAGCTCTGTGTACAGTATCTGGGGCTACTTGTACACACACAAATACTTTACCCAGAGCTGCAGCTCTGAATGATCTTTTACCATTATGAATTAACAAGCTGCATTGATTGCTCAGTCATATTAGTTAGAGATAACTCAGCTTAGAAGGGGCTATGTGCTGGTTGTACCTCCCCCACCGAACGCCCATATTATGGCCTTCAAAAGGGGGTGGAGCTACAGCCAGCAAACAGGTGTGTTTAAGGGACAATGAAGCCCTCCCTTAACCACTACAGCCCCGGACCAATAAACACCTTAAGGACCAGAGGTCTTTTTCCAATTTCGCACTGCGCTGCTTTAACTGGTAATTGCGCGGTCATGCAATATTGCACCCAAACGAAATGTGCGTCCTTTTCTTCCCACAAATAGAGCTTTCTTTTGATGGTATTTGATTGCCTCTGTGATTTTTATTTTTTGCGATATAAATGGAAAAAGAGCGAAAATTTTGAAAAAAATATATATTTTCTTCTTTTTGTTATAAGAAAAATCGAATAAACTAAATTTTAGTCATACATTGAGGGCAAAATGTATTCAGCCACGTCTTTAGTAAAAAAAATGTCAATAAGCGTATATTTTTTGGTTTGCGCAAAAGTTATAGCGTCTACAAACTAGAGTACATTTTCTCGGAGGCTGCGTTGTGAGTACCCCCCTCCCCTCCCTCCCTCTTTCCCTGGAGGAGAAGAGAGCAATCCCCCCTTTTTATTTTTTTATTTTTTTTTGTGTTCTTTGGTTATATACCGAATCAATTATGGCAGCAAGGAGAAGAGGGGAAGAGCTGGCAGGTCAAGAGAATGTTGGAACGCAATCTTTAAGGTCAGCTAAGGATAAAGACAAGGAAAAGAGCTCCCAGGCCATGGCAACAGGGACATCAGCAGCAGCAAAACTAGAAAAATATGCGCATACTTCTGAACATACGCCAACTAAGGGAGCTCAAGTAAAAATCTCAACAGATAGAAAGAGCCAAGGGCAATCAGGACTGGTAGGGGGAAAGAACGCAGTTAAACAAACGGTGGGTACTGTCGGGAGATCCGAAACAGTGTCTATGCAGGACCATTTGATTAATGGAGAAGGAGAACCCACATTAAAGGAGGTGTTGGGGGCGGTTAATGTGTGTAAACAATCTCTAGTAGAGCTATGTGAACAAACAAGAGGCATTAAGGAGGAGCTAGCTTTGATGCGGCAAGATCTTCAAAACACGGCTGATAGGATAACAGCAGCAGGGGGAGAATATCTCAGATTGAAGATGAGGTATACCCATTGAATCAAGAGGTCAAAGACCTAAAAATACAGATGGGGAAATTCGCAGGGAAATTGGATGAAATGGAGAACAGGCTCCGGAGGGACAATGTGAGGCTGGTAGGACTCCCGGAAAAATGTGAAGGCCCTGATCCAATTATATTTCTGGAAAATTGGCTTGTTGAAACCTTTGGAAGAGAGACTTTTTCCCAACAGTTCGCAATCGAAAGGGCGCATAGAGTCCCGGCTAGAATCCTGAACCGAGGGGGCCAACCTAGATCCATCTTACTGAAATTCTTGAATTATAAAGATAAAGCGGCTGTGCTCCGAAAGGCCAGAGAAATGGGTAGTATCACTTATAAAGGAGCCAAAGTTTCATTTTATTCTGATTTTTCCCCGGACTTACAGAAGCGCAGAGCAGAGTTTGCTGAAACCAAGCGCAGACTTCAGAAATTAGATGTTACATATGCTCTGCTGTACCCAGCCCGGTTACGAGTTGCAGCCTTGGGAGAGACTTTATTTTTTGATTCTCCTGCTGGTGTGTCAGCTTGGGTGGAGGAAAAGGGGGATCGGTTGATAAGGAGGTGAAGGGTTAGGGGGGAGGAAGGAAAGCCTCTTCCCCCCTTCCTCCTTTTCTCTGTTTTTCCTTTTTTTTTTTTCTTTTTTTCTTCTTCTCTCTCCCTTTTTTTTTTTTTGTTTAGTCCGTTTTTTTTTTTTTATTTGTCCATCCCTTTACTCTCCTTGCTCCCTCCTGCTCTCTCTTCCCCTCACCCCTGACTGATATCGTTGGGGGGGGGTTCGGACGGGGAGATATAGTGGGTACAATGCACCTGAATTACGGGCACAATGTATATACACATGCAACGGTGGGAGGTGGGACACCCACAGTATAAAGGATTACATGAATGAAATTAGGAAGGGTAAAAAAAAAAATGAGGCACAGGTTGGGTTTAAGGGAAGTTGGGTTAGGGAGGGGGGGAGGGGGGATAAGGTAGTATGTGAATGGGTGGGGAAGAGAAGGGAGTTTGAAGGTATGGGTGAGGTTGTAACGGTCACAGGAAAAGCCCCTAGGGGTAACCCAGAAGGGTATGGGGAGGGGTGGGGAGTAGGAACAAGGAATAAAAAGGGAAATATTGGACAGGAAAAGGGCAAAGATTGCACAGTAATAGAGGATAAATTAAAAATAACGTTGGGAATATATGAAAAGTTTATCTTTTCTCTTTCACTAAAGGGAAGTTTGGGACAGAATGGTATCACAATATTCAAAAGGATACACAAGGTTATTAGGAATTTTAGTTTGAGTAGGCTTTTTTTCTCTCCTTTTGTTCCCTCACATCTCGCAACTTTTTTTCAGAGGGGGCATAGAGAACATCCCTATGAGATCAATTATAATATTGAGACAATCCCTTTTTCCTGTCATTTTTTACTGTTTTCTGGAAAGGTATGCAGGATAGAGTTATGAATATTGGCTCCTGGAACGTTAGAGGGATGGGTACATCAGTTAAAAAAGCAGCGGTGTTTGATGCCCTCGAAAAATGTGATATCGGGTTGGTCTGCTTACAGGAAACGCATCTAACTGAGGACTCCAAGTTGGAGAACTACAGCAGGAAATTTCCCACTCAGTTTCACTCAGTCCACACCTCTTATTCAAGAGGTGTGGCTGTGTTGATAAGAAAAGAAGTAGCGTTTAACTGTCGGCAGACCAGCATCGATAAAGAAGGGAGATATGTATTTTTGCATTGTGTAATTGAAAATCGGGAGTATGTCATTGCAAATATTTATATTCCACCCCCGTTTAAACTGGATGTTTTATATAATCTAATGGAATTTATAGTAGGTAAATCTGGGATCCCAGTAGTAGCAGTGGGAGATTTCAACGAGGTTATAAATAAAAATCAGGATAGGTTCCCATCAGGGACAAATTTGCAGAGAGAGGGTGAGAGTCGGTTATCCAGGTTTATGCAAGAAGGGGGACTATTTGATTTGTGGAGAGTTCGGAATCCGGACCTCCTACAATATTCGTGTTTTTCAAGTTCTTACTCTTCACTCTCAAGAATAGATTTAGTGTTGGGGAACGAAGAAGCTAACCAAGTGGTAAGGGAAATAGTATACCAACCCAGGGGGGTGTCGGATCACTCATTGGTGACGGTATCGGTTAACTTAGAGGGGAGAAGTCCCCCGAAAGTATGGAAACTGAACCCAGTATGGCTTGAGATTATTGGGGATGCAAGCAAAGTATTATCCCAGCTAGAAGAGTTCATAGAGCTCAATAAGGATACCGCTGCAAGTGGAGTAATATGGGACGCATTAAAGGCCTACCTCAGAGGTATCCTTATTCAACAGGTGGCAAAAATTAAGAAAATATCTAGAGAATGGGAGAATACCGTTAAAAGTGAGTTAGTAGGAGCAGAAAGAGAATATATAGTAAATCCCTCCCCAGAGAAACGAAAGGTATGGTTAGATACACAGCAGAAGTATAAAGCAATGATTATCAGGAAAGCTGAGAACAAAAGACTATTCCAGAAACAAGTGGCGTTTGGGGAGGGGGAAAGTGTCGGGAAGATGCTGGCACACCTAGTGAAGACCAACTCCTCGCCATCCATCGTCCCCGCGATCAGAACAGAGAAGGGAGAAATCTCAACTCAGAATTCAGTGATTATAGATACTTTTAGATCATACTATGCAAAACTGTACAGATCGCAGGGGATGAGGGGAGACGAGGAGATGGAAAAGTTTTTTGGAAATATTAAAGTCCCTTCCCTTATCGAGGAGGAGAGAGAGACAATGGAAGCCCCATTAACATTAGAAGAAATTCAATCTGCAGTGACAGCAATGGCTAACCAGAAGTCTCCAGGACCAGACGGTCTTCCATTGGAAACCTATAAATACTATGGGAAAGTACTGCTTCCAGAGTTTCTCAGAGTGTTAAATAGGGTAAAGGAGGAAGGGAGATTGCCTACCTCGATGACGGAGACAACGATAATCGTTCTGCACAAGGAGGGGAAGGATCCGTTGGAAACTAAATCTTACCGACCTATCTCACTTTTGTGCACGGACGCAAAAATACTAGCTAAGGTACTGGCGGCCAGACTGAATAAAATTATTTCCAGATTAATACATCCTGATCAGACAGGATTTATCCCCGGTAGATCAACTAGCATGAATATTAGAAGACTATACCTTAATTTACAGATACCAATGGAAAACATAGGGAAAAGGGCAATTATGGCTTTGGATGTAGTCAAAGCCTTTGATAGTCTTGAATGGAGATACATCTGGCGAGTTCTGAGAGAATTTGGCTTTGGCTCCTCATTCATTGAATGGATAAAAATCTTATACAATGGTCCTAGTGCTAGAATTAGGGTTAACAACGAGTATTCAGATAAGATATTATTAGAAAGAGGTACAAGACAGGGGTGCCCTTTGTCACCCCTGATCTTTGCCCTTGCAATGGAACCATTAGCCATTGCAATAAGATCTAATGCTGATATGGAAGGCTTTAAAAGAAAAGCGAGGGAAGAAAAGATCGCGCTATACGCCGATGATATTCTCCTCTATCTGGGGGACGTGGAGAAGTCAACCAGGCAGGGGATGAAAGTCCTCGGGGATTTTAGCAGCTTCTCGGGATTAACAATAAATTGGGAAAAATCATCTCTGATGCCTGTAGATACACTGGAGAGTCAAACTATATCGACAATCCCGCAGTTAGAAGTAGTGGAGAAAATAAAATATTTAGGAATATACATACAAAGTGATGCAAAAAGGTATACAAGTGATAATATCGCCCCCTTATTAGTTAAATTTAAAAATAAAATCGAAATCTGGAAGAAACTCCCTCTTTCGGTTGCAGGGAGATGCAATCTTATCAAAATGCTATGGATGCCACAGTTATTGTATCTGTTGCATAATGTGCCGTTATGGATAGATATAAAGTGGTTTAAAAAAATAGAAACACTATTTAGAGAACTCATATGGAGCGGAGGTACCTCAAGAATAGGCCTACAAATTCTGCAATTACCGACAAGGAAAGGAGGAATGGCAGTACCTCACCCAAGAAGCTACTTTTTAGCTGCACAATTGCAACATCTGGGGACGAGCAATGAGCTTAGTGGAGATATAAATAGGAAGTTAATGATTACTGGGACACCTCATAAAACCATAGTAGAGGCCTTGGAGGCAAACTCATTTCCCTATAGAACGCCCACAATAAAACTCGCTCTAAAAGTATGGAAGGCAGTAAAAGCGATAAAGGGTCTAGAAGGGATGACCAAAGAAACCCCATTATGGAATAACCTGAACTTACAGGAAATGGGAATGATAGAGAGGCACAAAGATTGGGAAAGTAGGGGGATTGACAGACTGGCCCAGTTGTATGAAGGAAGTATAATAAAAACATTTAATACACTGAGAATGGAATATGATCTACCAAAACACTCATTTTATAAATATTTACAAATCAGACACGCATTATCGAAACAATTTGGTGCACCGGGGCCAGTGTGGAGCAAATCCCCCATCTATAATAGATTAAAATCTGAAGATAGTGCAAAAGGGTTTATAGCAGAAATGTATCCATATATTTGTGAAGGGAGCATAGAAACCCCAGATAAACTTAAAAGTAAAATAAAATGGGAGGAGGAAGTAGGAACATTCTCAGATGAGCAGTGGATGAGGATACTGGAGGGAGGACACTTGATATCTGTCTCACCAGCCCAGAGGGTGTCACATCTAATGCTGCTACATAGAGCCTATTATACACCGAAGAGGCTATACAGGTTTAGGCGAAGGGAAGATGATGGCTGCCCGAGATGTCAGGCAACAGGGGATCTGATGCACATGTTCTGGAGGTGCCCTAAACTGTTCCGTTACTGGTCAGAAGTTATTGCTGACTTGAATGAAACATTTGGAGTGTCGGTTGATGGGAACCCCAGAATGTGCCTATTGGGCCTGAATGAAGGAATAGGAGGGCCGGCCTGTATAAATAAAGCAGTAATGAGATGTATGTTCCAGGCAAGGAAGCTAATAGCGCAAAGGTGGCAGGCAAAAAACCCCCCATCGGTAGCGGAGTGGAGACAACTAATAACAGAGACGATCTGGAAGGAAAAAGTAGTATATGTAAGGAGAGGGAATTTTAGGGAATTTAATAAAATGTGGAAACCATGGTTAGACAAGTTGGGTTACACAGTATAAAGAACTGGAGAGAATGACGTCTGGAGGGAAGAAGGAGAGAGAGAATATGTGGTATAGGTGATAAGAAGTTAGTGGTATAGAGAGTAACACGGTCATAGTTTGTGTATGAGGGGCCCACTGCTTCTTCCTGTTATGTATGTGAGGGGGGGGGGGGGGGAGAGGGGGAGGGAAATGTTAATGTGGAAAACGGAGTGTTTAACTGTATAAAGTTTATGAATGGAAAAATTATTATGGAAAATAAATAAAGATTATATAAATTAAAAAAAGAGTACATTTTCTGGAATTTACACAGCTTTTAATTTATGACTGCCTATCTCATTTCTTGAGGTGCTAAAATGGCAGGGCAGTACAAACCCCCCCCCAAATGACCCCATTTTGGAAAGTAGACACCCCAAGGAAATTGCTGATGGGTATGTTGAGCCCATTGAATATTTTTTTTTGTCCTAAGGGATTGAATAATGACAAAAAAAAAAATTTTTTTACAAAAAGTTGTCACTAAATGATATATTGCTCACACATGCCATGGTTATATGTGGAATTGCACCCCAAAATATATTCTGCTACTTCTCCCGAGTATGGGGATACCACATGTGTGGGACTTTTTGGGAGTCTAGTCGCGCACGGCACCCCGAAAACCAATCACCACCTTCAGGATTTCTAAGGGTGCAAATTTTTGATTTGACTCCTCACTACCCATCACAGTTTCGAAGGCCATAAAATGCCAAAATAGCACAAAACCCCCCAAAATGACCCCATTTTGGAAAGTAGACACTCCAAGCTATTTACTGAGAGGCATGTTGAGTCCATGGAATATTTTATATTTTGCCACAAGTTGCGGGAATATTACAAACTTTTTTTTTTTTTGCACAAAGTTGTCACTAAATGATATATTGCTCACACATGCTATGGGCATATGTGAAATGACACCCCAAAATACATTCTGCTGCTTCTCCTGAGTACGGGGATACCACATGTGTGGGACTTTTTGGGAGCCTAGCCGCGTACGGGACCCCGAAATCCAAGCACCGCCTTCAGGATTTCTAAGGGCATACATTTTTTATTTTACTCCTCACTACCTATCACTACCTATCACAGTTTTGAAGGCCATAAAATGCCAAGATGGCACAAAACCCCCCCAAATGACCCCATTTTGGAAAGTAGACACCCCAAGCTATTTGCTGAGGGCCATGTTGAGACCATTGAATATTTTTTTTTTTTTGTCCCAAGGGATTGAATAATGACAAAAAATATATATATTTTTTTTTTTTTACAAAAAGTTGTCACTAAATGATATATTGCTCACACATGCCATGGTTATATGTGGAATTGCACCCCAAAATATATTCCGTTACTTCTCCCGAGTATGGGGATACCACATGTGTGGGACTTTTTGGGAGTCTAGTCGCGCACGGCACCCCGAAAACCAATCACCACCTTCAGGATTTCTAAGGGTGCAAATTTTTGATTTGACTCCTCACTACCCATCAGTTTCGAAGGCCATAAAATGCCAAAATAGCACAAAACCCCCCAAAATGACCCCATTTTGGAAAGTAGACACCCCAAGCTATTTACTGAGAGGCATGTTGAGTCCATGGAATATTTTATATTTTGCCACAAGTTGCGGGAATATTACAAACTTTTTTTTTTTTGCACAAAGTTGTCACTAAATGATATATTGCTCACACATGCTATGGGCATAAGTCAAATTACACCCCAAAATAAATTCTGCTGCTTCTCCCGAGTATGGGGATACCACATGTGGGGGACTTTTTGGGAGCCTAGCCACGTACGGGACCCCAAAAACCAAGCACTGCCTTCTGGATTTAAATATAAAATGCTACCAAAAAAACTGTTAGCGATCGCAGGGATCAGGCCTGACTCTGCGATCGCTGCAGTTATGCATTTAGTGTTTTATAAGTGACAGTGATCGATTGATACTGCACTTGGGTGGGCTGGGCAGAGGGGCAAAACGCAGGTGCTAGCAGGTATCTGGGCTGATCCCGCTAACAATGCGTTTTTTTGGAACCCTGAACTGCTGGGGACGCTAGTATAGATCTGATCAGATCAGATATTGATCTGTTCAGATTCTATACCACTACAGGAGGTTTATGCTTTGCGTGTGGGTGTTAGCGGTACTGGCACTAACCTAGCGCTGCCTGGGGCGACGCAGACCCTGACCCTAAAACCTAATTGATATCACCCGCCGGGTGATTAGGGGGTTAAACCTTTATTGGGTAATAAATGGTGGGTGCCCCGATGCTATAAAAAGCAAACTAACCAGAGTCACCCGTAACACTTATACGGTGATCAGTGGTGAAAGGGTTAACTAGGGGCAATCAGGGGGTTCAAATTTTTATTAGGTAGTATATGGGGGTCCCTGGCACTATATAAAAACCTGACGGGGAACCTAAATAACTAACTGGCTAACCAGCGTCACCAGTGACACTTATAATGTGATCGCTGGTGAAAGGGTTAACTAGGGGCAATCAGGGGGTTAAAACCATTATTGGGTAGTATATGGGGGTACCTAACGCTATAAAAACCTGGCGGTGAACCTAAAAAAATAACTAGCTACCTAACGACACTAGTGACACTAATGCAGCGATCAGAAAAATGATCGCTTAGTGACACTGGCAAAAGGGGGTGAAAGGGTTAACTAGGGGCAATCAGGGGGTTATAACCATTATTGGGTAGTATATCGGGGTACCTAGCGCTATAAAAACCTGGCGGTGAACCTAAAAAAAAACTAGCTACCTAGCGACACTAGTGACACTAATGCAGCGATCAGAAAAATGATCGCTTAGTGACAGTGGCAAAAGGGGGTGAAAGGGTTAACTAGGGGCAATCAGGGGGTTAAAACCATTATTGGGTAGTATATCGGGGTACCTAGCGCTATAAAAACCTGGCGGTGAACCTAAAAAAAAAAACTAGCTACCTAGCGACACTAATGCAGCGATCAGAAAAATGATCGCTTAGTGACAGTGGCAAAAGGGGGTGAAAGGGTTAACTAGGAGCAATCAGGGGGTTAAAACCATTATTGGGTAGTATATCGGGGTACCTAGCGATATAAAAACCTGGCGGTGAACCTAAAAAAATAACTAGCTACCTAGCGACAGTAGCGACACTGATGCAGCGATCAGAAAAATGATCGCTTAGTGACACTGGCAAAAAGGGGTGAAAGGGTTAACTCTAGGGGCAATCAGGGGGTTAAATCTTTATTGGGGGTGATAGGGGGCTACCCTGGACCTAACACTAACTGCCCTGACAGCTTTAACTGTTACAACTGACACTGAATGCATTGATCAGTAAAGAAATGATCAATGCAATCAGTGACACTGTGACTGGGGGGGGGGGGGGGATTTGTGTACCTATGTGTCAGTGTAGTGTTTTGGTGCACTTACTTTTAGTCTTCTCCTCGTAGTCCGGTCAAAAAGACCGCCCCGAGGAGAATGACATCACTTCCTCCTTCTTGTGTAAACAATACACAGTGGGAGGAAGTTCGTCATTGGTCAGGAGCGATCCAGAGGGGGTGGCCAGAAACCAACGGCCATCCCCTCATCACGGATCGCTTCTGGAGGGAAACGGACCGCCGTATCCAGCGAGAGGGGGTCCGATCGGACCCCCCACCCGCTGGAAGGCAGGCACGTACATCTACGTGCTTGTGCCTGCCTGTGCCATTGTAAAGACGTACAATGGCAATACGGCGGTCCTTAAGTGGTTAAGATTGGCACCAAGTGCTATATGCATCGGGTCTGCTGGAGAGTAAAAAAAAAAAGAAAAAGATAGTTCTTTAACCCTCTTGTCTTCCATGCACGAGCGGCCTGCGCGCCCCCTGAGGGGCGCGCGCGGCGCGCTCTGTGATCGGCGAGTCTACGAGACTCGCCTGATCACCGATCCGTGCAAGGGGTCGATCCCGACCCCTTATCACGTGATCAGCTGTCAGCCAATGACAGCTGATCATGTGATATAACGGAGCCGGTAATTGGCTATTATTCCTCCTCGCGCTGTCAGCGCGAGGAGAAAAAAAAAAATCCGATCACCGGCGGCCGTGATCGGGACATAAGTCCCGATCATGGCCAGCACTGCTAGTGCCCACCTGCCCCCTGCCAGTGCAACAATAAAAAAAGTAAGTGCCCCCCGTCAGTGCCACCCAGCAGTGCCCACAGTGCCACCCAGCAGTGCCCACAATCTGCCTTAAAGGTGCTGCACCCGTGCCACATATCCGTGCCCATCAGTGTCATCTACCAGTGCCCAGCAGTGCTGCCCATCAGAGCCACCTATCAGAGCCACCTATCAGTGCCCATCTGTGCCACCCATCTGTGCCACCCATCCGTGCCATCTTATGTGCCCATCTTTGCCCATCAGTGCCGCCTTATCTGTGCCCAGCCGTGCTGCCTTATCTGTGCCTATTTGTGCCGCCTTAACTATGCCTATCAGTGCCCACCAATGCAGCCCATCAGTGCCCACCAATGCAGCCCATCAGTGCCCACCAATGCAGCCCATCAGTGCCCACCAATGCAGCCCATCAGTGCCCACCAATGCAGCCCATCAGTGCCCACCAATGCAGCCCATCAGTGCCCACCAATGCAGCCCATCAGTGCCCACCAATGCAGCCCATCAGTGCCCACCAATGCAGCCCATCAGTGCCCACCAGTGCAGCCCATCAGTGCCCACCAGTGCAGCCCATCAGTGCAGCCCATCAGTGCCCACCAGTGCAGCCTATCAGTGCCGCCTCATCAGCGCACTTCAATGAAGGAGAAAAATGACCCATTTGCAAAATTTTATAACAAACTTTTAAACATGATTTTTTTTTTGCATCTTTTTTTGTTTGTTTAGCAAAAAATAAAACTCCGAGCTGTAATTAAATACCACCAAAAGAAAGCTCTATTTGTGGAAAAAAAATGATAAAAATTTCATTTGGGTACAGTGTTGTATGACCGCGCAATTGTCATTCAAAGTGCATCAGCGCTGAAAGCTGAAAATTGCTCTGGGACTGAGGGGGGTTTAAGTGCCCAGTAAGCAAGTGGTTAAAAGAAGTATATTTTTTTGTTTTCGGATTCATACTTACCTAGATGGATGCAGCATTGGTCCGATGCTGCATCTGTCCCCCAGCACCTCTAACATGGAGAACCGAGCAATCGAAAAAACGCTGATCGCTCATTTCTCACAGCTCTCTGCTTTGCCCCACTGAGCTGTGGAGGGATGGGAGTGGCTGGCTCAGGCTCTCAGGGGCTCGCTGAGAGGCTGATCCAGGTGTCGGTCCAGGGATCTGGGCGGATCCAGACTCCATGGTTGTGATGACATCGAGCCTGGACCGGCCCTGGGATGTCAGAGAGCAGACTTCAGCCAACTCTCTGCTGAAAAAAAATGGGATTTTTATATTCACCATAAAATCCTTTTCTCTGAAGTTCATTGATGGACACAACTCCTTTAATTCTTGACCTTAGGGTTATCACGCCACCTTCAGGAGAGGACTAGGCAGAACATGTAACATGTAAAAAACAGGAAGACTGCACAGCACCGCCCAGGGGGCAGTCCCACTGGCTATAACCCCTCACTGTGCTTCCAACAGCTCAGTTTGTCAAAAGCAGTAGGAACACAAATAGGAGGGGTGGGTGCTGTGTCGTCAATGAACTTAAGAAAAAAGGATTTTACGGGTACAAAAATGCAGTTTTCTCTTAAGTTCATTGACGGACACAGCTCCTTTAATTCTTGACCTTAGGGATGTCCCCAAGCAGTGTCAAAAAATGAGGGGTGGAAACAGCAAAACATAACTTCACCCACAACAAAAGGAACACCTCAACAGAGGAGTTGCCATCTTAAACGGCCGCCAACAAAACCTGCGGCCAACTGATGCATCAAAAGATGCGTTCACACCAAAACTTTAACTCAAGAAAGCATAAATTGCAACCTTACACAGCCACCTGCAAAACCTTGTGGCCAAAGCAAGCATCCGAAGATGCGCTTACGTCAACTTTGTAGAATTTAGTGAAAGTGTGAACGGACCACCAAGTTGCCGCCTTACATGTCTGGGAGACAGACGCTTCATGTCGGAAAGCACAGGAGGTTCCAATTGCCCTGGTGGAATGAACCGTGACATGATAATGGGGCAACCGCCCCTTTAAGGCATAGGCCTGAACCACGATCTGTCTGATCCACGTAGAAATGGTGGACGACGAGACCGACAGACCTTTTTTTGGACCAGCCACGGAAACAAACAGAGTCTGACTTCTGCAAGGGAGCTCTAGCAGACAGATACACCCGTAGAGCCCAGACCACATCCAGGGAATTTAAGACAACTTTGTTCGGGTGTGTCAGCTTAGGACAAAGGGATGGTAATACGATACCCTCATTTAGATGGAATGCCGAAACCACCTTTGGAAGGAAAGAGGGCTGCAGACGTAGCACCGCCTTATCCTTGTGGATGACCAGGTAGGGAGACTTGTATGATCAGGCCACCAACTCAGAAACCCTCCTGGCAGATGTAATAGCCACTAGGAAGACTACTTTTTGAGAAAGAGTCAACAAGGGAATCTCCCTAATGTTTTCTAACGGTGGTTTCTGGAGCGTCGATAGCACCAGAATCAGATCCCACGGAGGTAGAACTGGAGGGACTACGTGTCGAACCCTCTGCACAAAAGTACCCACCAATGAGTGAGTCACCAAGGGACATTGAAAAAAGACAGCCAAGGCTGATATCTGTCCCTTGATGGTGCTTAAGTCAAGTTTCTGATCCACTCCTCACAGCAAAAACAGCAGGATCCTGGAAACTGAATAAGTGCGCGGACGCCACCCCATCTCCTCAAACATGGAGATGTAAGCCTTCCACGTACAATGGTAAATCTTCCGAGAAGAAGACTTCCGTGCCCACAGCATAGTGGAAATTACCATGTCTGACAGACCTCGGTCACTTAGCACCTGGTTTTCAACCATGATTTTCAACCATACAGCCATGTCGTTAAAATCAGCGAAGGTAAAGCAGGATGAAGTATCGGACCCTGGGATAGAAGGTGCTCCCACATCGGCAGCCACCAAGGACCTCCCGCCACCAGTCGTACTAGGTCGGCATTCCAAGGACGTCGAGGCCAATCTGGGGCAATCAGAATCACCGGAATCCCCTCGGCCTCCACTCTGTGTAGCAGACGTGGTAGAAGTTTGAGTGGGGGGGGAAGGGATAAATCAGCCGATAATGCCCCCATAGAGTCACCAACCCGTCTGACGCGTGCGCCCAGGGGTCTCTTGTCCTGGACACAAACCTCTGCACCTTCCGATTGAGCCGAGAGGCCAGGAGGTCCACATCTGGTGTGCCCCACCTTAGGCAAAGGAGCCGGAATACATCCGGATGCCACGACCATTCCCCTGGGTCCAGCATCTGACGATTTAGGTAGTCCGCCTGCCAGTTTATGCCCGGAATGTATATGGCCGACACGTGTCGCTCTGCCCACTGGAGGATGTTAGTGACCTCCCATGCTGCAGCTGAGCTCCTTGTTCCTCCTTGATGGTTGACGTATGCCACTGCCATGGCGTAGTCCGACTGGATCCTGATCGGACGCCCTTGTAGCCTCCATGACCTTGTGGAGAGGCACAGCCTGATCGCCCGAAGCTTGAGCACATTGATCGGCAGTTGGGATTCTTCACTGCGACTAAAGGCCCCAGGCTGACAGTACTACCAGAACTCCCCCCAACCGGTCAGGCTGGCATCAGTTGTGATCACCGTCCAATGGAGAGGAAGGAACGATCTCCCGGACCGAAGGGTCGGAGACCTCAGCCACCAGAGAAGGGAATTTGACAATCCAGGGATACTGGAGATTTATCCTATTTTGACAAAATCTCCTTTTGTAGGACTCGAGTGTGAAATGGAGCATACAGTACTGCTTCGAAAGTGGCAACCATGGGGCCCAGAACTCGCATGCAGAAGCGTAGCGATGATCCCCTGCGGTTCACCAACAACTTCACCGCAGCTTGAGGAGTCTGCAGCTTGTCTGAAGGGAGAAAAACTCTTGCTTCTGAGGAGTCCAACAGTAAGCCCAGGTACTCCAGGCATTGAGTCGGCACTAACACCGACTTCCTTAGGTTCAGCACCCAACCAAACTCCCGGAGAGTCTGCATGGTGATCGCTACATCCTCCCTTAATTCTGAGGTGGAAGCTGCTCTCAGGAGGAGGTCGTCAAGGTAACCCACAATTGTGACCCCACGTTGCCTTAACAGTCGCCAGAGTTGGAGCGAATACTTTGGTAAAGACTCGGGGTGCCGACACCAGGCCAAAAGGGAGGTCCACAAACTGGTAGTGCTCTTCCCCGACTGAAAATTGCAGAAACCTCTGATGCCTGAGGCATATGGATACATGTAAGTATGCATCCTTGATATTCAAGGACGCCAGGAAGTCCCCCTGATGGAATGCAGCGACCACAGAACAAACCGATTCCATCCTGAACCTTTGCACTTTCACAAAGCTGTTGAGGGCCTTCAAGTCCAGAATTGAATGCACCCCTTCCTTTTTGGGGACAACAGATTGGAGTAGAATCCCTGAAACCTTTCCTGTGTCGGTACAGTTACTATCACCCCGCGCAGCAGCAGGTACTGTACTGCCCTGAACTGCCCGATGAGCCGGAAGTAGTGATAAGTTGGAGGGAAAAAATTTGTTTGGTGGACAAGAAAGAAACGCTATCTTGTATCCTGATGAAACCAGTTTGCAGGCCCATTGGTCGGACAGTAGGGAGGTCCACTGAGCTGCAAACTCCCGAAGGCAACCCCCCACCCGAGAGTCGGGCGGGGCAAACCTTCATGCGGTAACATTTTTGCTTGCAGACTTGTTTGGCTTGCGAAACCAGGGACGCGTTTGTCCTTCAGCAGGCGCCTTGTCGGACTGGGAACTATTACCTGCTGACCCGGGCGGGCGAAAAAGCCGCTTCTGAACAGAAAAAGAGGGCCCTTGCCTACGGCGTGGCTCCTTACCCTTTCTGGACTGTGGGAGCAATGTGCTCTTCCCACCGGTAACATTTTTAATAATGTCATCCATCCATCTAGCCTCTCACCTTGGAAGGGCAAATCCGCCAGTGCTTTTTTAGATGCCTGGTCCGCAGACCAGCATTTCAGCCAAATCAGGCACCATAGCACCACTGCTGATACTGATGCTCTAGAGAGCAGGGGGACCGTATCCAGGGCCGCATCGCAGACATACTTAAGGCCCTTCACCGACTGATCTGCCAGTTCTAAGCCAACAGGGGGGAGACTGTTGCTTCTCCAATTCAAGGTGCAACAACTTTGCCCATTCAGTAAGGGTCTGCGACACCAAGGCCGTGGCCAGCACAGGTCGTAACGCTGACCCCACTACTGTAAACATGGACCGGGCCACTGCCTTGGCCCTCCTGTTGGCAGGGTCCTTGAAGGCAGGAGTCCCTTCTACTGGAATTGTGGTTACTTTATTTAACCTGGATACCGGGGGGTCAACGACCAGAGGAGACGTCCGTTTTTCAGGAGGTTCTCCTCAAAGGGGTAACACACCGCCATTCTTCTTGGCACTAAAAAGGCCCGCTGCAGACTTCCCCATTCCTTGTAGATGAACTTATCAAAATAAGTCAAATATGGAAACACCTTAGGCATGCAGGCCAGTTTGCGGGACCCAAAAGGCCCAAAAGGGACCGCCACCTCAGCAGAAGTTCCTGCTGCATCCTGTATCTTCAGGGTATCCCGCACCGCAGTAATAAGTGCTCCTACTAACGCTTTTTCCTGTGCTAACCCGGACACAGAGTCATTCTCACTGTCTGAATGGTCCTGGTCCACAAATCCCTCCCACCTAGCAGACTGTGTCATTCACAAAGTGCCCAGAGTAAAAACCACACTGTTCTGAGGTAAACAGACCCCAGTACTAGAGGTAAACCTCACTGAGGGGGAGGAGGGAATGAGGGACAGGGAGAGAGGAAAGGGAGAGTGAGAGACCCCCTAGTCGACCTCCCAGGGAATGCCCAGCTGCTCTATCCTGCCGAGGCAGGGAGAGCCATACTTACCCCTCCTGCCGGGATTGCTGGAAACATTTCACCACAGACCCATCACCCGAGAAGTACGGGGTGGCTGCTGGCCACAGCACACTGTGACACGGACAACAGTAGCCTGGTCATATGTGTGCCCCGGAGCAGTACGGGGTGGCTGCTGGCCACAGCACACTGTGACACGGACAACAGTAGCCTGGTCATATGTGTGCCCCGGAGCATATAGCTCACTGGCTGCCACTGGAGCAGAAGGGGTATGTCGTGGCCGACCTAGCTAGTGTCTGCTCACGCTCGATGGCCAGGCTGGGGAGACTACAAGGATATGTATTATCCAGCCTGTCACCCAGTCTGGCTGTTGATTGCAGATCACAGGATCAAAACTGTAGAAAAAACTCCCAAGACCAATGGTTCCCTTAGGGAGCCAGGTCCTTCTACACTAGGCATAAAAAAACTGAGCTGCAGGAAGCAGGGTGAGGGGTTATAGCAAGAGGGACCTGGGCAGTGCTGTGCAGTCTTGCTGTTTTTACATGTGTTACACGTTCTGCCTAGTCCTCTCCTGAAAGTGGCATGATAACCCTAGGGTTATGTATTGACCATTAAGAAACTTTATAATTTAAGTATACCTCCATGTGTTTATTATTTAATAGTATATTAATTGTTATGATGAATTGTAAAAACTGCTCCCAGGGATCCGATATATTGTTTCCCCTCTCCCCCCCCCCTTTTTTTCTGTAGGTGTACTTGGGTTGCATCATGCGGCCACAAAGCGTCGCTCTCTCTGGCCTTGTGGCTGATAAAGTGACGCTTTCTAGCCCCGAGGAAGTTTCTTTCCGGGGAGTTTTTCCACATGTGCGCAGATCCCTGGCGCATGTGGGCGTTGCGTGGTGTGCCGGAGGGAACCTGTTTGGTGCATGCGTTGTGGTGTTTGGTTGGGGAAAATTCCCCTGCCATTATCCCGCGCATGCGCCTACCTCCGTGTTCACCCGCTATGTCTATGGCAGACGTGACGTACTGGGTTTTTGACGCACGTCTGTTGGAATCGGCCGGGTATGCGAGTGTCATTTCTGCCATGTGGAATGACGTCACTACCGGGACGGCTGTGCATAAATAGACACGTTGGGTCTGCGTCTTTCACAGCAGCCCCTGAGTGCGGTCAGTGCTGTCATAGAGCGGGGGGGGGGGGGGGGATTTACCTCTGATCGTTGAAGTGTCAAGGTAAATATTTGATCTTTCACCATTTAAATTACCACCATTATCCTTCTTTATTTTAAAAAATAATTAGTTAATTATACGCACACTTAGCCCTGTTTATCTTCTTTCCTTTTTTATAATTGTCACAACTAGATTATACTGGGTTATTTATAATCACCTACTGCGATATGATTCTTTTACCTCCTGGACTGTTTGTATTTGGAGGACCTTACCCCGGAGGACTGTCGGGTAATATCTTTTTTTGTTTACAAACGATTTTTATTTGGTACATAGAGAAAGTACAGAGAGTAAGCATAGATATAATATAATAAATGCAATGTATATCAAGACAAACATCTTAAAGCAAGGGTCTCTCTCCCCCCCCCCCCTTTTCTTTATTTTTACTTTTTATTACTAATGTTTTCTATATATTATTCAAGAAATAAACAAATTAATAATTCAAAACTAAAAATATAAAAAATAAAATAAAAAAATATAAAAAATTATTAATAAATATATTAACAAATAAAGTTAAACACCCTTTAACATTCATAATTGGATCATTTAAATTACTGGCGAATAGCCCAATGTATATGTAATCAATTGTTGGATATGTTATTCTTATCAAATACCTAAATAAAATTCATTTGATCTACTGCACAGATTATCCTTATATTTTACGTATGAAGTATCCTGCACCTTAGCTGTATGCATAAAGCCTATACTACTACTCCCCGCTCACGTATACACGACCCCCGTTTATCTATAGGGAATGTAAGTAATGATTGCAGTAATCTTTTTTTTTATATGTGTTATTAATTTCTATTATTACAAATTTTTTGGGGAATTTGTCACAGCCGTTCCCATGATGCCCCAAAATTACCCTACACATTCCTCCCCCCCCCCCCCCCCCCTCCACCCCCTTTTTTGTGAAAATTCTGGTCCTGGGATAAAAGGGAGCATGTTTTTAGAGTAATTATGTTTTTTGTGATATATTATATGTATTTTTATTAATTTTTGATTGTTTTAATGTTTTGTTCATTTATTTTTAGAAAAACGCCAAAAGCTCCTGATGAAGCGTTTTGTATAACGCGTAACATGTAGAGCATTTCTGAGCCGAGTCATCTATTATACACTGTCCATATTTTTGTTTTTTTCTTATTTTTGCTATTGTTTTATATGTATCATAGAAAAATGGAAATGTATGAGTCTTTTTTTTCAATTGTGATTTAATTGGACCATATTGACAGTGTAATCGTTATGCTCTGGGCAATTAGTGTATGTTTTGCACTATTTTTTATAAATACATTTTGTTAAAATTATTTTAAAGAAACTTGTGTTTATGCCTATAAAGTCCATCTCCAACAACGGTTTTATTTAGCAACCCTAAGGTCAAGAATTAAAGGAGCTGTGCACATCAATGAACAAAAGAGAAAGGCAGATTTTAACAAAAAAAAACAATAAAAAATAAATAAAAAAGGTCCAATAGACAAAATGGTTAACCCATATAATAGATGTTGTAAAGAAATCAGAAGAAGACATGAAAGATATAGATATGAAATATATGAATACATTTGATTATCAATTACTGACCCATCCTTCTTGTGACGGTCTCGTGACTTCGCCTCGGTGATGCTGTTATGTCTCTTTCTGTCCAGAATCTTTTGTAATTCTTTCTTCTCCCTGCAGAGTCATTTGGAAATAATTATTCAGGTCATGCGACTGAAAACTGTGCAAGCACTAGAAAGAAACAACTTGTGTATATAATAGCTGGAGTGTCTATGAAGTGAATAGGTCATTGTGTTAAATAGATCACCCATTATTGATTCTGGTGACACTATAAAGTTAAACATAATCAGACAAATGTATTTCATGCTATACCCTATATAATTTAAAATGAACAAACATGTTATACTTACCTGCTCCGTGCAGTGGTTTTGCACAGAGCAGCCCAGATCCTCCTCTTCTCGGGTCCCTCTTCAACTCTCCTGGTCCCTCCATCCTGTTTAAGTGCCCCCACAGCAAGCAGCTTGCTATGGGGGTACTAGAGCCGAGCCATCGCTTCCTGTGTTCATTCAGACACAGAGCCCCCACCCCTTTCTCTCCTCATTGGCTGACTGACTTTGCTTGACAGCAGATGGAGCCAATGGCGCTGCACTGCTGTCTCAGCCAATAAAGAAGGGAGTCCTGGGCAGCCGAGACACACCTGCTGGATCTAGATGGGCTCAGATAAGTATTAGGGGGGCTGCTGCACACAGAAAGTTATTTTTTATCTTAACCACTTGACCACTGGGCACTTAAACCCCTTTCCTAACCAGACCAATTTTCAGCTTTCAGTGCTCTCACACTTTGAATGACAATTACTCAGTCATACAACACTGTACCCATGAAAGGTTTGTTCTTTTTTTCACACAAATAGAGCTTTCTTTTGGTGGTATTTAATCACCGCTGGGTTTCTTATTTTTTGTGCTATAAATCAAAAAAGACTGAATTCGGTTAAAAAAAAAAAATCTTTGTTTCTGTTAAAATTTATTGCAGAGTATTGCACAGTATGGGCAGAGTACTGCACAGTATTGTCACAGAGCAGTGCTGTGGGCACTATACATCCAGCCCACAGCACTGCTGCAATCTCTACCCCTCTCCCCTCGCACTATACAGAGGGGAGAGAGGAGCCGGATTATGACATGACGCCGGTTTGTTTACAAGCGATCGCTCCGTCAAATGACATAGCGATCACGTGGTAAACGGGCGCTACCAGCGGCTCTTCCGGACCCAGCGGGGTGCGCGAGAGCAAGATTCTGGGAAGATGTCAATGGACACCTACCCAGAAAAACCCGTCCGCGCTGTAGACGTCTTTCGGCTATGGCCCGGTCGGGAAATAGGTAATGCACAAAAACTTTACAATCAATCACTTTGAGGTCTCTAAAGTTTTTCAATCTGTGGAACACACATGCCAGTGTATAATACAAAAAAGTCCCATATCAGCTGCGGTTTTATGTACATTTGCAAAAAACTGAACCCTTTAGAAATGAATTTGGTTTTTGTAGGAATTTAGATTTCATCTAAGCCATAATAAAACAAAAAGATCTTGCTAAAATGTTTTGTTAAAAGACACAACAAATTAAATTTTATAAAAAGCATGGCTTGAGATGGAGACAATGAGATGGAAATCATATCAACCATACTGAAGTGGCCTTTTTCCAGAATTACAAAAAATCCTCTATGGGGAATTAAGTATTTTGCTCTGATCTCTTCCATATATGGCAGATTACTAGGGACCTGGGAGTAATAGCAGATAATAAAAATAAAACTGACCATTGGACCAAAAAGAACTGGTTAATGATAATGGCTCCACAGTCTGACAGTATGGCTTAGGATCTTACACAGGAATTAAATGTCCTGAGATCAGCAAGGGTCTGTGGTATATACGTATAACAGCAGACACAAAGAATAGTGTACATTTCATTGGACATAAGAAAATCATCATAACTTTTATACTGGGAAGAGCACACTGCCTAGTATGCTTATCACTGGTTACATGATAAAATACTGCACATTCTATCAGGAAACGGTAACCTACTTCCTACTGGACACCAGAGGACTTCCAGTACTACTTTACATTCCTATGGTGTCAGTCTTTACATAGTCATCATACAATTAACTCTTTCCATCTTATAATTTTCCAGTACCTGCCTTGCTGCATTGGGTTCCCATTTCCAGTTGAATAATATTTGTAGTCAGAGTCTTCAAGCGGGAAATGCGATACTCCTAAGAACCAAGGCCTGAGGTGTGCCTTGGCCTAGCTGGTCAGTATGCCTGAAAAGAGGGCATACCCTGAATGTAAGAATAAGAACAAAATCCTATGAGAATGTATGAAAGACTGGGGGAACAGGTGGGTGCGAACCCAGAAATCCCAACACTGGCCCTGACAGGAGGATGATTAAATAGCCCTCTCAGGTTCCTCCTACAAATACGGCCAGCCTTTCAACTTGTAGTCAGTCTTCAAGCGGGAAATGAGATACTCCTAAGAACCAAGGCCTGAGGTGTGCCTTGGCCTAGCTGGTCAGTATGCCTAAAAAGAGGGCAAGACGACACAAATTTAGGTGAAGAAGGGAAGGTAATGAACCATCACGGATAATGGCGTGCTCCCGGACGGCAACAGTAAGTATCCAGCAAGTAACCAGAAAGTATCCGCTGTGACAAAAGAACACACCGACTCCTGCCTTGTTGATGAGAAGGAACCCCCTATAGAACCTGCAAAACTATCCCGAACCCAATTGAACATCCTCTGAAAGATTAAATTCAGCCTGATGCCCGAGACACCCCAACCCGAGGATGAACTGCTTGTGAAATGAGAGGATACGTGGGGGGAAAGGAACAAGGCCTGGCCCGAGGAACCCCTGCAAATGATGACGAAATACTTCAACGAACACCAGTGAAATAGCTCAGAGACATACACCCCCCCCCCCCCCCCCAATCCCAGGCCTACCCAAACTTGATCTGGGAAAGTGAGAGGGTGAGTGGCAAAAAAAGACCACTAGCAGAAGTGCGAAAAGCTGGATACCTGATGGATGTGATGGAGTAAGCGGATAAGGCCCATGCACCATGGCAATAATATTGTCAAACATGGAGAAACCATGCCGGACACAGGACCCTGGTCCCAGCGGATACGATCGGGTCATGCTTCAGCCTGAGACCTAACAGCTGAGTCAGAATCCTGAACCGAGAAAGGAGGGCCAGACTCCCTCCCAGGGAAATAGTCCCATGGCATGATACAGACATACACAAGGTGACTGAAGCCCCCCCTACTTGGAACCGGCTGGGGATCGGAAAGACGACTGGACTGATGTCCCTAAGTAGAACTCCAGGCAATATGTTAGACAAGATCAGAGCCAAGAGTGGAATCCAGAATCATTATGACATCTGCCAAACCTACCACCCAAGGACCGCCACGGGGACATGGCTTAGCACACACCCTGAGAGAGACTATACTTCCCTGGGCGGTAACCAGGGCCTCAACACAACAGGACATCAACTGAAGAAAAGATTTGCGACTGCTTCTGACCCAAAGGGTGATCCCAGTGGCGAAACATCAGCACCAATCAACTAACCCACAACAACGTCCAGGCTGATGGAAGTGAGTGCAAGCATGGTTGATATCGGTATGGATGCCAAGACGGCCCAACCTGAAGCACAAACTAGAGAAATGACAGACTACCAGACAGGAGAACAATGCCCCCCCCCCCCCCCCGCCTACCTAAGAATGAAACATGAGCAGAAATGTCAATACCACTGCACGTGAATGAACCCGACGACGAACCCCACCCCCATGTGAGTGGTAAGTGAGCCTGAGTAACCTGCAGCACAGAGACAGGTAATTAACTGAAAACTCAGGGCTAGTGTACCCATAGGCTGTGGTGGGTAGTCGTATGGATGTGGTGAATGAACATGCATCGTATGACGTATGGTATACGGGCGAGAAGATTGTGGACAACAATCAATTAACAAACAAAACCTCAGCCCATATGGATCTGTAGACGTGACAGATCCTGACGTGTGAGCCCTAGCTACCTGACCCAGGTACAAACATGACACAGACACAATGGGACATGACAAACAATGAAGACAAAGGACTACCAGAGTATGCCATCAAGGCTGAAATACTATGACAGACATGCTGGGCAGCAACACAAAGACATCAATGCTATGAAAAAAACGCTATGCCAGAAAAACGCTATGACACAGAAAACGCTATGACACAGAAAACGCTATGACACAGAAAACGCTATAACTTAATGCTGATGCAGAAACGTAGAGACAGAAATCTAGGGGCAGAACGCAATGACAGCAAAACCAAGACTGAAACACTGAGGCATAAATGCAACGCTAGAAATCCTGGGGCAGAAATGCTATAACAGAAAATCTGAGACAGCGAAGCAACAGCAGAATCCTGGCCAGAAATGCAATGACCGAAAACACGCCGAGACTGAACGCTGAGACAGAAATGCAAAGACAGAAATCCTGGGGCAGAAACGCTATGACAGAAATGCTATGACTGAATGCCGAGCCAGAACACCGTGACTGAACACAGAGCCAGAAAAAACTGGGGCAGAACACTATGACAGAAAAGCACGCAATGACATAAATGCTGGGGCAGAACACTGACAGAAATACTGGGGTAGAGACACAAAGACAGAAATGCTTGGGCAGAATGCTATGACAGAAATGCTGGGCAGCATGCTGGGGCGGACCCCTGTGACAGAAATGCTGGGGCGGACCACTGTGACAGAATCCTGGTGTG
The DNA here is from genome assembly GCF_037356315.1 of Lithobates pipiens. NCBI lineage: Eukaryota > Metazoa > Chordata > Amphibia > Anura > Ranidae > Lithobates > Lithobates pipiens. The sequence continues at coordinate 67,392,984 of NW_027507686.1, read as the reverse complement.
AAACACTGACAGCAACCCTGGGGCAGAACACTATGACAGCAACCCTGGGGCAGAACACTATGACAGCAACCCTGGGGCAGAACACTATGACAGCAACCCTGGGGCAGAACACTGTGACAGCAACCCTGGGGCAGAAACGCTATGACCGAAATCCAGGGCCAGAAAACGCTATGACAGAAGTCCTGGAGCAGAAAAACGCTATGACAGAAGTCCTGGAGCAGAAAAACGCTAAGGCAGAAGTCCTGGGGCAGAAAAACGCTAAGGCAGAAGTCCTGGGGCAGAAAAACGCTAAGACAGAAGTCCTGGGGCAGAAAAACGCCAAGACAGAAGTCCTGGGGCAGAAAAACGCCAAGACAGAAGTCCTGGGGCAGAAAAACGCCAAGACAGAAGTCCTGGGGTAGAAAAACACTAAGACAGAAGTCCTTGGGCAGAAATATGCTAAGACAGACATGCCAGGGCAGAATGCTATGACAGACATGCCGGGGCAGAACGCTATGACAGGAATCCAGGGGTAGGATGCTAAGACAGGAATCCAGGGGCAGAACGCTAAGACAGGAATCCAGGAATCCATCTTGGAGGTGTGTTTGGGGTCGTTTTGTTGGAATACTGCCCTGCGGCCCAGTCTCCAAAGGGAGTGGATCATGTTCTGCTTCAGTATATCACAGTACATGTTGGCATTCATGGGTCCCTCAATGAACTGTAGCTCCCCAGTGCCGGCAGCACTCAGGCAGCCCCAGACCATGACATTCCCACCACCATGCTTGACTGTAGGCAAGACACATTTGTCTTTGTACTCCTCACCTGGTTGCTGTCACACATGCTTGATACCATTTGAAGCAAATAAGTTTATCTTGGTCTCATCAGACCACAGGACATGGTTCCAGTAATCCAGTCTTAAAGAGGAAGTAAACCCTCTTTCATTCCCTGCAAAGGCAAAGCATAATGGACTACTATGCATCGCATAGTAGCCCATTATGTGTCACTTACCTGACACAGGAGCCAGCGATGTCACCGCTGTCCCCTGTAGTCCGGCGCATCCATCTTTTCGTTGGGGTCTCGCAGCTCCGCCGCTGTCATTTGGCGGAGCCGCGATGATGTCACTCCCGCGCATGCACACGGGAGCCGACACGTGCGGCAGCTCCATTGTTGGAAATGCCGCGCTCAGTGCGCCTGCGCGCCGCTGTATAGGTTTAGGAGATATTTCTTGGACCTACAGGTAAGCCTTAATCTAGGCTTACCTGTAGGTCAAAGTGGTTTGTAAGGGTTTACAACCACTTTAAATTGTATGCAGGCTTTCTTGTGCATCATCTTTAGAAGAGGCTTCAATCTGGGACGACAGCCATGCAGACCAATTTGATGCAGTGTGCGGCGTATGGTCTGAGCACTGACAAGCTGATCCCCCACACCTTCAACCTCTGCAGCAATGCTGGCAGCACTCATACGTCTATTTCCCAAAGACGACCTCTGTATATATCGCTGAGTACGTGCACTCAAATTCTTTGGTCGACCATGGCGAGGCCTCTTCTGAGTGGAACCTGTCCTGCTAAACCACTGTATGGTGTTGGCCACTGTGCAGCAGCTCACTTTCAGGGTCTTGGCAATCATCTTATAGCCCAGGCCATCTTTATGTAGAGCAAAAAAAAATTTTTTCAGATCCTCAGAAAGTTCTTTGCCATGTTGAACTTTCAGTGACCAGTATGAGAGAGTGAGAGTGATAACACCAAATTTAACACACCCGAGACCTTGTAACACTAACGAGTCACATAACACTGGGGAAAGGAAAATTACTAATTGGGCCCAATTTGGATATTTTAACTTAGGGGTGTGCTCACTTTTGTTGCCAGCGGTTTAGATATTACCACTTCAGCCCCGGGAAAGGTTTTACCCCCTTAATGACCAGGCCATTTTTTGCAATACGGCACTGCATCCCTTTAATTGACGGGCGTGCGTCGCTGTACCCAAACAAAATTAAGGTCCTTTTTTCCCCACAAATAAGAGATTTCTTTTGGTGGTATTTGATCACCTCTGCAGTTTTTATTTTTTGCGCTATAAACAAAAAAAGGCCGACAATTTTGAAAAAAAAAACAACATTTTTTACTTACTGCTACAATACATATCCAAAAAAAAAAAAAAAATCACAATAAGCGTATATTGATTGGTTTGCGCAAAAGTTACCGTATCTACAAAATAGGGAATAGATTTATGGACATCTTTTTTGTAATGCCAGCAATCTGCGATTTTTAGGGGGACTGCGACAAATCTGACCCCAAGTGACACTTTTTTGGGACCAGTGACATTATTATATTGATCAGTGCTATAAAAATGCTCTGGACTCTGTCCAAAAAGATATCTACAATAACCTTAAACCACTCTACGGAGGAAACACTCAACTCCCTGAACAAGGCATTACTGCAATCAGCAGACTCGGTAGCACCAAAATGCAGGGCACTCATCAGGAAGAAAAATGCTGGATGGTTTAATAGCTCCCTCTCCGTACTAAAGCAAAAACGCAGAAGAGCGGAAAGAACATGGAGAAGAAATCCCACCGAGGAAAATCTATTTAACTACAAAAGGTCTGACAGAGAATTATCGGAAAGCAATCTTCAAAGCCAAAAAGGACCACTTCTCATATACAATCTCAACGGCCGCAAACCAACCACGGGAACTGTTTAAACTGGTTAATCAATCAATGAATCCGGTGTGCCTAGAACCCCCAGAAAGCGAATCTCAGGATTACTGTGACAAACTGTCGGATTTTTTCATCGATAAAGTCAAAACCATCAGGGAAACAATTTGTCAGAAGACAACATCCAACCTCAGCCAGCAAATACATAAAGAGGATGTCTGCACCAACATACCGCAACCGTCAAAATTTTCACTATCCCCAATTACCGTAGACACCGCAAAAAACATCATTAATAAACTGAGTGACAGTACCTCACCTATTGACATCATCCCCACAAAACTACTGAAAGAATGCTCCGACATCGTGGCTCCAACCATAACCCACCTCATAAACCGATCATTCCACGAAGGGATTGTTCCCAGCATCCTCAAACAAGGCATCGTCAAACCTCTACTCAAGAAACCAAACCTGGACCCTCAGGATCCAAACAACTGTAGGCCGATTACAAGCCTCAACAGCATTTCTAAGATCATAGAGAAAGCTGTAGTACATCAGCTACAACTTCACCTGGATACTCACAAACTCCTGGACCCGCTGCAATCAGGCTTCCGCCCGGGTCATGGAACAGAAACAGCTCTCCTCAAGATTTGGGATGACGCCCTCGAAGCAGCAGATGACGGAGAGCCGTGTCTCCTCGTACTGCTAGACCTAAGTGCAGCGTTTGATACAGTAGATCACAATACTCTACTCGTCCGCCTCACAGAAGTAGCCGGAGTCCAAGACATAGATCTCCAATGGTTCGCGTCCTTCCTAGGAAATCGGTCACAGACAGTGAAAATAGGAAAATTCCTCTCCGAAACTCGGGCAGTCACCTGCGGAGTCCCTCAAGGCTTTCCGTTGTCACCCGTTCTCTTCAACATTTACATTCGCCCACTCCTTCAAATCATCAGATGCTCAGATCTCTGCTTCCACTCTTACGCTGACGACACGCAACTTTATTTCCGGATCAATGGAAAAAAAGATCACCAACAACTTGAAAACTGCCTCAAATCAATAGAGGACTGGATGACCACCAACTCCCTCCAGCTGAACCAATCAAAGACAGAGCTTCTTATCTTACACCCAAATCATAAGCCCGCAACCAAAACCTCCTGGTCTCCACCAACCGTCTTTGGGCAGACTATCTCCCCAAAGACCAAAGCGAAGAGTCTCGGGGTTATTTTAGACGCACAAATGTCAATGGATGCGCAAATAGGATCTGTAGTCAGTCGATCTCACCATCTGCTGCGCATGCTTCGCAGACTCATCCCTTTTATCCCAAAGAATGACAAAGCAGTGGTAGTTGGAACAATCATTAATTCACGACTGGACTACGCAAACTCGCTTTACATAGGATTACCACAATATCAACTTGCGCGATTACAACTGATCCAAAACACGGCGGCAAGGCTGATAACAGGAAAAAAACCCTGGGAATCCATTTATCCTTCGCTGAGGAGCTTACATTGGCTAACCGTAAAAAATCGGATATCCTTCGGAACTCTTTGCCTCACCCACAAATGCGTGCATAGAGAAGCTCCGCAATACCTAATGGAGAAAATAAATCATTACACACCAAACCGCAGTCTTCGATCAGCCAACAAAAACCTCCTCCTCGTGCCCAAAGCCCGGTATAAATCCAAGGGTGATCGGAGATTCGCTGTCCAAGGGCCTCGGCTATGGAATGCTCTACCAATCAACATCCGCCTGGAAGAAAATCACCTGGCTTTTAGGAAAAAACTCAAGACCTTCCTCTTTTAGCAGATGATCAAAGCTCGCCATAGCGCCTAGAGGCGATTCAGTTCGCATTGTGCGCTATACAGGTATTTCATTCATTCATTCAATGGCAGGAAAGGGGTTAACACTAGGGGGCGATCAAGTTTTAACTGTGTTCCCTGGGTGTGTTCTAATTGTGTGGAGGCTGGGCCTCCTGAGACAACAAAGAGATCCCTGTTCCTGATCACTAGGAACACCAGATCTCAGAGTTGTTCCCTGACAGAACGGGGATCCGCCTTGTTTACACTGGCAGATCCCCATTCTGCCTCTGCTCACAGCGATTGCGGGTGGCTGGCGGACATAGAGTTCATGGGACCCGTGAGCGCCCGCAGTTCAACATGCACAGACTGACGTATGGGTACATTGATTTGCGCAGGAGAGTCAACCTGCCGCCATATATATACTGTGGCTGGTCGGCAAGTGATTAATGGCTGTGCGTTGAGTTCTTTTGAGGGGACAGAAAATTTACACTGTTATACAAGCTGTGCACTCACTACTTTACATTGTAGCAAAGTGTCATTTCTTCAGTATTTTCACATAAAAATACATAAAATATTTACAAAAATGTGAGGGGTGTACTCACTTTTGTGAGATACTGTATATAATATATATATATATATATATATATATATATTCCTGAGATTTGTTGACACTACTCACTTTTCATTGATTTCTTTTAATTTCTTCAGCTGAGCAGTATGGCACGACTGAGCTACGTCCAGCAGCTTCTGAACGTCCTAAAAGATAACCAATAACATTGTAGTTTGATACCTGCCAGTAAGCTGTCGATATAGATAATTTGCTTAGGGGAGGGCAATGTTCTCCCACCCACAGCTCAAAAGCTTTCAATACCTGCTGCAAGTGGATATTTTTGATTTTACGTTCTTGCTCATGTTGAAGTTCCCTCATCTCCAGAAGGCGCCTCTGCTGCTCCCCTTGTAGGTCCATCAGCTTCTTCTGCTGCTCCTCCTGCTCCGAGTGCAAACTGCGGCGAAAACATCACAATACACATTAATACAGAACACATGAGGGTTGATGTACTAAAACTAGAGAATGCAAAATCTGGTGCAGCTCTGTATAGAAACCAAGCAACCTTCATTTTCTTTTTTTTTTTTTTTTTTTTTTTGGTCAAAGCTTAATTGAACAAGCTGAAGTTAGAAGTTGATTGGCTACCATGCACAGCTGCACCAGTCCAGTTTAAGTAAATCCACCCCATATTGACTAAAAAATATCTAATATTTAGACAAAATTATTTTGGAATATTCACATAAAAACATATTTGCAGACACTCACTCTCATGTCTAAATGCCTTTTTATTTTTACTTTAAAATTAGTAGAATACCACCTGCACACTATGTTAAGGTGGAGGCATGCTCGTCATTTAGACTTATGCACCAAGTAGCTCTTAGATACAGTGGGGAAAATAATTATTTGATCCCCTGCAGATTTTGTACGTTTGCCCACATACAAAGGGTCTATAATTTTTATCATAGGTGTATTTAAAATTATAGAGACAGAATATCCAAAAATCCAGAAATCCAGTTGGTCCACTATTCTTTACAGATCTTCTCTAAATCCTTAATGCTTCTTGGCTGTTGCTTGGCAGCTCCAATATTCAGCTCCCTCCATACGTTTTCTATAAGATTAAGGTCTGGATACTGGCTAGGCCACTCCATGACATTAATGTGCTTCTTGAGCCACTCCTTTGTTGGTGGGATGTTATTGGCTAGGCCACTTCATGACAATAATGTGCTTCTTGAGCCACTCCTTTGTTGGCGGGATGTTTCAAGTCATTGTCATGCTGGAAGACCCATATAACCCATCTTTATTGTTCTGTCTCAGGGAAGAAGATTATCATTCAAGATTTTACAATATATGTCCCTGTCCATTGGCCCCTAAATGCAGAAAAGTCAGCCTTTAGCAGAGAAACGGCCCCAAAGCATAGTTACATAGTAAGGTTGAATAAAGACACCAGTCCATCCAGTTCAACCTGAGTGAGTGTCTACAATTATCCCTATCCCTGTAAATTGCACACTCGCATCGGTCCATACCCTCAAGGAGCCCACAATCCAAGGTCCCCATTCATATACAAGGGCCAATTTTAGACAGAAGCCAATTAACCTACCTGCATGTGTTTGGAGTGTGGGAGGAAACCGGAGTACCCGGAGGAAACCCACACAGGCACAGGGAGAACATGCAAACTCCAGGCAGGTAGTGTTGTGGTTGGGATTCAACCCTTGTTACTGCTAGGTGAGAGTGCTAACCACTACACCACTGTGCTGCCCTGACACCACTGTGCCACCCTCATGATGTTTGCACCTCTGTACTTGACTGTAGGGATGATGTTCTTAGGGTCATAGTCAGAATTTTTCTTCCTCCAAACACGGCGAGTCGAGTTACTGCCAAAGCACTTCATTTTTGTCTCATCTGACCACAGCACTTTCTCCCAATCCTTCTCTAAATCATTTAGATGTTAATTGGCAAACTTCAGATGGGCCTGTACATGTGACTTCTTGAGGAGGGGGACCTTGCGAGAGCTGCAAGATTTCAATCCATCGCGGCGTATCGTGTTACCAATGGTTTGTTAGATGACTTTGGTCCCAATTGCCTTGAGATCATTCACAAGCTCCTCCCGTGTAGTTCTGGGCTGATCCCTCACTTTCATCATGATCATCCCTACCCCATGAGGCAAAACCTTGCATGGAGCTCCAGACTGAGGGCAATTGATGGTTATTTTGCATTTCTTCCATTTGTGGATAATCACTCCAACAGTTGTCTCCTTCTCACCAAGATTCTTGCTGATGGTCTTGTAGCTTATTCCAGCCCTGTGCAGGTCTAAAATCTTTCCCTGTCATTTGACAGCTCTTTGGTCTTGCCCATGATGGTGAGGTTTGAATAGAAGATTCTGTGGACAGGTGTCTTATACACATAACGAGTGGTTGTTAGGAGCACCTTCTTAAATTAAAAGGACTAATTTGTGTACCACATGAGCACATACTGTAGACAGTCTGTGGGAGCCAGATTTAATTGTTAGTTGGTAGGGGATCAAATGAGTATTTTACTCACTGAACTGCAACTCAATTGATAACATTTATATCATGTGGTTTTTTTCTGGATTTGTGGTTGATATTCTGTCTTTATCATTTAAAATACACCTATGAAAACAATTATAGACCCTTAATTTCTTTGTAAGAGGGCAGGGGATCAAATAATTATTTTTGCCACTATATATGAAGCGTGAGACAAGAGTGTTAGTTGTTTAAACACATTAGGGTTAACAAGTTTCCCACATAATATGCTGAATTCCAAATAATGCTGCAAAATAACATATAGTGAGTGTCAGTTCTGTGGGTGAAAATGGCTTTTTATTAAGAGAAATCAGAGAATGGGAATACTTTTAGGCTGACAGACAGTTCTCAACTGCTGAAAAAAACCCCATTATATACTGTATTGTGCAGCAGTGTATCCCTGAACAAGCTATATGTTGATCACGATGGCCTATGGCAGAGGACAAGGCAAGATACCTCTCCTGTTAGCCAAGAACAAAAACATGAGGCTATATAAAGGGTTTAGGATTACAAAAACTGGATGTCTGAGAACATGTAGAAAAATGCAGAAAGTAGGGTCAGGATTTGGCATACGAAGCATTAATACCAATAAATTATGTGCATGTGGCATAAACAGAGAACATCTGTGTAGTACAATTAATCCCTGGACCCCAGGAATTGTTTTGATCAGCTTCTTTCCACAAAGGCAGCAAAAAAATGGCCCCTACGTAGTAGCAGGTAGGTGTACCTAATAAATTGGCCACAATCAGCAAATATTGTAAAACCAGTTAGTTGCCAACGCTACCAACCTTAACTACACTGTCCAGTCCATCAGTTTAGTAAAATTTAAGGTTAGAAGAGCCAGTACCCTGCCTGTACATCTTTGGAAATTCGTTTTATTAATATAATTATAATATTAAATCTCAAACACAAAGTAATAGGATTCCATTCATCCGAGTGAGTCCAAAGAGTTCATTTCAACTCTCATATAGAGCAGAAAACAATGATCAAAGTTGCTTCAAAGATCTCGTCACCAGACCTCGTGGGTTCGCACTCCCTATAGGTGTTACACTCACCAGTCTAAGTATAACTAACGCCTTAGAATCAACCACTTTGTCCAGCTGCAATCCTTGTTTCAACTGGCTGCAACTGGTATCCACTATACCTAAAACACAGGGCACCTCTCCCCCCTGGAGTCTGATGTATAAGGAACCTTCCATCGTCAGAAGTACCCAGCAATGGAAACAGTCTCATAGCATAACTCTGTACATTTATTGATCCCACAAATTCCCCCTCAAGTAATCAGCTTACAATGTTAAAATTCTTTAAAAGCATATAAAAAGCATGTAGCACGTTGGGTCATTGCTCAGTCGTGAGGCTCTCATCGCTCATAGGGTGACTGCTCGCGGTGATCCTGGGGGTTTCTTGGGATAAATAAATTTACAGGAGTTATGCTATGAGACGGTTTCCATTGCTGGGTACTTCTGATAAGGGGAGATTCCTGAGCCCTTGTACACACGGTCAGAGATTCCGACTGAATGTGTCCTATCGGACCGTTTTGTCGGATATTCCGACTGTGTGTGGTCTCCATCGGACTGTTTCCGTCGGAATATCCGACGGACCAACTTTTCCAACTTGCCAGTAAAATTTTCCGACAAAATGCTCCGATCGGACATACTCTGATCATGTGTAGACTACTCCGACGAACAAAGTGCCACGCATGCTCAGATCAAATTCATAGACCAAAGCGATTGGCTACAAGCCTGAACGTAGTCCCGTCGTAATGAAATAACGTCATCACGTTATGTACAATCGGATTTTCCGACAACTTTGTCCAACCGTGTGTATTCCGGAATTTAATCCGTCTGAATTACTCCGACGGATTTGGTTGCCGGAATCTCCGACCGTGTGTACGGGGGCTTATGCATCAGTCTCCTGGGAGAGAGGTGCCCAGTGCTTAACCACTTTCAGACCGGACCAATTTGCTGGTCAAAGACCAGACCACTTTTTGCGATTCGGCACTGCGTCGCTTTAACTGACAATTGTGCGGTCGTGCGACGTAGCTCCCAAACAAAATTAACGTCCTTTTTTTCCCACAAATAGAGCTTTCTTTTGGTGGTATTTGATCACCCCTGCGGTTTTTATTTTTTGCGCTATAAACAAAAATAGAGCGATAATTTTGAAAAAAACGCATTATTTTTTACTTTTTGTAATAATAAATATCCCCCAAAAATATATAAAAAAACATTTTTTTCCCTCAGTTTAGGCCAATACGTATTCTTCTACATATTTTTGGTAAAAAAAAAAATCGCAATAAGCGATTATTGATTGGTTTGCGCAAAAGTTATAGCGTTTACAAAATAGGGATAGTTTTATAGCATTTTTATTAATAATTTTTTATTATTTTTTTTTTTACTAGTAATGGCGGCGATCTGCGATTTTTATTGTGACTGCGACATTGTGGGGGACCCATCGGACATTTTTGACACATTTTTGGGACCATTGTCATTTATACAGTAATCACTGCTATATAAATGCAGTGATTCCTGTGTAAATGACACTGGCAGTGAAAGGGTTAACCAGTGGGTGGCAGTGTAGGGGTTAAGTGTTCCTAGGGGTGTGTTACTAACTGTGGGGGGGTTGGGCTTTCATTTAGTGTACACTGATCTCTGCTCCAATCACATGGAGCAGAGATCAGCGTCACTAGTTGCTAGGCAGAATAGAAAAATGTTGTTTATACAGCATTTCCTCCATTCGGCCGCTCCGTGAGACGATCGCGGGGATGCCCGCGGCGATAGAGTCCGCGGGTCCCGCGACCGGACTCACGGGGGTCCCGACCAGCGCGGGAGCGCGCCGGCGGCGGCGCGCTCCCGATGGCACGGCGGCAACGAATATTGGACGTACATGTACGCCAATATGCCTTACCGTGCCATTCTGTAGACATACATCGTCGTGCGCTGGTCGGGAAGTGGTTAAAGTGTAGCGGATACCGGTTGCAGCCGATCAGAGGGGAATTCAACTAGAAAAAAAGTGGTTGATTCCAAGGTGTTATTTATACTTAGATCTGTTGAGTGCAACACCTATAGGAAGTGGGACACTGAGTTGTGGTGATAGGATCTTTGAAGCAACTTTGATCATCGTTTCCTGACCTAAATGAGAGTTGAAATTAACTCTTTGGTCTCGCTCGGATGAATAGAAGCATATGACTGTTCGAGATTTATTATTGCAGCGCTGCTAAAGCTTTTTCTATTTTAGTAGACAAAGCATATTTTATGGTTTTATGTGAAAATTATTAGCAGCCACTGCTCGTATTACAATCTTTATTTATACATACATGTGTGCTAAAGGAAATTATGGTGGACACATATTTATGAGACAAAATTGCTTTTGTTTTATAATAATTATAATATTATTAAGTCTAAAGTTTAATAAAGCCTAACATTTTTTACACACTAATAAAGTTTACATTATCAGTGGTTGATAGAATAAGGAACGCATTCTGAACATTAATAATGCATAGGTAATAATTTTCACACACTATTAATCTCTACAATGTCTCCTTTCAGGAATCATAATACAGCAGATGGCAACACAGTTTAATTTACCTTTCAATGTGTGCAGTAAAGTTTACTGAAAATTTGTGAATTAGAGCTATAAAATGAGCTCCACTAATCTAAGACTCCAAACTGATATTATTTCAGGTTAATGCAGTATCAGTGATCTAGTACCGTATGAGTTCTGCTGGCAATACTCACTCTTGTCCACTTTTTTGACTTTTCCCAAATCTCTTCTTTCGTATGCTCTGCAGCTGTATGACTCTGCTATTCTGCTCCTTGGACAGGGAGGATACTTTGCGTAGGTGCTTGCGGTGCATGTGACGCAATTCCCGGTACTGCCGACAAAGCAATTTCACAAAGCTTTTCTGTAATTTTAGCTCCTCCAAGGATGGTGCTTGTACATCTAATATTGTTAAAAAGAAAGCAAATTCATGAACCTTTTTGGATTCCTTTATATCGGCAATGGTAAGCAAAATGTCCTCTAACCTTGCTTCTGGAGCGACTACTTTAAAAAAATAAATAAAAAAAAAGTGTTTTGTTTTTCTTCATTCTCCCTTCATTCGTACAATTAGGGTGGATATAAGACTGGACTGAGAGCCTATATTCAGCTTTAGGTACCATTATAAAACTAGCATTGGTAGTACTCATATGTTATCTTTAAATCTGATTTAAAAAAAAGATGATTTTCAAGGAAAGACAAAAAACAAACAAAAAAAAAAACACTTTCTAAAAAATACTAACCAAATGACCCTGCTTCCTACAACCCCACACCGTAGCATGACAGCTTATGACAATATTTAGTGTTACTAGTAGGGAAGGGTGTGCTCAGCACCACTTATTGTGCAGAGGGAGAACAGTAATGGGAGCAAGTTTCCTTCCCTGTGTTTTCTGTCACATTTTGGTGGTCATTGTATGATGGGACTGTCAATCAATTAATTAATGGGGTGACTAAGATCGAATGTCAATGGGTACCTTTACTTATGGAAGATGGCCATGCAGGAGTCTGTATACATTCTCAGCTCTTATTTAAAATCTGAACAGCTGAGATTGTCTGGTTGATATGAAATATGATTCTATAGAAACTCTCAGAATTCTTACGGTATAGATTCTGGTATAACCCTCTGCAAACTGTTAAAAAATGTTACCCCCCCCCTCTAGAACCTCGTGTTTTTTTGTGTGTGTGTGCGCCATGAATGTTTTGGCCATATTGCAGGTACTCTGGTTTCCTGTGATCAGGTGTGAACTTGGGACGTCGATCACAGCTGAAGGATAACAGGTGTCCCTACCGGTATTCAGAAAGTGGAAGCAGAAATCAGGCACTAATTCAGAAGTGTGGACTTATGTGGGGGAAGAAGCCATTCATAACCAACCCAGTGCTTCAGACGTGGATATTGCTGTGTATGGCCTCAGCCAATGCTGCTCTGCCCCCGAACATGTTTTGCCCCACCTGCCGGGGTTTGGTCACAGAGGTGGTTGACCACACTCCGGTTTCCTCCCACACAAAAAGCATTCAGTTATTTTACCACAATGTATACATAGTGTACGTGCGCATGGAAATATGGACCTTAGATTATAAGCTCCTTGAGGGCAAGGACTGATGTGAATGTACAATATCAATATGTGTAAATTGTCAGCCCCACACACAATTATATTATAATACATATAAACTATATATATAGTTCTTTCTCTATCTACACACACTATTTGTATTGACGTACCGACAACTCAATTTCTATTGTATAGTGCAGCCATTGAGCAGACCTGTGTCATCTGCCCAATATTTGCAATATATGCCCATTGACGTATGCTTTAAGCAATTATTTGGCATTTTGAAAAGCAGAGCATGAACTAGTCAGAGGGATAACTGATGCAGTTGCCTAGCTTGAATTTGTTTTGCATTATTTAAACCAAAAAAACCCTGTTTTTATGCAAAAGTTTGCTAGAAATACGCCGTTCAGCAGTGTGTTTTTTGGATTTGAGCACAGACATCTTTTTATTTGATTACCATAATAGACACTGCCTGCATGCTTTTGGTTTTTTCCACACAAAAATACATAATTGTTAAGTTTGTGTACACCCATATGACTGTGGTAAAAAAAAAAAAAAAAAAAAAAACTTTTTGGGGAGCAACAACTGATGCGAATAGCACAATTTTATATAAAAACAAGAGTGGAAAAACTGAGAAGCTTTTGAAGACATGCACCTGGGCACCATCCCTATAACCCTAGCTTTGTAGCAAGCAATGTAGTAGAGTAACTAAGGAATGGAAGAGAAGGTGTCTATACTGGACTCCCTGTTAGACCAGGTCAATATGGTTGTTTTGCAGGCTGGCAAGGTAAGTGTGCTGGGAAATCTTTAGTTTGTCATGTGCATCACCCTTCCATATGCACCTTGCTGCAAAGGCCAGTTACAGATTGGGGAGGATGCCACATTTTTGTACAATTGGCTGATTGGGTGCAGGGATGCACTGGATGCCTTTGCTGCCATTCTGTCTCGTGCGTCCCTGTACTTTTAAGGAGGGGCAGGCTCCCTCCAGGCACACCTGCCCTTATTGTATCTATTACTATATGTACTCCTACTATGGAGGCTCTGGAAATTTAGAGTTAGGACTGCAATATATACCGAGGTCCCTTGGCATGGGCACTGTGGCTTACACATGTATTTGCAAATGTCTGCAAATTAAACCCTCTGTTTTTAACGTAAACTGTTAAGACAGGGCCAATTTTGTTGTTTTGCAGGCAGTGTGCTGGGAAATCTTTTTTTTTCGTGCTGTACTTGACGCCAAGATACAGAATTTACAGGTAAGTCAAAAGTTCTCTTATGTCAATTATACAGTACAGGACATAGGAAAACTATGTATAGACCCTGGGATACCCCCAAACAATGAATGAGGAGCATGGGCAACAACATGGCAAATAAAACTATGCAGACAAGCCCAACAAGGATCAAGGACCCAACTTCAGACTCAAGGTTATTCAGCTGCAAGAACCTTGGAGCCAAAAGCTGCATCTGCAGAAGATCGGACATCCAACTTTGAAAAGGTATAAGCAGAGGACCACGATGAATCAAAAAACAAAAAATTCCTGCTTCCCAATGTATTGAATGAGTGAAAAAGCAGCTAGCACGAAATTTGTTGATAACAAATTCATACATAAATAAACCAAAGTGACTGCAGCATTAAAAGTATAATAACAGAATTATATGTCAGTAGTGAACAATAAAAAAATTCTAGTGCAACACAAAATATGTGTATGAAAATGAACTGGTGAAAACAGTCCACATACATAGCAATCTGTGGGCAAATATATTGTGCACAAAATTGGGATTAAACATAGATGCACTGCATGTATCCAAACATTAACTTCCTTTCCTCCAGTCCAATGTTTTTGATGTCATCACTGTGTGACGAAACGCACAGGGCAGAATTTAGACGTGATGGGCGACGTTATCGTACAAATTGTCTGCAGCAGGAAGAACTCGCTTGCATTTCTTATTTTATGCTTAATGATATATACTTTGTAAATGCACGCTTTTTATTTGTAAAAAATGTGTGAATTTTAAAAGTTACTACACTATGAGGCTTTGCTTACCACTTTATCCTTGGTGTTTGTAAGTCTTCTCTCTATGTATAGAGCAAGCCTGCAATCCACCTTGATCATTCAGGAAAGATCCTATAAGCATGTATGACCTTTCAATCTTTGAAAGTCATGGTGTTCTGGTAAGCAATATGTTAACTGTGCTGATCCTGTAGGAGGTGTTCTGATCAACTAAGTTTCTTGCACTGGAGGAATGGGCAATAGTGTTTGGATCCTTGGAGGTCATCTATATTATTTTGTGCATAATATAATTGCCCACAGATTGTATGTGGACTGTTTTCCCTTTTCGTGGACATTTTTTCTGTTGCACTAGATTTCTTTTTATAGTTCATTATAGATAGAGAATTTTTTTTTTTTTTCAAATTTTTTATTTAATACAAGGAAGACCAGGGTACATGAATCAGTACAACCAAAAGTATAGAAGACAATACAACTGCAAAATAAACAAACGGCAACATTTCTATACCCATGTAGGCATAACGCCCTTCGTTAAGGTCTCACCACTAGGGAAGTCTAGAGGGTAGGGTCAGTTTGACTCATATAGTTCCCGCGGCCGACACCGTCTCCTCCAGGGAGGTGAACAGCCCGTCCACGTGCGGGTGAGCAGCAATGTATCTGACCTTGCACACGTGGTCCCTCCTTCTTTTTTATATTTTTTGTTTTTTATTTGTAATCTCAAACTCTCCCTACTGCGGTCCTCCCAGGGATACTAAAAGACCGGAGGAGGCCCGCTGAGCAAGAGTTTAACCTAGCAAAAGGGACAGGCCAGTAAAAGAGGAGTAAGGGGGGGGAAGGGAGAAGGGGGGAAAGAGGGTAGGTAAGAAGGATTCTGTAGCAATATCCTGAAAAGGGCATCACTCAGCGCTCCTGAGAGCACGACCTTCAGTGGAATACCTGAAGGCATTCCATGCCTGCCATGTCTTAGAGTACGCTTCCTGTCGGTGTTGGCTGGTGAGGATCAGGTCCTCCAGCCTGCTAATGTCATCTACTTTGTGTAGCCATTGAGCGACAGTCGGCGGGTTAGAGGATTTCCAGTTGAGAGGTATGCACGCCTTAGCAGCATCCAGTAGGTGTCGTATCACGGATCTGCCATATTTCCGGGCAGGAATATCCGTCATATGAAAAAGAAAATAGGCAGGTGAAAACGGCACCTCCCTGTCAGTGAATGTCTGGGTAATGCGCCACACCTCTCTCCAGAAATTATGTAATCGGGGGCAGGACCAGAATATATGCAGGAGGGTACCTTCTTCTGAGTGGCACCTCCAACATCTGTCCGAGGTCGTCGGGAAGATCTTGTGCAGGAGAGCGGGAGTTCTATACCAGCGGGAGATAATTTTAAAGTTTGTTTCCTGTTGTCCAGTGCATAGTGAGGATTTGTGGGTGTAATTGATTATTTGTCGCTTCTGACTGTCTGTAAAGGTGACCGCAAGGTCCTCTTCCCACTTAGCAAGATATGGGGGCTGGAAATCCCTTGGGGGTTCAATCAACATTTCATATGCCATAGACAATGTGTGGGCAAGGGTCCCGGTCTCTGTGCAGAGCTTCTCCAGGCAGGTAAGGGGTCTCTGTGAGTCAGTGGGTGGCGGCGGCATACTCTGGAGAAAATGGGATAGTTGGGAGGCCCGTAGAAAGTCAAGGCGGTATGGGCCCCCGGGTCCGTCAAGTCCGCAAGCGTCTTCCATCTACCCAGTTGAATAAAATGGGACGCTTGGGAGAGACCCTGTCTACAAAGGTCCCGGAAACACTTGTCTCTGAGACCAGGAGTGAAATTCGGGTGACCGATCACAGGCCGCACCGGCGCGTCAGGTGTCGACAGGTCCGGGTCAGTTAAAAGGAGTGAGCAAATCTTTGCAGTATTGCCTATCAGTGGGTGACGTCTAAGCTCAATAGGTAAGTCTCCATAGCACCACGGGCTGCCCGTCAATGGAATGTCCGATTGGTCCTGTTCTAACTGCGTCCAAAGTTTGGTGTCTTTATGGCGGCACCAGTCTAGGAGTCTACTGAGATGGGCAGCGTAATAGTATTTCCGAATCTCCGGCATCGCCAAACCCCCCCGATGCTTAGGGTTGGAAAGCATACTCCTGGGTAGACGTGGATGCTTGCCCGCCCACAAAAAGCGGGTGAAAAGTGAGTGAACCTGCCCGAAAAAGGCCCTGGGAATGTGGACCGGGAGGGCCTGGAGTAGATAGAGAAATTTTGGCAGGATCGACATTTTAAGAATATTACATCTGCCCAGCCAGGAGTGCATTCCGCCCACCCAATCATCTAAAAGCTTTTGTACGGTTTTCAGTAAGGGGGGAAAATTAAGTTTAAAAAGTTGCGAAATGGAAGGGGGAATAAAGGTGCCCAGATACTTCAGGGCAGTATCTGACCATTTCAGCGCAAAGGAGGTCTTTAGACGCTGCAAACGTGCGGGTGGTATCCCCACACCCATAGCTTCGGATTTCGAAAAATTTATCCGCAGGTTAGAAAGTTGGCCGTAAGCATGAAATTCCTGCAAAAGGGTCTTAAGGGAAGTCTCAGGTTCTGCCAAGGAGAACATAAGGTCATCGGCATAAGCAGACACCTTATGCCTAGTCCCCCCGATCCCTATTCCCTTAATTGCCACGTTACTACGAACATGGCACAGAAAGGGCTCCAAGGTCAGTGCAAACAGTAAGGGGGACAGAGGGCAACCCTGACGAGTACCATTCATAATAGGAAACACGTCAGAGAGCATCCCGTTTACCCGTACCCTCGCCGTTGGCCCCGAGTAGGCTGCTGAGATCCAGCGTATCATTTTGTCTCCGAGGCCTACATGTTTAAGGGTGGCAAACATAAAGGACCACTCAACCCGATCGAATGCCTTCTCGGCATCTGTGCCAAGAAACACACTCGGGGTCCGGGTCTTGGAAGCTATATGGACCAGGTTAAGGACCTTCGTAGTGTTGTCCCTTGCCTCTCTAGCCGGGACAAAACCCACCTGATCCAGATGGATCAACTGAGGAAGATATTGTTGTAGCCTCGTGCCCAGAACTTTAGTAAAAAGCTTCAGGTCTGAGTTCAGGAGGGAGATCGGGCGGTAACTCCCGCACTGAGATAGGTCCTTGCCTTCCTTGGGGATAACCGAGATATGCGCCCGCAGAGTAGTGTCGCGAAGTCTGGTCCCCGTCCCCAGCCCATTAAAGAGGTCTACTAAAGGGCCCCCCAGGGTCGGCAGCAGGGTTTTGTAGTAAGCGAGAGTCAACCCGTCCGGGCCCGGCGCTTTACCCGGTTTCGTACTCTTCAAGGCTGCTTGGATTTCCGACAACGTAATGGGCTCCTCCAGAGTGGCACTCGCCTCCGGAGACAGGGATGACATTTTGGACTCGGTAAGATACTGCGAGACGACGGAGGGCGACGGCGGCAAACCGGACAGGTTGTACAGAGAACTGTAATAGTCCCTGAACTCTTGTGAGATCTGCAGGGGAAGCGACCGTTTTTGTCCCGTCGGGGTCACAATCTCGGGAACGTAGGAAGCCAAACGCTGTGCTTTCAAGGTCTGAGCGAGGTGTCGCCCGCATTTATTACCCGACTCGTATACCGTCCGTCTACATCTCTGCAGCGCAGCCTTAGCTCTGTGCTGAAGTAAGTCGTTAATTTGTGAGCGGAGAACGTCCAACTCCACGCCGAGGGCCGACGACGGAGATGTTTTATGCGTCTGTGGCATGGAGCTTCGCTAGTAGGGAGTCCAATTGTTCAGTCCTCTGTCTCTTCAGTCTGGCCCCGTGTTTTATAAAGACCCCCCTGATTACCGCCTTATGGGCTTCCCACACTACGCCCATGTCACTGCCTGGGGTGCTGTTCGTGGCGAAATAGTGACCTATTTCCTTAATCACGTCTGCCAGAACTACAGGGTCCTGTAGCAAACTCTCGTTAAGGCGCCACTGCGCTTGAGGATGTGTAAGGTTGTCTGACAGTGTGTACTGCATGCTGATCGGGGCGTGGTCTGACCACGTAATCGACCCTATGGAAGTGTGTGACACTGCATGTAACTGCCCGTGTGGTATTAGAAAATAGTCCAGGCGTGAATAAGTCTGGTGCGGTCTGGAAAAGAACGTGAAGTCACGTTCCCCCGGATGGAAAAGTCGCCAGACGTCGATAAGTTGTGCCGAGTGTAGAGATAAGCCTATACGTTTGCGCATGTCTCTCGATGTAGTAGATGTACCGGACGAGGTGTCTTCCAAAGGGTTGAGGGGGATGTTCAAGTCGCCCCCAACTATCAACTGACCTTCCGCATAACGCTGAAGATGATCCAGCCGCTTGCGAAGGAATACATCCTGGCGGTCGTTTGGGGCATAAAGATTTGCTAGTGTGACCTTCCTACCCCCAATCAGTCCCTTTAAATACAGGAAGCGGCCCTCCTCATCTGTTCGGGAGCCAATCAGCGTCCACGGTACCCTCGCCGAGATTAAGATCGTCACCCCTCTCGCTTTGGCTACCGCATATTTGGAGTGGTATGCAAAAGGATAATGTCGACTTTTAAGGAATGGTACACTACCGTCTCTGAAATGAGTTTCCTGGATAAAAACCACGTCCGCTTTGGCCCGACGCATGTCATGTATGAGAATCCTACGCTTTTCGGGTATATTGAGGCCCTTCGCGTTAACTGAGAGTATGTGAATGGCGTCCATCGCTACAAAATAAAAAAGTGACTAGCAAGTCAAAGGGTAGGGGTGGGGGAGGGGAGGAGGGGAAGGGGAAGTAAAAGAAAAATAGCAAAACAGGGGGAAAGGAAAGGGAATGGAAGGGAGTTATAAAAATTGGGGAGTCTCGGGAAAGAAGGAGGGGCGTAAGAAAACAAAATAAGGGGAAGGGGGCCGTCACAGTCCTGAGCGGCCAAGTAAGCAAAACTAAAGTAGCCTATACGGCTGCAACGCTCACCAGAGCTATCTCTGGTAACTGAGCGAAAACCTAAGTGGGAGCTGGAGTGAACCGAGTTGTAAGGGTGAACTCCCGGTCCTGTATAGCATCTCACCCCCGGCAACCAACAATCACATGTGAAAATAGATAAAGACAGACATAATAATATGAAAATATATAAACCGGCATAACAGTAAAAAATTAAAAGCAAAGACATTAGGTAAGCAAATGCATAGAACGTCCCATGCGGCAGTAAGTACAGCCAGGGGGGAGGGAGACCATCAAGGCAGGAGGCCATATAGACCAAAAGAGTCTACCATGTGGGAGCGGGGGCCGCGGAGGGTCCTCAGCACCCACCACCGAACACTAAGTCCAGCCGAACGTGCTTCTCCCCCACGGCCTCCCCAAAAACATCCCCCTCCCCCCCAGGTGCACGCCACAATGCCGAGGCATAGGTCAATAAAAGAGGAGGAGACCCCCTCTCCCCAGCACCTCTCGGTAATGTGCCCTATCGGGCGGGAAAGGCTCCCGCAGGCTCCACGGTATACCCGAGGGTCCCCCCCCCCACATAGAAAATTAAACAGGTCAAAACATAGCCCAGTGCTCCCCCCCACTAGCAACCAGCGCAGCACGAACAGGCCGCAAGTCCCCTATGACAGAAGTCCCGTTTGCCGCCCCCGACCTGGGAGCACAAAGTTCCTGCAAATGGTGGACCCGCTAATCCGTGATGGTGGGTTGCAGTCCGGTCCCCTGCATAGATAGAGAATTTTGACCAGATGGCCACCTTACACAGCTGGGCCAGAAAAGTCCCCGAAAATCCCACTGGTCAAATGAGTTTGTAAAAGCACTGGGAGGAGATGTGTCCTTGAAAATGTAAGCTCTGGTGATATGATTTCTTATCCATTGAGCGATGGTGGACTTGGAAGCAGGTTGTTTCTTACAAGGTCCTGAGGACAGGACAAATAAGGAATCTGTGTTCCTGATCGAAGCTGTAGCTTTGAGGTAGACTCGTATTGCTTTTTTTTTAATAAATTCTTTATTTTTTCATCTTTTCTTTCCATAGATTTCACATTACATTTCGTTATACATCTACAACTTCTTTAACAGCTATAACAGTCTTATAATATTTCAATCCATACCTCAATTCCACGTCATCCTCCCCCCTCCCTCACCCTTCCCTCCCAGAAAAATAAATAAATAAATATACAAACAAAAAAAAAAAAAAAAAAAAAGTTTGAATTTTCACTATAATCCCCCCCCTCACTCCCCCCCGCTCTATCATATTTCGAAATGTTTCACATCATACTTTCTCTATAATTTAGATATGGAGCCCAGATCTTCTGATATTTCTCGTCTTGATCTCTCATTGTCATTGTTAAATTTTCCATTTGTTGGATTTCTGCAATTCTCTGAAACCACTGTGCTCTAGCTGGAGGGTTGCTTTTTTTCCACAGAACCGGGATACATGCCCTTGCTGCTATCAATAAATGTCTCAGCAAAGAATTTTTGAATCTTTCTATTGCCATTGGGATGTCCAGCAGCAGAAAAGTTGCCGGTTTATCTCCCAGGTCAATTCCTGTAATCTTTACAATAGTATCGGCTACCATCTCCCAGAACACTCTAATTTTTGGACATTCCCAAAATATATGTAATAATGTTCCTTCTGCTCCATGACATCTCCAACATGTCTCTGATATCTGGGGGTAAATTTGATGTAACACTTTTGGTGTTCTATACCACCTAGTAAGGATCTTGTATCCCCCTTCTTGATATCTGCTTGCCATCGAGGCCTTTTGATTAAACAACAGCATCTTATCCTTTTGTTCTGGGGAAAACGTAGTCCCTAAATCTCTTTCCCAAGCCTGTAAAAAGGGCAAATCTTGTGAAGTCTCCTGTTCTATTAACATACTATAAAAATAAGACATCAGATGTCTCAGTTCCTCTCCTTTCAAACAGATCTCTTCAAACTCAGTCAATGCCCTTATTTCTACGTATACCTTTGATTTAGATCTAATAAAGGCTTCTAATTGCCTCATTCTGAAAGGGTCTAATCCTAATGTCATTCCTTTTTCAATATCTTTTTTAGTCATTAACCGGTTGCCTACCGAGAAATGACAAATTCTACTCATACCTCTATCTTGTATTGTTTTAAACTTTGGATCTGTCATTCCCGGTAGAAATGCTGGGGTACCAAGGATAGGAAGGAGCGGACTGGGAATTCTTGAAATAGATGTTTTCCTGAATACTCTTTTAGTTATTCGTAATGTCTCCCCTAGTATTGGATGTTTTCTCAATCCCATTGGTATTTCTGTATCTGGAATCCACACTAATCCTTCCAATGGGATATCTGTCGCTGCTTGTTCTGTCTGTATCCATACTCGTATTGCTTTAACTACACCCAGGCAAAAAAAAAAGAGAACTTATTTTTTTGATGCTTCGGAGCAGGACAAAAAGGATGGTAAGAATAAGTCTCCACTGAGGTGGAAGAGACTGATACCAGTAAGAAAGGATCTTCAGTGTCAGACCACCTTGTCTTTGTAAAATATGAAGAACATCTCCTTGCAAGAGGGAGCCCCCAACTCTGAAACAGTGACCAAAAAGGCCATATTTGACAAGGAGTTTGAAGCCAGAGATTTTTGAAAAATAGGCAAGGCAAAAGCCTGTTTGGGCCAAAGTTCTGGCATGACATGATAGTAGGAAGGCCAGAATGCGAGGCACAGAATAATCTCTGGGATTGAAGCCTCTGTGTTCACACTACTCTGTCTCTAAAGACCTGTGCATCAACAGCCATTCTATTTAAGCCAGAAACTAAAATGCAGGATGGAACAGAGGGCCCAGAGACAACAGGTCTGGGCTTTTGGGAAGAGTCCAGGAGTCATTTATCAGACGTCCCAGTATGTCTGTGTACCAGGATCTTTGAAGCCAAGCTGGTGGAATGAGAATTACCATCATCTTCTCTCGCATCTCGGAAGTCTACAGACATCCATACCATCCAAAATCCATAGCAGACCCTTATCTGAACATGCAACCCAGCAGGTCAGGAAAGGGAGGGGGCGAGCGAGCCATACCAGGCCACATGCTCTCAGCAAGGGGGGGGTGGGGTTCATTGCACAAGGTGTCCCACCCCAAAGTACCTTTTCCTCATGTTAATGGGGACAAAGGCCTCTCCCCCCCCCCCCCGATTCTTGACTGTGGTTGTGGGGGTCTGCAGGTGAGGGGGCTAATCAGATCCCGTCCCCCCACTGTACACAGTGCCCTCACCCATTCACCAAAAAAGTGTAAAAGTGTAAAAGTGAATAGACCGTGCAAACGTTTTTGATGAGTCCCTCATTTAAAAATTTTTTAAAACCTGATGTAGATCCATAGTCATAATCACGACGCCCTCTGCACTGCTAGACCCCAAAAAAGAAACAAAAAAGCTCTTCTCGCGGCGAATGCTCCCGCAGTCTGCCTGCTCCACTGTTTACCATTTCTTAGATAAGGGGCAGGCCACCCGGCGACATCACCTGATGTCATCGGTGGTGGCGGGTGTTGAGATTGACGATGGATCTTCATCAGGGTCATTGTTTTTTTAATTTTTTTGATAAAGAACTTGTCAAATGCTCTTGTACTGTCTTTATTCACTTTAATGGTGAATGGGTAGGGCCATGTACCTCATCCTCACATGGTGGGGGAGGCCACTGTCCCCATCAACATGGGGGCAAGGTGCTTTGGCACCCCCCCATTTTAAGGGAATGTGGCCTGGTATGGTTCAGGAGAGGGGGGTGGTTGGTTGGGGGAAGCTCGCTTGTCCCCAACCTTAGGACCTGGTATGGATTTGAGGGGGTGCCCATGTTATTTTTTTGCCAGTAATTCTTTATTTTACATACAGCTGTCAGCGGGCAACCACGCTGACAGCTCATAAGTAATCGATTAAGGATGCAGTGGCCAGCTTCCTGGCTCGCTTCTTAGCAACCAGCTATACAAAATGTGGTAAAGTGAAAAAAGTTAAACGCATCTAAAACGCAGCACTTGTGTTTTTGATGCAGCTCCATTAAAGTCTATTACATGCAAAGTGCTGCGGGGAAAAAAAGTCCCTGACCCTTTTCAAAAATGCACCCGGGTGATGCTTAAAAAATTTGAATATCGTGCAAAAGTTAATCTATTACAATAATGAAACTTAAAAGGTGAAACTAATATGAGATAGACTAATTACATGCAAAGCAAGATAGTTCAAGCCATGATTTGTCATAATTGTGATGATTATGGCTTACAGCTCATGAAAACCCCAAATCCACAATCTCAGAAAATTAGAATATTGTGAAAAGGTGAAATATTCTAGTCTCAAAGTGTCCCGCGCTAATCAGCTAACACCTGCAAAGGGTTCCTGAGCCTTTAAACGGTCTCTCAGTCTGGTTCAGTAGGAATCACAATCATGGGAAAGACTGCTGACCTGACCGTTGTGCACTAAACCATCACTGACACCTTCCATAAGGAGGAAAAGCCTCAAATAGGTAAATGCAAAAGTTAGATGCTCCCAAAGTGCTGTATCAAAGCACATTAATAGAAAGTTCTGCTATTAAAGCACCCTTGTCTTCCATAACACCTCAGCAGTGCCACAGGCTGATCGCTTCCATGCCACGCCACATTGAGGCAGTAATTGCTGCCCAAACCAAGTACTGAGTACATATGCATGCTTATACTTTTCAGAGGTCCGATATTGTTCTATGTACAATCCTTGTTTTATTGATTGCATGTAATAATCAAATTTTATAAGATTATGGATTTGGGGTTTTCATGAGCTATAAGCCATAATTGTCACAATTATGACAAATCATGGTTTGAACTAGCTTGCTTTGTAATGAGTCTATCTCATATATTAGTTTAACCTTTTAAGTTGCATTAGTGAAATAAATTAACTTTTGCACGATATTCAAATTTTTCGAGTATCACCTGTAGATGCGAACGTGTTCCATAGGAAACCCTGTTAAACTGAGTGTAGTGCATTTCTGCAAATTGCATAGGTGTGAATGTAGGGCAAAACCATCTTTAATTGGTAACGTGAGATTTTTAAGATTGAGACGGTAGGATCGGCTACAGAAACTGACTATTTTTTGGTAAACCTTTTTCCACATGATGGAGTTCGGCAAAGATTTTTGCAATGAAAATTTCTACTGGAGTAATTCCTCACAGATTGCCCATTCTATTTGTTTCTGAGGAGAGAATGTTTTTCATAGATTTTGCAGCTCTCTTTGTACCCAAAAAAGCTTTGCGAGATGGAGGCGAATCAAGTTCTACAATGCCAAGGCTTTTAGGCAAAGCAACAATAACAGTGTGGGGAAAAAAAAAAAAATCTTCCGCAGCCTCCTATAATACCGGCTCTATATCTTCATCATTCCCTTCTGTGTCAGCCTCATCTACAGAAAGAATATCAAGATTCAACTAAGGAAGAGACAGTGGAGCTGAAGAAGAGGCATGGGTGTTTTGTAGCCCTGGACTAAGATGGCTGTACGTCCTAGGAATTGTGGCAGATGCAGAAAATTATGCAGGTAGGCGGTTTGTTGCGTGCCTGAAATAAAACTAGAATTTGGCGCAGATCAGTGTTGAAATAGGTTCCTGCTCCAGTACAACAGAAGTATCGTTCCTCTAAGGAGAGAGTTGTGTAGACCTTTGACAGAGCACATGTTCGCACAAGCTTTTGCCTTGGGTTTCTTTTGCCTGATCTCCTTTGTAGCTATGGGTGAGGGTATTCCCCTGTGAGGTACTCACGGAGTAGGGTGTGGAATATAGGGCAAGTGTGTCCAGAAGAAGTACCCAGTAACCTGGGTGTATACCATAGCGAAGTCATCATGCGAAAGGGTGGGAGGAAATGTCTCAGTACCTTATAAGGGCTCTAGAAGGCAGTTAAATGTGCAACCTGCGGTTGCATTTTAGAGCCAAGACTGTAAAAGTTAATACATTCCAAACATAGCCCTGGTTTTTAAAATTGGTCAGAGATAAAGGCTGACCCTGTCTTACCTGTCCGGGTCTGCACATAGAGTCCAGGCATTGCCTGTCATGGTGGGCATCGCCCCAGGTCTTCAAGGTCTGGGTTTTAAAGTGATGAACCATGGTCCTGGACCTGTATAGTACCCAGCGGGTGACTACACACATTACACCAAGTGCCAATGTGAGTGCAGAGGATTCAGTGCCTGAAGCAACATTACAGGTCATCCAAAGGAAGACAAGATCTTATGACAAGACCTTAGGACATTAGCATAAAACTGAGGATTCAGAGTAGTGTAGGGTTAATAAGGAGGCACCCAGAAGGGAGTGTCCTCGAAAGCTATGCCAGTGTTCAATTACCTGAAGGTGGGAACCTATAGCCCAGGGTCTCTGAATTCTTTACCTGTGTCCTTTATTGTTAAATTCAGATATGCAAGTGCTATTTAACAGCATAAAATAAATGAAATGGTTGAACATGCATCAATGGGCAGCTCCATCTCAACTAAGAATTGATCTCAGCAGGGATTATATCAGATAAGGGCTGAGGCTTTAAAATACATTATTGTGCACGCCAATGGAAGTTAATAAGCTGATGGCTGCAAAATCACTTAAGGTCCCTTTCATACTCAGACTTTTTAGATTCCATGTGAAAGGGGCCTAACAGACCTCCTGTTATTAACTGGAAAAAAAAAAATTAACAATTTCATAAAGCTATTCCCTTTAAAATGATAGCTTGCCGTTCTGGATAGGACTTGCTTTCATGTAAGGTTTTAAATTCTTTGGCGTCAAAATTTTAATTTATTATGCACCTGAAGTTTGATAATTCAAACTCTGCTCTCCCTTGTTCTCACTTAGAGGTTAAAGAGGAAGTAAACCCTGATGGGTTTTCATTCCTCTTTGATTCCCTGCAAAGGTAAAGCATAATGGACTACTATGCATCGCATAGTAGTCCATTATGTGTCACTTACCTGACACAGGAGCCAGCGAAGTCGCCGCTGTCCCCTGTAGTCCGGAGCCTCCATCTTCTTGGTGGGTCTCACTGCTCCGGTGCTGTCATTCATCGGAGCCGCGATTACGCCACTCCCGCTCATGCTCATGGGAGCCGCCACTCGCGGCATATCGCTGTTAACTGCGGCGCGCTCAGTGCGCCTGCACACCTCTGTCTACGGCGCATGCGCCGTAGACAGCAGTGCCTGTCTTTCAGAAAATATCTACTAAACCATGTATGTTTAGGAGATATTTCTTAGACCTACAGGTAAGCCTTAATCTAGGCTTACCTGTAGGTCAAAGTCTGTTGTAAGGGTTTACAACCACTTTAATGAGCTGTGCGTGCTGTAAAATCAAGGAACAGCCCCATCCTTGAAGTGCAGAGTTTTAACCCTTTCCTCTTTATTAAAAACTCTGCTATGCTGAAAAAAAATTATTGAAATATAGGCTGCTTCTTTCCATACAAGATAAAATTAGTGACATATTTTTCAAATTGTTTTTGAAAACACAGCATGTGCACACAAATCCCATAAAAATATAAAAATCAATAACAATCTTATTATCAATATAAAAAAACAAAACCCATAACATAACATATGCATTTACCTGTTAGTACACTTGCTATGAGGTCATCCCTGTGAGCTATAGAAGATAAAGAATAAGAAAAATGCATGAATAAACATTCACCATAGAAAACAGAGGGTCAGAAAATATAGCCAAAACGCTGACAACACTGTAGAAGACAGAGGGGTTGATATACTGAAGGCAAACCCACTTTGCACTACGAATGAACTGCAAGTGCACTTGGAAGTGCATTTGCTGTAGATCTAAGGGGGAGATCTGAAATGAGGGGAAGCTCTGCTGATTTTACCACCCAATCATGTACAAGCAAAAATGCTGTTTTTTATTTTTGCATGTCCCCCCGTAGATCTATAGCGACTACACTTCCAAGTGCACTTGTAGTGCAAAGTGGATTTGCCTTTAGTAAATAACCCCCAGAATGGCAGAAAAATGCACTGAAAAACCTATCTGGTCTAAATTCCATATACACTATATAGCCAAAAAACTGTTGACACCATACAAGATGGAGGGTCTGAAAAATGAACGGAATATACTATATGGCCAAAAATGTATATACTTTACAGTCAAAACTCTGGACAAATGATCACATCTACTATATGATAAAAAGTATGTAGACTCCCTTTCCTGTTTATAATCTCCTGTGGACTCAGCCCCCTTATTATCCTTCTGTATCTGACCTGACCCTGCTACGTTTGTTGAGCCTGTGAGATTCTGTGAAAATCTCCACTGGCTTTGTGTCCCCACATCTGCCCCTTAGTGGCCATTTCTAGATATGCCCCCCCCCCTCCCCTGCTTATGATAACCCGTTGCCATTCTGTTGGTGGTGAGGAAGAGGGAGATCTTGTTCCACAAGGACATCAAATCCTTTTTATATTTGCAGGGACACTGGCAACTCCCATCCGTTGAGCATTTCTGATACACCTAAATCCGCCACTACATCCGCAGCCTCCTTACACACGAATGGGAATCTTCCAAACACTTAACCTCATTTGAAAACTACTGCCGCAAGGATCTTTCCCTGGAAGGCCTTGTGTCAGATGCAGCTTTAATGGACAACATAGGCCCTCACAGGCTTCCATACATTTCTAAGTGAGAGGTGGACCTGGGCAAGACCTTAGACCAACCTGTCTAGAACCAAATCTCTCTGGACTCTTCTAAATGTTCTCTTATCATATTCGTCCAGGAGAACCTATAGACTACTCTCAAGTTGGTATATGACCCTAAAACGGGCAAATATGTCCCGTATGCTTCTCCTCTGTATTTTCAGGGATGCAGGGAACCACTCTCCTTCATATTTGGTGGACATGCCCCAAAGCCCTACGATTCTGGACTATCCTCTGATTCGCACTGTCCTAACTGTTTCTCTTGCACGAAGTCCCTGGGAAGCATTGCTACACAAGTCGGTCTCGTCTTTAACTAAAACTCAGAAGAAGTTGGTGGGGTTTGAGTTCTTGGCAACCCGGCAGACCCTGGTCTAGAACCAATTCATTCATTTCCCTGAAGTTAAGCAGCAACTCCAGGGAACCATGGTCCATGAGCTCATATCCATACTTACTGACACCCAGACCAAATTTCTGAAGATATGGGATCTTGGGATAGCCCATAATGACCATTTAAATCTAGACAGTTCTTTACGCTCCGTTTGACCGATCTTTTGTATTTTGTAAATCAGCTCGCCCACACGGGATTCTCCTCCCATGCAAGTTTTTGACCCTCTCTATTTTCCTCCTCTTTGCTGCCCAACGTGGATTTTGAGTGGCTTTTCTGCACGCTTCACTTATCTCTCCCCCCTTTCCCCCGTCTTGGGCTTTATTGCTATACTCCTACTGCCCCCCCATCGAGGTGTACCTTTCATATGGTAATGTTACCAATGGAGCTTCTCCCAGTCTCCATTTAAGTTGAATATGTAGTATGTGCCTTACGGTTTGTGATGTCACTTGCAGTGTCGCCACTGCTCCAATTGGTGAGCCTATGTATGTTGTTTTTATTTGCCACTCTTACTGTTTTTGCATTTGTTTCTTTATGTGAATGCCTTTCATATCTTGCATTAACACTTAAAAACCCAATAACAGTTTTGTGCAACAAAAATGTGTAGACTTCTCCCTCCAAGGATTGTGTTAAAGTATTTTCAGTAAGGTCTCCTGTTAATACTATATATTCTTAAAGTGTTACTAAAGTCAGATTTTTTTTAAATTAAAATAACAAACAGGTTATACTTACCTGCTCCTTGCAGTATTTCACAGAGTGACCCCGATCCTCCTCTTCTGGGGTTCCCCAGTGGCGATCTTGGCTCCTCCTTTTCTTTTTAGAACAACCATAGCCAGCCGCTTGCTATCGGGAGAAACACAGTCTACGTGCTCCCGACCTCTGTATCTACGGAGCCGAGCTCCACAGACTTACACAACGGGACCTAGGCCCACCCCCCACTTTCTCTTCACTGCATTTTATTGACAGCAGCAAGAGCCAATGGTGCCTGCTGCTTCTCAAATGCTGTGTAAAGAGGAAGGGGAGAATAGATGCAGCTGTGCACAGTGCTGATCTCTTCTCCCCTCTCTAACTCTTCACACAAGGAAGAGGGGGCACAGGGAAATTGAAAAAGTTTTTTACCTTAATGCAAACAATGCATTTAGGTAAAAAACGTTTTTAGGTTTTGGAACACTTTAACAATTGAGGTGACTTTTTATATGACGGTGTACCAACATCCTGTAAATTCTAATGTTCACACTTTTAGGACTTTTTAGGAATGAGACAATGATAACCGGTATATAAAATCAATAGGTTTATTATTAGAATAATATTATTAACCACTACAATACAGGGCACTTTCACCCCCTTCCTTCCCAGCCCAATTTTCAGCTTTCATCGTTCTCACAATTTCAATGACAATTGCGCGGTCATGCTACGCTGTGCCCAAATTAAATTGTTATCATTTTGTTTGCACAAATAGAGCTTTATTTTGGTGTTATTTATTAACGACTCCGTTTTTTATTTTTTGTGATACAAGCGAAAAAAGAGCGGAAATTTGAAAAAAAAAAACAATATTTTCTTCTTTCTATTTTAAAAGAAATCCAATAAAATCAAATTTTGTCATAAATTTAAGCCAAAATGTATTCTGCTACATGTCTTTGGTAAAAAAAAATTTGGTTAAGTGTGTAATAATTGGTTTGTGTGATCACGGACATATGTACGCAAATGATCATGTACATATGTGTGCAGGTGATCACGGACATATGTGTACAGATAATCATTGGGACATGCGATTTTAGTGGGACATATGTGGGGGACATGTTTTTATTATTAGGGACATGTGTTTTTATTATTTGGGGACATGTGTGTTTTGGGGACATATGTGGGGACATTGTGTTTATACTGTGTGGTGTGTTGTGTGTTTACACTAGGCTGGTGATCAGTGAGTAAAAAGCTGAAAAAAAAAGCTCATACTCACTGATCATCAGCCCGCTGCAGCGATCTGCTCTCCTCAGCGATGACTTCAATGTGAGGAGAGGAGGAGCCGATTGCCTAGCAACCGGCTGTTAGTTTACATCACATGACGGCCACGATTGGACACGGCCGTCATGTGATCAGGAGGGCCAATCACAGAGCCCTCCTGCCGATCCGAGATGCGCCGTGTCCGGGTGACACGAGCGCATCGGGATCGCGCCGCTGCGCGAGCACACGATCCCCCTCCTTCTGAAGAATGTTCAGGAATGTCCACTCAGAAGTAGAGAGCTCCCACCCGGCCGTAAATGTACATTGGCCGGGTGGGAAGTGGTTAAATACTGTAAAAACCAACAAGGCTATTGCCCCAATTTGAGTTTCTATTATGCCATGTATTAGCAAGTTATATTATACAGTATAAATTCAAAAACCATGATATATGAGGGATGTGCCAGATGAATTTTGTATCTTTCAAGGAGCAGGGATTATTCCTATAGACCAAGGGCGATCTTGTTTTATGTCAGCGGTAAAATCATCACATGTAACTTGACCCAGAAAGGTCACCTCAGTGACTACAAAGGCCAGACCAGCTACAAAGACGTGAATGTACTAGGCAAACCATCCCTGCCGGAGAAGACAGTGATAATTGCCAGAGGCTATAGCATAAGCTAGTGATAAATCGCAGGTAAAACCTGGCATACTGGTTATACCCAAGTTAATCGATCCATCAACTTGGTACATTCAGCCTGCCCATACACGGTTCAATTCTCAGGCAGGAGGAACTTTGCTGGCCTGCACAGAGTCCCGACCTCAACCCGATGGAACACCTTTGGGATGAATTAGAGCAGAGACTGCGAGCCAGGCCTTCTCATCCAACAACAGTGCCTGACCTCACAAATGCGCTTCTTGAAGAATGGTCAAACATTCCCATAGACACACTCCTAAACCTTATGGACAGTCTTCCCAGAAGAGTTGAAGCGGCTATAGCTGCAAAGGGTGGGCCAAATCAATATTGAACCCTACGGACTAAGACTGGAATGCCATTAAAGTTCATGTGCATGTAAATGCAGGCATCCCAATAGTTGTGGTAATATAGTGTATCTAACAGGTATAGGCTTGCACTGCACTGTATTGGTAAGTCTAGAAAAGACCACACAATCTATTTTAAAGCATAGCAGTGTCCATAGGTCTAACACAGAGGCTTATCCAGGTAATGTTTAAAAAAACCTTACCCAAATGTTATGAATCTATTGATCTTGCGTGGCGCTTAATGCAAAGTTGTTCTAAACTTCAACCCATTTGCTAAGCTAAGACAGTAAAAAAAGAAAATCTAAATTCAATGCATTATATAGGAATGCTGAATATTCCAAACCTCACAAGATTATATTCCAGCATTGTGTAAAATCATATTCTGGCTAAATTTGGGGTATGCAGCATTCCCTGGAATCTAGCTGGAAGGATGGTGACATCAACATCTACAGTACAGAAGGTGTGGTAGGATTAGATAAGGCAAGTGTATATTATTTACTAACATTTTTATTTTTCTCTTTTTTAATATTTTACTGTTAAAGCGGAGCTTCATCCAAAAGGGCAAGTTCTGCTTTAAAGGACTCGTTCCCCATTCTAACTGAACAATTGGCACTTTTGAGGAGCGAGGGCAGGTACCTGCTTTCCCCTTTCATTCCAAAATTTCGGAACCAGAAATTCTCCTTCTTACCCCCTGCAGTCTTCTAGGACACTGACAAGTCCCAGCAGACCGCATCCATTATTTACAACGTGCAGCCCGACTCGCGCATGTACAGTGGGCACCCAGCTGTGTAGCCACAAGCGGTGTTCATGAAAAGTGTTGTTGCCATCCTGGTTATGCAGTATGTGGATCACAAGAGTGGCTGAACATAATGACAAAAGCCTTGCAGTTAAAAGGCTCATGTAGATGGTCAATGTTTAAAATGCAGGTCAGCAACATACTATTAACTTTCACTGGAGCAGTGCACAGTTCAGAGGCTGCATTTGACTTGCTAGGTTTCAATACACAGCACACACCATTTCCTATAAGACTTGTTACAACCTGCAGAGAAAACACGCTGCTCTGAGAAAATGTGTGGGGCTGCCATTCATTCCGATTGGCACCCCCCATGCATGTAAAATCACAGTGTGCGTAGAAACCACAGGGAAATTGCATGGTCAAAATGGCGGTAACCCCGTGGGCAAGGCAGTTAATTGAGATGTATGGTCCACTGTGACCACATAAACACAGCCCGCAGAAATGCTGTAGTGTGAACCTAGGTTTAAGGTGTATTTGAACTGCATGCAAAGCATGCTATGTTCATCTTCATCAAAAGCTGCTGCATGCATTCTTCATAAAAAATAGGGTTTCTCTAGAACATCCTAAAGTAGCATGAATGTCCGCCAATCTGTGTTGTGATGTGTCAAGTTTGACAACATGAAATAAAGTGGAGAAAGATGCAGAAATGTTTGTTTTTAGCCTCCAGATACAATGTTCTGGATTCAAACATCTGAAATGTCCTGGGGCTGGATGGCCGTGACAAAAGATATCCCTACCGCTCTGGTAACAGGGGGTGCCTCCTCAGTGAGGGGGAACTTGCTCAGACTTGGAGCTCTAGCAGTTACAGCTGAACTAAGTTCTAGGCTTTGCTTTGGACCTGGAGGCTTGACAGAAATGAAAGGAACCCTTTTTTGCCTCAGGAGTTGAAGGTTTACCAGATGAAGACTTTGCCTTCCTTTTAGGAACACAAGGGTAGTAGTCTTTTTCCTTAGTGATTTCCTTAAGGAGGATGTTCATTGATTCGCCAAAGAGACTTGTCCATCAGAAAGCCTATCTAAGGGGCATTTCTTGCACTGATGCTCCATAGACCAACATTTGAGACAGAGGGCCCGTCTCATATGTACCAAAAGGAGCCCCATTCTGGATATTTAAACGTAAATGAGCTTTGATGTGCAACTTATTAAATTTTAAAGGCCACCTGTCTGCATCAACCAGGAACTGAAACTGCAGAAATATGATATTAAACCATGTTGCCTTCCAACAACCCCAAAGCATATCAAGAGCAGAAGGAGGCATTCCAAATACACCCAATATTGGACCAACTTTCATAGTTGATCTAAATTACAGATTTTTATTCCAGTTTGCATTAATCCCCTTCAGGCTGTTCAGAAGAGGGTATGGTTCTTCCTTTCCATCCAAACTGCAACAGGCTTCATATAAGACACACATGTATAACCCAAGCAGGGCTAGGTGTGTGCAATATCAGCTTTTTTGAATTGCTTGAATACATTTCATTGTACACAATCCAGTACACCTTGGTTTTTGTTTGTTTCATGGTCTTATCTCCTTGGAGGTGCAAGACTGCAAAGATCGACAGAGGAGGATGACCTTTGACAGTTCTGGGTAAGCAAGTTCCTATTTATTTGTATTTTCTTCCAAATCTGGAGAGCGGCCAAGGGTGACAATGCTCCTGCTCCACAGATACAAAAAAGTGGTTTTGCCCTAAGACCAGGACCACCAGGTGAAAATAGAGGAAAGAATCCTGAAAAAAGCTAAGCTGCAATAGATTCAATTTTTGTTCTAGGGTTTTTTTTTACACTTTAAAGAGTTTACAAAGATGCATTTCAAAGCTGTTAGAATTTATTGTAGGATCAATATTACAATATTGCCTTGTTATGCCTCAAGTCAAAAATATGTGGTTTCAAAATAAATAGCAAAATGATCACTGAAGGACACAATGACATTTCATCATTCTACATGGCATATTCAAAATGCCTTGTACATAACCAGAGATACCTATTGAGACCAACAAGTAATAATGAAGAGTGTCAGACATGATGGTCTCCAGGCTAACTACCATATCTAATAAGTTTGATCTCTGCTCTAATTTCCTTTTCAAGAAACCTTTTACACATTTCCACTTAAACACTAGGGGGCAGCAGAGGACTAGCCAAATATAACACGTTACATACAGTTAAACGATTAAAAAACAACTTGTATTAGCATCTATTGCATAGTTTGAACAGTTTTTGAAGACATGAGTGAATGTGAAAAAACAAATATCACTTGGGTGTTCCAAAAAGTATAAAAAAATTAAAAAAATGGGGGGGGTCTAAATTGTAGCTGTTCTCATGAAAAAAAGCAATTCAATATATCCGCTGTGATTGTGTGCACAGAGAGTAATGCCATACCTATAGGTGATAGAGGTGTAATGGATTGCTTCTTGATACCTGTAGGTATCTGAGGAGTGACACTTGCTGTTTCAGTCTTTTTCTTCTCTTGAGGTTTATCTGCATTGCTCAGCTGTGGTGGACACAGAAGTGTTATTTCTGGAAATTTTACAAAAGGCTTTCTTTTAAAGACTGCATTGTGCCTGAGACCTAGCAGTAAATCTTGACATTTTATCCCACTTGCTATGAATCTACAATTCCCAGCTTGCCCAACCCTACACACTGCTAAAACATAAATCAAATATTTAGGTATAATTGTCATACTGAAGCGAGCTTTAAATGGGAAAAAATGATTTTTCATTTTCCTTTTTATATCTTATGTGAAAGACTACTAGAAATATATAGATATGTTTATTTTTGGAGGTAGAGACTACAAAAGCTAGTAGTAAAGTATTTTTTAAAAGGATCATGTTCTTTTTGCTGCTGTGACTAGCAGGATATCAGACTTGACCCCCATCATCTATATATTCAATCTACAGAAGCAGTGCTAGGCTTTTCTCATGGGAAAAGTCTAGCATTCTGTGCAAAATATCTTGCAGGCACTCTGTTTTATATCATAAAGTGTAAAAATGTGTCATACAAATGAAAAAAAAAAATCTATATATTATATACAGTATCTCACAAAAGTGAGTACACCCCTCACATTTTTGTAAATATTTTATTATATCTTTTCATGTGACAACACTTAAGAAATGACAACAAGAAATGATAGCAAAGTGTAATTTCTTCAGTGTTGTCGCATAACATATAATAAAATATTTACTACAATGTGAGGGGTGTACTCACTTTTGTGAGATACTGTACACACACAGTATGTAGGCATCAGTTTTAAAATGTGTATACTTTAAAAAAAGCTTTGAAAAAACTTTTTTTTTTACTCAAAAAACAAAATTGCGTGTTTATGATAATGGGAACAATGTATTTAAATGGCAAAGCTGAGAATAGGTAAAGGGTGGTGGGACTTTAAATGAAGCACATAGGTATACAGTAATAAATGTATTAATTATATCAGTAATATGGTACATAATAGTAATAATGATAAACAATATAATCTCCAATACAATTCATATATATATGCAGATAATGTAATAAAAACAAATTGTCACATAAATGTGGACCATTGTTGTTACATAATACACATATGGAGAGTATCTAATAAAACACAGCATTTGACAGCTCTACGTGTTTCATGGCTTGATCCAATCTTCAGGAGCATGCACGTGACTTGAGATATGGAATATATATGGTAGTAGGGATATCTATAAGGTCTGACCCTGCCAAGGAAAAGGGATAATAAAAAAAAAATAATAAAAATAGAACACATAAAGGCCCACACACTCAAAAATACTTTTCCTTGGCAGGGTCAGACCTTATAGATCTCCCTACTACCATATATTACATATCTCAAGTCACATGCATGCTCCTGAAGATTGGATCAATCCATGAAATGTGTATAGCTGTCAAATGCCAAGTTTGATCCTACTAAGTGTTTTATTAGAGATACACTAATGTGACAATTTGTTTGTATTACATTATCTGTGTATATATATGAACTGTATTGGAGATTATATTTTTTATCATTACTACTATTATGTACCATATTACTGATATAACTAACACATTTATTGCTGTATACCTATGTGCTTCATTTAAAGTCCCACCGCCCTTTTCCCATTTAGACAGGGATGGAGGCATTGGGCCTTACCAGGTCACTGCCTCACTTAAAGTCCCAAATTGTTCTTTTCTTTATAATGACAAAGCTACTCTATGTTGTGCATGCAATGTTACAGCTACAGCACCCAAACATGGCTCAAGATGGAAGACTTATAGAGAAGCTACAGGATAAACCTCCCCCCCCCCCCAAAAAAAAAAAGAAAAGTCAGCAAATACAAATACAGTAGTTTCTGACTTTAAATATTAGGGCACTTACCTGTCCAGGAACCCAGTGGTGTCCTCACCCTAGCCAATTGAATAGGCCGGCTGCAGGAGAAGGGGGGCAAACTTCTATCAAAACCGGGTACAAAGTCCCCCCCAAAAGCTGTCATATGTGGTTGGGGGGGGGGGGGCAGAGGGTGGAGTTGCCCTTTAAAGTGGTTGTAAACCTCAAACATAAAAAATGAACAAAGCATATCCCTCTATAGTCTTAATTAAAAGCACCAAGTGTAATTTCTCTCTGCTCCTTCCTTCCTCTGCTATCAGCACAAGTCACTTTTGACAAGTTTTTCTGACATCAAGTAAAAAAAACTGACAGGGGAGGGAGCTCCAGTAGATTGACAGCCTCAGTTCTGCTCCTGTGTGCTGTGTGAATGGGGTGTGTCCCTTCTCTCTAATCCAGGGGTCTCAAACTGGTGGCCCTCCAGATGTTGCGAAACTACAAGTCCCATCATACCATTGCCTTTGGGAGTCTTGCTCTTAACTGTCAGCCTTGCAATGCCTCATGGGATTTGTAGTTTTTCAACAGCTGGAGGGTCACCAGTTTGAGACCTCTGCTCTAATCAGTTCTCAGAGTTCTCCTCACTGAGCTCTGCAGAGTGTAACTTCATATATCCACCCCTTCTGACATCAGACAAGCTTTATAAATCCTGCATTTTTAAAGGAAGATGAAAAGAGAAGACTGCAGATAAACCGGTACAACTACTTAAGCAGGAGAATGTGTCTAATCTCTGTGTATCACCTGCAGCCAGTCACTTTACTGGGTATATGGAAGGGTTTACAACCATTATAAGGCATACTATGCTAATGAGCTTTAAGGGGGTTTTGAGGTTTACGTGTTTCATGACTGAACACCCTAGTGCTCAGCATTATTATACATGCCAAGAAAATAGATCAGATGGTGAAAAACCCTGTACACAGCAGCACAGAAGCCCACTTTACAAGTGCTCTAAAGACACACAGGCAAGGAGTGGGTTCAGACACTAATGTGAATGAGCAAAGCAATACATACAAAAAGGGTCAAATGTCTCGCACAAAACGTTGGATGTTTTGTCTCCCTTTACACAGCTACACCAGCCACCAAGGAGCTTACTTTAGGGCAGATGCGGGAGAATTAAAAGGCTAAGTTCACCTTTTGCATGAAAGTGACTGCACAAAGTCCCCAGTAGGTTTAACAAAACAAAAAAAACAGCAGGTCTGAAAAATTGCAATTAATGCAAGTGCCATACCTGTAGGGGACTGTCACCACCACTGAGGACTGGCCAAAAACTCCTATATATACCTGTTCTCAACTGTGTCCAGCCGTGCTGACACTCTACATGTTGGACACTCACTCCCAACATCTCAGGAGTTGCCACTCTTCCTGGTTCAATAATTGTGTCTGTTGTAGCACTTTCTTGGCAAAATGTGACCTATAGACCATTTTTATATCTCTCTAAGACTGCATTAGCAAGATCTTTGCATCACAGTTCCTGGTTCTGCACCCCTCTGCCCATTATAAAGGGGGTCCACAAATCCACATTGGATATTTTTTTTTAACACTATGGAGAAGGCAACAGAACCTCCTGGAACATGTGAAAAGTAGGAGAGAACACCCATATTTCTAAGCAGAGGACAGTCAAGAATTATGGCAGGCGGATCAAGCAAAAAATAAAAAAATAAAAAAAAGCCAAGAGCCAACTCAGCCCACCAAACTGCAACCATATATAAAATATCAGTCTTAGGTAGGACTGACCCTTAATGATAAAGAATTGATAATGTGCCTACTATTTCCTAGCTATCAATAAATACTGAAGTCAGATGGGTGAAATATCATTTCTGATTGGTTGGTTTAGAATACTGCCTCATTCAATATGCCCAGCCTTTTTATTACGAATGTAATTCATGAATGTCCTGGTGCTTGCTGTACCTCAGTGTCTCCAATCAGAGCTACAAGCTTCTTGGCTCTCTCATCCAGACTGACATGTTGGGTGGGGAACATCAGAGCTTTGATGTACTCTGTGGGGGATGAAGTTAGTTATAATCATTACATGGAAGAAGACAAAGTGAAACAATGATAAATTAGATTAGCACTTAAGGTAGCACTCATAAAAGGTAGGGGTCAAAGGTAACAGGTGAAAGGATGTTTATACAAAGAAACCACATTGTAAGTATCTCAAATAGGATGTGTTATCACTGACCTTGATGGTTATCAGGAATATAGTCATTTACTTCTGTATAGACAAGCAAAGCCGGGAGACATAGAGGCTGATTAATTTCATTCCTGAGACAGATGTAGTGATAACCTAACAAATAAATAAAAGATTAATCAGGAGATATACAATAACAGATTGAGGCAAAAGAACAAAAAATGTTTTGTTCTTGCGAGAAGACCCCCCAAGACGGAAGAAGACCCCGGAGCTGTGCAATAAATTATTTTAAACCCTTGTGTGTTGTGTTTTATTTACATTTTTTTCACAGGTAAATGGGTAGGGGTACATTGTACCCCATACTCATTCACATAGGGTGGGGGGCTGGTATCTGAGGGCTCCCGGATTCCGATAAGCCCCCCACCCGCAGACTCCGACAACCAATGGCCAGGGGTGTCGGGAAGAGGCCCTTGTCCTCATCAACATGGGGACAAGGTGCTTTGGGGTGGGGGGGCTGCGCGGCCCCCATTCCCCAAAGAACCCCCCCCCCCCATGTTGAGGGCACGCGGCCTGGTACGGCTCAGTCCCAAGACTCCCTGGCCGTTCGGGTCACAGGACCCACTTCCTGATTCGCTGGGAGGAGAATCAGGAAGACAATAGTGAATATTAATTTGCTATTGTCACACAACTGGGTAGGCTCAGGGCACAGTGCTCTGTGCCCCGAGCCCAACCTTTTTTGAAGCCAATTAGAGCCTCGGGCTCTAATCATGTGCTTTAAAAAAAAAAAAACTCTCATTGAAATCCATGCGCCCGGCATCCTGCATGTAGATTAGATGCCGGGAGCATGGTCTCTTATGGGCGGGCCACCACTGGAGATAATTTAATAGGAATAAGCATGACAGGTCCTCTTTACAGTGAGATAAAGGGCCAATAAGTCTCTCACCTCTAGGCTGGGAAACCTGAAATAAAAGAATAAATAAAAAAAGATCTCGGCTTCCCAGCCAAGGTGGCGCCATTTTTTCCAAATGCAAAGGCTGGGCTCCTGTATAAATTAGCCCTAATATATGTGTGTATGTATGCGAGTTAGGGACCTTAGATTGTAAGTTCCTTGAGGGCATGTGTCAAAAGCAAAACACAGATGTCTGTATGCACCGATTTTTATGCATTACCCAAATAAATTGCCAGGGGGATCCCATGAACTGGGAACAACCGGAAGCCCACGGTACAAATAACCCACCCCTGCCTTCATGTCTCACCTGGTCGTATTGCAGACACTGGCAGAATCCTGTGACCAACAAACTTTCCACCTTCTTCAAACACAGCAATGCGAAGAGAGGCAAGTGTAGGTAGCACCACCTAGAGTAGATGAAGCAGCTTATATTAAAGTGATACTAAAGTCTCATTTCTTTTCCATTTAACAACAAAATGTTATACTCACCTGCTCTGTGCAGTGGTTTTTCACAGTGCAGCCTAGAACCTCCTCTTCTCGGTTTCCTCATCTACGCCCCTGGCCTCCCCCTCCTGGTGAGTGCCACCACAGCAAACAGATAGCTATGGCAGCACCTGAACTGAGGCCCTGTTTATCCATTCAGACGCAGAACCGCAGTTCGACCCGCCCCCTCTCTCCTCATTGGTTCAGACTGACTGACAGCAGTGGGAGCCATGCCAATAGAAGAGGGAGAGTCCCAGGCAGTCAAATCTCTCCTGAAGCATCGCTGGATCGAGGGGGGCTGCTGGCCACAGAAGGTTTTTTTTAACTTAATGCATAGAATGCATGAAGATTAAAAAAAAACTTCTGATTTTACAACCACTTTAAGTTACACAGTAAATGTGGAACATGGTTAGAAAGAAAGGGAACCAGAAACTCATCAGAAAAGTCCATACCTTTGGGAATTCAAATGGCTCCTCGTCCCACACAGGGTTAAAAGAGTTTCCTTGGGATGTTTTTGTCCTATACTTTCTTTTCGTGTCAACAGGCAAACCAAACATATCAACCTCTACATATATTCCAACACGTTTATCAGACAGGAACTGGCCTGAGATAATCTGGGAAGAAAGACAAAAAAGTTAGGACTGAGCCTGCAATTAGCCCTCTCCAGTCTACTTCCTTCCACTTTTCTACTGCCCTCTCACCTTAATTTTTACAGTATTTGCCACAATCCCATCAACAATATTTTCTGTGAAAGGATCAAAGGGTTTATCAGTCCTACGCATGAATTCTGGCTTTAGAAGGTACCCACTGCGCCGGTTATATTCAAATATCCCCATATTCAGCTGCATTGCCAGGTCTGCAGGGAAACAAGCATAACTTTAGAAAAAAATGTAAGTATGAAAGGTGGGGCCTTATTCATACCAGCACAGCCACTATTTTAAAGACCTTTAAGTCCTATTATCAGGAGTTGCATACCTCCAAAGAAGATCATTCCAGTGGTGATTTGCAACACTTTCTATATCATCTTTTATTGCCCACTCTTTTTATAATAGATAGAAAAAAGTGGATTCCCCAATAAATCTGGAAGAATTTGAGCTTGTGGTTGCGAGCCTTCCTAACTGTAAGGCTCCAGGTCTGGATAGCCTACCCAATGAAATTTACAAACATTACTGCGATTCTGTTCTTTGTGCCCCATTACCTACTTTTAATTAAGCCTTCTCCTCTGGTTTGCTCACGCCTTCTATGACTGAGGCAACTATAGTGGTAATACCCAAAAAAGATAGACTGATTACATCCAGAGTCTAACAGGCCAATATCATCACACACCTCCAACGTGAAAATTTTCGCAGAAGTCCTTGCCAATAGATCAAAATTATTTTCCAAAATAATTCACTTGGACAAAACTGGCTTTTCTAAATATTAAGACCCCAGTTAATATATTTAAATAATAGGGTTCTTCTCTGTCTGGTTGCAGTAAATTTTTGACAATATTGAGTGGAGGTATATACAGGAAGTCCTTAACAAATTTGGTTTTGAAGAAACATTGTACATGGGTCAAACTGCTGTATGCGTTTCCAAAAGCCTAGATCTGGGTTACTGGTATACAGTCCTCCCCCTTTCCGCTCCATCGTGAAATGAGGCAATGCCCTCTGTTGCCATTCTTATTTGGTATTGCAATAGAGACAGACCTTGGAGGTGGTTGCTTTTCACAAAGGATTGCGTGAGAAGATGATTCCCCTCTATGCAGATGATGTACTCCCCTTTTTTTCTGACACACGCACTTCTGTCTCCTCTGCAATGTCTCTTACTATGAATGCTATGAGTAAGGCCACAGTGGCTGAAACGCATTAGCTTTGTTTTACTGGATGTTCTTGTGTAGCCAATAAAGATTTTCAACATTGGAGTCTAATTACTCGCTGTCTTATATCAAGGTTTAAAATTGAGGGACTGCATATACGGGGCAATACGGGGGGGGGGGGGGGGGGTCATACGGGGCAATTCAGGAAACAGCGATCACAGGTCAATTAGCTTCAGCATAAATCACACAAATAGGAAACATAAGGGGAATACAAAGACATTGAATTTCAGGACCCAGTCAAGAAATTGCCAGACCATTGTTCCTAATTTTTACTGTCTACTGACTGGAATGGTATTGTAATTGTATTCTGACAGCATAACCTGCCACTGTCAGAGTACACAAATTGGCAGCCACTGATCGACAAAAGACTTCTTTCGAGCAGGGATGGCCACACACAGATCGAAACATGGCTGGTCCCTGCTGAACCAGCAAAATATTATCAGTGTATGGCCAGCTTTAGGCTGCTTGCATTAAAAATATAATAATGTATTTATAATTACAGAGCAGTGTTAATTTGTGCTTATTATATCTGCTACAGTTTAGCTTTAAACAAAAAAAAAACTCATACGCACATACATTTTTTTTCAAGAGGACCAGATCGGACCAACCATAACTCTCTATGGAGCACATGTCTGATGACACTCACCGACATCTGATCCGATCTTGTCCACTAAAAACAGACTGATGGGGATCTGGCGGAGCGAATCACATGACAGTCGGATGGAAAAAGACAGGCAGTCAGTTTCCATCCGATTGCCCATGGAGGACAGTGGGGATCAGCAGAAAGATCCCCTGGATTGGCTGGCAGATTCGGCCAGTGTGAAAGGGGCCCAAGATAACAAACAGATGACAAACAAAACAATACAGAACTGTGTTTTGAGTAAGCTATTTGAGATTTTATATATATATAAAAACACAACTATGAAATATAAGAAAACTATTTTTTCCTGTGGGGAGGGGTCTTAGGATAAGATTGTGTGGAATGTTGACATTGTCCCACTATGAGCATTTAGGCAGTGCTTGTACGTGATGCTGACTTTGCTACTTGTTAATA
This sequence comes from Lithobates pipiens, assembly GCF_037356315.1. Classification (NCBI taxonomy): domain Eukaryota; kingdom Metazoa; phylum Chordata; class Amphibia; order Anura; family Ranidae; genus Lithobates; species Lithobates pipiens. Next base: position 67,349,850 of record NW_027507686.1, on the reverse strand, counting down.
GAGGAAACAGCTATGAAGTAAAAGAAACTACTCTATGTGAAGATGAAGTGTCTGCTTAGACATTTGTAGCAGAGGAGAAGATCACGTGGTACAGCGATGTCTCCCCGCCTTCAGCATTTATACAGTGCAGTATGTACGTGAAACTGGCCCCACTGCTCATCTATGAAGGCTAAATCAGCCCTTCCCAATACTGAAACACAAATATTCTGCAGCAAAGCACAAGAAATCCACTTGTCATCGCTATGCTAAATCTATGAAAACAAACAACCCCATAAAACAATACATTCTTCTATTATGACTATTACATATAAAAAAACTACTAGCGAGTCACCTGTGCTGAAATGCTTACCCAGTGTTTGAAAATTCAATGCAGCCATCTGACATCCTGCATTCCAGAAAACTTGTGGCATGTAATTCGAAGAATCCACTCTAGTTCCTTTCGGGTAGATACGGCTTAGCTGCTTCTTATTATATCTGATAGGAGGGGAGTCAGGAGAAAAAAAACGTAGATAGAGAAGACAGGAAGCAGTGATGAGAGGGCCAAGGAAGGTGACAGTGATGGTAGGTGGATTATTGATGAGCCACACAACAAGGATGGGAGACAGAGAATGTTACTTTATAGGGAATTTAAAAAAAAACATTTAAGGATACACAGGATACACCACCCATGGTGGTGTCTTCTGGCACAGAAGACATCACCATGGGTCAAAGTGGTAAAAAAGGCAAAATACTTAAACAGAGTCAACATGAGAAGGACATTGAGATACATAGCATTATTAAGGGGGTTCTATGTTACCTACAGATTTATCCAATTCCCCTGGAAATTCTTGGCATTTAAAATAAACAAATGTCAGTTTCTACAGGCTGTAGGCTCTCCTGCCATCAATTTCAGTAAATGTGCTCCTCTTGTATACTTTCTGATGTTTCCAAAACAGTGGCAGGCAACTACAGGGATTGAGACGCACAGTTTTGACTGAATGTGATGTGACCCCTTAATGACCACTAGTCAATCAGTAAACAGGCCAGAAGTGACTTACGCAGCTTTAAAGTCAGCCATAGATGTAGCGATTTTCTTTCCTGCACCCCCAGGTTACAGTCAGTGTGGATGGGGGGAATCCCTCCCGCGAAGCCATTGTGTTCTCCCTGCAGAGCCCTCACCGCCAGGAGAACACTGTGTTTACTGCTAGTGGCTACAATAGCTGCCAGCAATAATCACATGTAAAATCTGACGTGCAGGTTTTACCTATGTTGAACAATCAACTTGGGTACATTCAGCCTGCCCATACGTGCTTAGAATCTCAGCCGGTCCCTGCTAAACAAGCTGGGATTCAAACGGTCTATGACCCTGCCCATGATTACCCATGAGTAGGCAGCCCCATCAAAAGCAATAGGAGGATTCCAACTCCCACAGATAAGCACCTGCACTCGCATATAAACTCTCAAGCAGCAATTAAATGCAAGTAATCGGTCTTGAAAGCATGCAGTCTGTCTAAAGGGCTCATCGCTGGCATGTAAATGTGAGTGGGTGTTATTAGCTGCGAGAGCCATCATGGGGCTGCCCATTTACAGATAATCGCGGGAACCCCCGCGGGGGTTCTCACAAGTAAGCCCCCTTTCACATGGGCTGTCTGATCAGGTTCGCCAGTCACTTTTTCAGGTGGACCTGATTGCAAACTGAATTGTCCGCTGACACACGCTGCCATCTGATCCGATCCTGTCTGCCAAAAACAGACGGATAGTGGTCCTATTTTTCATCCGTCTAATAGTGAATCGGATGGAAACAGACAGGTGGTCTGTTTCCATCTGCTTGCCCCGTAAAGGCGAGCGGGACTGTATACGCTATGCAAAGCAGACACGGACCTGTCACCTGCCTGCTCAGCGGGGATCAGCGGAGAGATCCACCCCGCTGAGCTAAGTGGATTCCACCTAGCAGAGGTGCCCGTGTGAAAGGAGCCAAATTGCTTGCAGGGTACATTTTCAGCTGTGAATGTACCCTTAAAAGACATGAAGATGCCTGTACTGGGCTTGATCTTTGTAACGAATGTGCCTAATTTGAGTACCTCTTAGGACAGTTGAGCTAGAACTGGACACAGTTGGTCAGAAGAATGAGTCATGGCCAGTTGTTTGATTTGTTTAATAGGTTTAAAATTCATCTGTCAGCTGTGTTAGGGAGAAGCGTAAGGCACATTTCACCGGTATGAAAACACATTATCAGACAGACTGATACCTCAATGTTCATCATGAACTAAGCAATGTCACCTTATAGCTGCATTCAATTAGTTTACACATTAAAAATGCACCAAGTCAAAAACTTTATATCCTTGTGCTACCAGGGATCATGTTTTAGTTTGATGATACAATTAATTTTATAGCAAACGCCTACCAGTTTACAAGAAAGTCCTGGTGAAAACAAAGCAATTTCCTGGCATGTTGCTTTAGCATATTTAAAACAACTGGAAGAAATTGGAGCCATGCCCATCCAATAGGATTTCAGTTATAATATTTCTAGCGAGGATTAGAAAATAAAACTAGGCATCTGGATAGCTGTTACAGACAACATCTTAAATCCCTTCAAACTCTATACAGGGGGTGAATGTGAATGAACTTGAGCAGCTTCTGAAAAACTATCCACGGTCACTTTTCAGAATGGGCTAAGCGGCCACTGGCCGTCATTTAGGATGATGAAATGAATGCAATTTTAATGGATGAGTCGCAACTGCGAATCAAAGAGTTTGGCTCGCAGTTGCAGCACGGTCACATCCACTTGAATAATCACATGTGCCAGGTAGTGCTGCCTGTCAACTCAACATTCTGCATCAAATGTGCCGCGGGGCAAAGCATTGTGGCCATGGAATGTGTACAGCCTCTTCTGACTGTATGGTAGCTTTTAAGTGGGCAGTCAAGAGGGCAGTAAAACACCGGCTCAACCACCTGTTTTTACTGTCCCCTGGCCACATGTGTGAAACAGGCTTTAGTTGGCAACCTGAATATATTTGAAGTGTACTTTTTTGATAATACAGTGTTCTCTGTTACCATGCCACATAAAAAGAATGGCATGTTCAGTATAAAATATTTTTAGTTAGTCCACGGAAGGTATCACCTATGTTGTTACTTTCCTGCTATAATCTATGGCTTACACAGTATATACGCTATACAGTACGATTACTCTTAACTGAACAGCATGAGAGAAGGATACTCGACAAACTCCATGGGAGATTTAGTTAGCTGCTCCAGTGCCTTAGTCTCAACAAATGAAGACATTTCATAATATTTATTCCTCTCTGAGAAAGGAGGGAGGGTCAGTAAAGTGGCGAGAAACAAAAATGTAGATAAAGATGGATACAGAGTAGGGAAAGTTTGTAATGACGATGATATGTAAACAGACAGTAGCGAAGAAAAAAAAGAAGAAGAGAAATAAACAAAAGCTAGTTACTTTTAACCAAAACATATTTGCTGTAAACATCAAGTCTTCAATTCCATATACTTGCTATATGATCATTTTAGTATGAAACAAATTAATAAAGTTTTGTAGAGAAACTATTTCTTACATGCTTAGGTTAGGTTCATATTTGGGTGGGAGCGGGAAATGCACCCGTTCCTGCTCCCAGAATGCACTGCTCTTTTACAGACGTGCAGGGCTGCAATTCATTTTTAATGCCCCCCCTAAACAGGCAGCGAGTCTGCAGGAAATTGCATAGTTTAAAAGCGCCCCTTGAGTTCCCGGTAGCTGCGGTTTTAAAGAGTTGCAGGAAGCTTGTTCTTGTGTTTCCCACCGGTACAGCCGCCCATTCAATTGAATGGGCTGCTGTGCCCGTGCAAACATGGGCTGCACGATTCTGGCTAAAATGAGAATCACAATTTTTTTGCTTAGAATAAAGATCATGATTCTCTCATGATTCTCTCATGATTCTCGTGGTGTAACATCTTCTTTCACATTAAAAAAAAAAAAAAAAAAAAACTGGGCTAACTTTACAGTTTATTTTTATTTTAATTAAAGTTAATTTTTTCCAAAAAAATTGTGTTTGAAAAAGCCGCTGCGCAAATAAAATATTGTAACAACCACCATTTTATTCTCTCGGGTCTCTGCTAAAAAAAAAAAAAAAAAAAAAAATATCACGTTTGGGTGCTCCAAGTAATTTTCGAGCAAAATATAATGATTTTTACTTGTAAGCAGCAAATGTCAGAAAGGGTTTGGTCTTTAAATGGTTAAACTTCAATCAATTACAGCCTTTCCTTCAATAAAAGAATGAAAAGATACTTTGTTTCTACTTTTTCTCCTGATGTAAAAAAACTTGGCAGGCTGCCTAGATTTTTTTTTTCCAGCTGTTAGAACTCTCTGGACTTCTTAAGATCTTGACATGCTGTTTGCAATTTCAATTATTAACGATTAATCGTGCAGCTCTAGCGGACACATAAGTGTGAACCAAGCTTTAGTAATTGTTTCAACTGCATGCGTTAGGCCTTGTTTACACTTGCAGTTGGGGAACCCTAAACACACTGAGCCATATTTTTACAGCTCCCCAATTGCTCCGCCTTAAGCTGCAAAGGCAGCTGATGGGGGTGTACATACAGTATGCTACGGTAACAATACTTTGCAAAACAGTGAGGCAAAATGTATCCCCACAGACATAACACAACCTATTCAACTGCATGGGGTTAACTTGCAATTGCATGTGTTGCAAGTTTTGTAGGGGTGAAAACAGGTAGTGAGGTGGCCACATAACCTCCTCTTAGGGGGAAACACAAGAGTAAACAATTCCTATGTCAAGGCTAAACTTTTTTTCATTATAAGTTTGTGGATTAAGTTAAAAAGGGTTGAAACCCATAATGTTTACTGCTATTTGGAGCTATATTAGAGAGATGTTTCCACAGCAGACAGGAAGTAAGGGAAAATCTACAACATGGAAACAGACAGCAATGAAAAGCTGTGAAGCAGGGCATAATTAATAAATAACTTTATAGGTGAAAAGCCTAACAGTGTAAAAGTTTTTTTATTTAAAAAAAAAAAAAAAAAACGGAACTATATACACACACCTAAGGGCAGTTCCACACTGCTGCTCTGTGGTCTGGTTGGCTGCAGTGTGGGTATACCCGCGTTTTTTGTGTAGATAAATCGTGGTTTCCTATAGACTTTTTTATTAGGTCACGTGGTTTTGGTGCCTTTTCTGTAAGTGCACTAGAAGTCCTGCATACTGCATCCCTGTGCGCTTTCAGAAAATGTGTCAAAAACGTGCGACCTAATACAAAGCCTATGGCAAACCATGGGTTGACCACATGAAAAAACACAGGTGCACCCATGAGGTGGCCAAACTGCAGTGCAGCAGTGTGAAACTGGCCTAAATAGGAACCCAATGGCTTACAGTGGTTATAGCGTCTCTACTTTCTTAAAAATGTTTTTAAAAAAGCACAACTTTTTTTTTGGACATTTGCCCTCAATCATGTTTAGTAAAAAAATTACTGTCACCAAGTAAGGAAATTCAGTTAAAGTGGAGCTGCACCCAAAGGGGGAAGTATCTTTTTCCCCTGTAGTCTTCTGGGATACATCACAGGTCCCAGAAGACTGCGGAACCAATTCACAAAACACAGCACGGCTCACGCATGCGCAGTTGGAAGTCGGTTGTGAAGCCACTTCACTGACGGTTTACCTTAGTCAAGATGCTGGTGCCTGGACACAAAGCCAATTGAAGAATCGGCTCGAGTGAGCACACTGCTGGATCCCTAACTTTTTGGGGGGAGCCTGGAGCTCCTCTTTAAATCTCTCCAACAGAGCCCAAATTAGCGATAAAAAAAAAAAAGATTTAAACTAAGACAGTCCCCATCAAACTCCATCCCTCAGCTACTCACTGTTGGCCACATCAAATGACTTGAACTTTACAGGTTCCACGTAGTTAACAAGATTGGACATTTCTTCGGTGGCACTGACTTCACTGCTAGCAGTGCCCTGAAATGAAAGTTTAGCAGTCAAAAATATTTAACAGCTATAAATAGGAAGAGAAAGCCAGTTTAGTTATAGGACTTACTTCGTCTGACTTTTTAGGGTCAGAAGGCTCTTCATCTTCCTCCTCCTCACTATAAGCATCACGGTCTAAAGAGAACAAGGCAACAAAAGAAGTGAGCAGCCATGAGCAGTGGTATAAATCTACAGTGCCATGCAAAAGTATTCACCCCCTTGGCATTTTCCGTGTTTTGTCACCTCACAACCTGGAATTAGCATGGATTGTTTGAGGATTCACATCATTTAATTTAGAGAAAATGCCCACAACTTTGAATTTTTTTTAATTTTTTATTGTGAAGCAAACAAATAGGACAAAATAACAGAAAAAGTCAATGTGCATAACTATTCAGCCCCAATACTTTGCAGAGCCACCTTTTGTGGCTATCACAGCTCCAAGTCACTTTGGATAAGTCTCTATGAGCTTTCCACATCTTACCACTGTGATTTTTGCCCATTCCTACTTGCAAAACTGCTCCAGCTCCTTCAAGTTGGATGGTTGGCGCTTGTGAACAGCAATCTTTAAGTCTGACTACAGATTTTCTATTGGATTGGGGCCTGGGCTTTGACCAAGCCATTCCAACACATTTACATGTTTCCCTTTAAACCACTCAAATGTTGCTTTAGCAGTGTGTTTGGGGGTCATTGTCTTGCTGGAAGGTGAACCTCCGTCCTAGCCTCAAATCACACACAGAGTGGTACAGGTTTTGCAAAAAAATATCCCTGTATTTAGCACCATCCATCTGTCTGTCAACTGTGACCAGTTTTTCAGTCCTGACTGCTGAAAAACATCCCCACAGCATGATGCTGCCACCACCATGTTTCACTGTGGGGCTGGTGTTCTTTAGGTGATGTGTTGGGTTTTCGCCAGACATAGCATTTTCTTTGATGGCCAAAAAGTTAAATTTTAGTCTCATCAGACCAGAGCGCACCTTCCTCCATATATTTTGGGAGTCTCCCACGTGCCTTTTTGCAAACTCAAAACGTGCCATTTTGTTTTTTGCTGAAAATAATGGCTTTCTTCTGGCCACTCTGCCATAAAGCACAACTCTATAGAGCGTCCAGTTTATTGTTGTCCTATGTACAGATACTCCAGACTCTGCTGTGGAACTCTGCAGCTCCTCTGGGGTTACCTTAGCTCTCTGTGCTGCCTCTCTGATTAATGCCCTCCTTGCTTGGTCTGCGAGTTTTGGTGTGTGGCCGTCTCTTGGCAGGTTTGCTGTTGTGCCACGTTCTTTCCATTTAGTTATGATAAATTTGATGGTGCTCCTAGGGATCAAAGATTTGGATACAGGTCTTCACGTATACTTAGCGCAACTTTATATATTATTTTTGCTTTGTTCCATAACGATATTTGATGGTTTCTAGTTGCAGCTTTTTGTTTTACCCTAGCGCGATATTGTTGTGTTTTTTTAAAGATTTGGATAATCTAACCCTGACTTGTACTTCTCAACATTGTCTCTTACTTGTTTGGAGAGTTCCTTGGTCTTCATGGCAGAGATTGGTTAGTGGTGCCTCTTGCTTAGGTGTTGCAGCCTCTGGGGCCTTTAAAAAGGGTGTGTATATGCAATGACAGATCATGTGACACTTAGATTGCACACAGGTGGACATCATTTCACTAATTATGTGAATTCTGAAGGTAATTGGTTGCACCAGAGCTTTTTATGGGATTCATAACAAAGGGGGTGAGAATACGTATGTACATGCCAATTATCAGTTTTTAATTTCTGAAAAATAGAGTTATGTAAATATTTTTCTTATTTTACTTCACCAACTTGGACTATTATGTTCTGATCCATCACATATAATTCAGATTGAACTAAAGGCTGTAATGTAACAAAATAGGTAAAAAGCCAAGGGGGGGGAATACTTTTTCAAGGCACTATAACTATACAAAATTATCGTCATCTCACTTTCACAGCCTGCGTCTTTACCTATGGATTTCCGTGGCTCTACACACTTGGGAATCCTCTCCTCTATTTGTTCATCTCCATTAGAAAGTGTCAGAGAAACATCAGCCGAGTCAGAGTTCAAAGTACCTGCACATGGAATATATAATTGTGAGAAAAGTAACAGACGTTTAAACAATCTCTACAGTACAGTAACCCTTCCATCTACTCACGAATACTGGTTCAAACTAAACTTGTACGTGTGAACCCATTGCATGTGACAGATGCTCTTACAAAACAATTCAATTCTTTGTGTGGTTTTCCAGTAAAGATCACTTTCAACTGTATATTCTAATATGCATAAAGTTTCAACGCTTCTCAATAAATCCTGTTAGTCCTAATCTGCTGACTATTCTTTCATTAGTTTACAACAATCTTAAAATAGCATTAAAATTTGTACACTTTGACTTCAAGACTGTTTGGAAATTAGGCCCTATGTATTTCTGACAACAAATACATTATTTTTTAAAGACACTCTGTCATCAACTGAAAACAACTGAAGATAAACGCAGAGAAATGTTTGTATTTTTGTGATTATTTACAGTATTTCTCATTTCAAAAAACTTTTTATTTACATGCAATTTGCCTCTAAACCTACCAGCAAACTTGGCTACTTCAAGAGCCAATTCCCTAGCACAGTCCCCCTTCCTCCTTGCACACCACGCCCCTATTTTCCTTCTGGGAATGTCCAATTACGATCTGTGCTGACAGCTCCTTCACCTCTCCCCTCATCTTCCTACATAAACTTTTATGTAGAAGCCAGGAGAGTAGCAAAAATGGAAATATTATAGAACAGGGGTACGCTACCTTAGAGGTCTTGCTGATATATTATCATCTTTAAAACTGAAATCTAGGAATTCAGCCACCCTTGTAAAATATCCTGGATCACTAGAGGGAAAATCCAACGAGGTGCATTCCACCTTGAGCGCTAGGAGTACAGCTATCTCTATACTTCTGGCACTCTGACACTTCTGGTCTCAGCTCCTGCAGGAATTGAGCCCACCCCTCTCCTGCATAATCAGAGAGCACTTTGTATTATGTGAATCCATTCACAAAATGGAAAGCATTCTGTGAATAAACAGCAGAGGGTATGGATTTGCAGAGATATTGAATGTAAGAAGACAGTTTTTCTCCTGTCAGAGCACTGGAAGTGTAGCGATAGCTGTACTCCTGGTACTCAGTAAAGCTGTCATTTCAAAAGAGGAGGTAGCATTCACCTTGTTGGACTTAACTCATAGTAAGCCAGCACATTTTACATAGTGTCTGAATTCCTGGACTTCCACTGCAGAGGATAACCTAGCAAGGCACCATTAAAAAGTAAGGAAGAGTTACAGTGCCGAGGTCAGTAGTGAGCAACGCAGAATGCCAAGGTCAAAAAGTACTGCAGCGTGTAGAACTAGTATTATTGCATAATTACATAATGCAGAGAGAAAGGGGGACATCGAGAGAAACATGGAAGGAAAAAAGGGGGGTGTGCAGGGTGGGAAGTGGGACACCAATTGGTGGCACCAAAATTTTTTAAATTCTAGTGCAACACCTTATCGAGTCAGAATTTGATAATGATCTCTCTATGTCTATGAATTTGAATCACGCTGCGTTGTTCATCCAGTTCGCTTATGGCTTTCCCCTGGCATCCTTTTCAGGTGCTTCATCTCTTCCTGCACCTCATCCACTTACCTCTTCAGAGGCAGGCATAATGTCCATATACAACAGCACCTGCCACTTACCTTCTGCTCCTACAAGTCACAACAGGTGCCAAACCCAGGAGACTGGCACACATGAGGAAAAACTGGGCTTGCTTAGGCTTAAGCTTTGCAGGGTGAGTGGGCTGGATGTTGTCATGTACATGCTGAGAAGCTGTTGGGATTGGTCGTGATCTACCGGTCACATAGCGACCCCAGAATAGGGAGCGTCTTTTAGTTGACAAAATCATATAGGAAGTTTGTTGTTGGAATAATTGGTCTTGCGTCAGCATCTCTGAACTAAACTGCCCCATTCATTCCAATATCCTCACTCACAACTTAAGGGCAGGTGAGGCTACAAGACTACTCTTGGGCAATCCCTGCTCTCTGATATCTTCTTCTCTATCCTGTTAGGATCAGGTGAATTCAGACAGTTCCTCAGAACTCACCCCTTCACCCCTCCCAGAGCCATCGACCATCCTATCTTAATGAAGAAAACCTGCCAAAAAGTTGAATGTGGTCCCATACCTACTGCAGGTGAATCACAGATGCTGGAGGAGTCACTGTAAGTATTGGATGGCTGTTCACTGACTCTTCTTTTCACACTTCCTTCAGGACCCTTCGCCCCCACTCTGTGCCTTTTTTTATTCTTTACTAAGATCTTCCCTAATAGTTCTTGTGGGCTTGGAAGACAAAATCCTGGCTGGAGCTAGGAAAAATATTAAGGAGCCAAATGTGAAGATATAAAAAAGGTTATAAATACATAGGCAATTGAAGTTACTTCAGATTATGCATTGGAAGATATTAATTATTGAGGCCCCCACTTGAAATCTCAGGCTTCCCCTACTGTGGCTTTTTGGCTCAACCTCGTTAACCAGGCACTTCCACTATACAAATTGACATATGAAGCCAAGGGTTGCCCTAAAAATGTCATAAGATTTGGGATCCATGGGTGAACTCTTACCATACTATACCACCATATACATAAGATACTGTTTGGTGCTAGGGCTCACTTGCTAACTTTATTGAGCACTGTGATTAAAGCATATTGCATGGTTAGCACACTGCACCTCATGTCTTCAGTTATGTCTGTATCATGCAGCCGCTCCTTTACTATTTGATGATAGTGTACTAAATGGACATTCTGTATGATCTGTTTTCCATTATCTGAGCACTGTTTGTTCCATTTCCCTTTAATGTTTTGTACTTGTAAGCTTTGTGTACAATAAAGTTACCTTTAAAAAAAATATCTTAAATAGCTAATATTGAGTCCAGTTTCAAACATATAGAACAACAATTCAGGGATACAATAAATGCAATTATCAGTGTATGCTGTCAATACATGGCAGCTTCTACTGACTGCTCTCTCATGACATACAAGGCTTACATAGTTAGTAAGGTTGGAAAAAGACACCAGTCTTTATTCAACCTGAGTGAGTGTGGGTGCATGTCTACAATTGTCCCTATCCCTACACATTGTGTCTCAGGTACCCATATAAAGCCGTCAATTTACGCAGCGCTCCACACATCTATCGCACACTCACATCGCTCCCTACCCTCAAGGAGCCTACAATCCAAGGTCCCCAACTCACATTCATATACTAGGGCCAATTTATTTTAGACAAAAGCCACTTAACCTACCATCATGTCTTTGGAGTTTGGGAGGAAACCGGAGTACCCGGAGGAAACCCACACAGGCACAGGGAAAACATGCAAACTCCAAGCAGGTAGTGCCATGGTTGGGATTTGAACCAGCGACCCTTATTTACTTCTAGGCAAGAGTTCTACCCACTACACCACTGTGCCGCCAATTCAGGTTAATCCAGTGAAGACAAATTTAGGGTGCCCCCGATGATGCACTTTGAAGGGACAAAACGTTGGGCAGAGCCTGGCTTAACGTGGGACCTGGACAGACTGCACTACAGCGACTATCACTGAAGCGCTGGACACTTCAGTTGTTTTGCCTATTTTAATCAACTTAAATGTGAGTGGAATTGTTTTTTCTTAATAAATTGGGCATAGTTTTTTAAGATATCTGCGCAATGAGCGTTGTTATTTTTCTATATCCACATGACTGCTGAACTGCATGGGAATCTTAATACCTGTTCATGATTGGAGAGATTTCTGGTTCCAGTGTACTGCTTGTGAGGAGTAGTGGAGCAAAGTGGCTTTTCTATTTTGTGCATTATCGTTGCACTGATGGTAAGGGTCTGTCGTGTTGGGTGATGGGACCTCTACTATCCTCATCTCTGTTGAATGAGGTGGAGGGAGCTCTGTTGTGGATTCACTGAACTTTCAGTACCTGTTTTGGACTTTTACACATGAATGCGTTACTTTAAATGCGTTTATATTTTTTGTTTAGTGCGCCGCATTTTCTTTGTTTAAATTTAGGGTATTGAGTGAATGCTTTATGTCAAATTGCCACCTGATTTCTTACCATGCCTCGGAACACTAGCATAAAGATCTCCCTGCTGGACATTACTACTCTGCCCTGTTTCCCACCAACCTATAGGTGTTGGGGGAGCTTCTGAAGTTCTGAGCATCTGAACTCAGCAAGTATAAACTTCACATTAGAAGAATAAAGGTATCTGATGAGTGACTCATTCACCATATTTACCAACATAAGATTTACAGTGGGATGCCAGGTAAATCATAGTATTAAAGAAAGTCTGTACTGAGAAGGGGCTGCTGCTGACTTCTGAAAACACCAGTTACCTGGCCATTCAGTGTGATCCCCTGGCTTCAATGAACCCAGAACAAGTCAGGAGCTTTGACCTAAATGGCTGCCTACTTCTTGCTTAGAAGTCCAGGAATAGGATTTACCAGAGAGGTCAGCAAAGACTGCCTCCATGTTTATTCAAGCGCAGGTTTCATTTTGAGCATTTTTTTTTTTTTTTAGGATCTCAGGATTTATACTGCAGACATATTAAGATGCTTACCAGAGAAGGTAACATTTTGACAAAAGGAATAATTATAGGGAAAAAAAACAGGCAAAAAATAAAAAATAAAAATTCCAAAATACAGCCTCCAGGAAATATGGCAGTAAACAATGGCAAAAAATGTAGTAAGACCACAAAACTTACAGGATATTTTTCTAGCGGTTCAGTAAGAAGTGCATCTCCAAAGATGTTTCTGCAGTATTCAGCCATCTTAGCTTGTTGCTTTGCTCTGCACAAAACAGATGAAAAATGTATTAACCTAATGATAAAAGAATTATAGAAATGATAGAAGAATTATATCCTAATTGTGGCCAAATAGATGGTTATAAGCAAAAAAGAAGCAAGCAGATGAAAAGGAGTGAGGGAAAACTGCAATGGAAAAGACCAAACAAGACTTACGAGTCAACATGATTTTCAAAGGATAAAATGACTGGAAATGGGGAAGTTTTGAAAGCACTCTCTGCTATTGCTTCAATTACTTCCTGTGGGAGAATAGAGGTGGCTTGTTGATATCAGGTAATCATGAACTACACTTGCAATCCAATCTGGTCTTTTTTTGTACCTTAAAAGGTATCTCAGTGGTCATGGTAAATCCATGAGTAATAAAGGGTTCTTCATCTTGGGGGCGTCCTTTCCAGCAGTCCAACTCGATACAGCGGCAGCCTGTGAGCAGCACCTGTCTGTACATCTCTACTGATGAGTTCCCTGTCAGCTGACCAGCTAGATCACACAAGAAGAGAAAAAAAAAGAAAGAAAGATACATCAGAAAAGAGAAGTTCTTTACCACCAAGTAAAATGTGCACAACCTTTGGTTTGGAATATATTAGGGCTTGCCCCATTGTTAAATGTAACTTTTAAATTGTGAGCCATATTTTTGGGGTCCAAAACAGTGGAAAACTCACTACTATGGCTAGGGGAGACCAGTAAAAGTCTATTTGCTGATATTACCTTGCTAGTAAGAGCCTGGAAGCAACAAGTATTTTGTCAGTTCTGGCTCAGGCATTACTTTTTTTACTTCTTTATTTAAGAAAACACAAGAATATTAACAGGGAACCATTAGAATATCTCGGACGCAACTGAGAAATATCAAATCACTGGTAGGACAAAGAACCCAGACAGGAAACCCAACTACAATAGATACTGCAAATATTGCATTTCTGAAGTGATCAAATCACTTCTCATGAAAAATCACAATTGCCTTCCCTAAGTGACATCTGTACCATGTATCAGATAAACTGAAAATCAGTCAACACCAGTGGTTTTCAGTATTATTCAACATGAACTATAATGGGATTGGACTTTACCCATATGCTATAAGCATGGGGTAAGGGGAGCCCGCCTTAGGCAGACTGGTGCGAAGAAGAGTGGGGGAGAAGGTATTAGCTCTCAGGTGTCACTTTTTACTGCTGCTATGGCTGATGAAGAAGCCAATAGAGCATTATCTGTGTTCCATTAGCTTCAATCAATGGCCAATACGATTGTAAATGCATGTGTCAGGGGTGCCTGCATATGAAACAGCTGATTGCGGTACACATTAGATATTGCAGCACATGCTGGAGTTGAAGCAAATAGTTCTAGGGTCATTATTTACAGTTAATTCCAAACTAAAGACCTGTAAAGGCTTTTAAAAAGTGTAACCAAGGAAATTTTTTTGTACCAATGTTTGTCACCGTTTCACAGGCATGTGCACTTTTAAAGTATAAGTTCACCTTTAGGAGCATGTTACAATTTTAAGGGTGTGAATGCTCCTATGCACCTGCCTCCTACCTCTAAAGTTCAGCAGAGCTGTGCGGGGCTCTGCTCACTTAGGCGCATCATTTAGTCGGAGATCTGTGAATGAAAAAACTACAAGTACCATCTTCCACTACGACAGACATACTTGTAGTTTGAATGGGCTGCCAGCACGCTACTCACATGCTTGTAATTTATGAAGTAATCTTCTGGTTTTGTAACAGAAAGCCTTTATGGGGATATGGGGATAAAGCTAGAGAAAGAATGCAGGAGCCCGCCATTGCATCCGGCATCTGCTGATCATGGCTGCAATGCTCTGCAGGATTCAGCAGAAAAAAAAAAAATTAAAAATAAATTCCTAATTTTTTTTTAACCTTCAAAAATATATGCATTTTTTTTTTTGGGCGATAAATTTAGCTGACATGTTTGGTATTTAGTTGGCATAACCTCATCTTATATATATTTTAACCCAAAAAAGGGGCAATGTATAGTTTGGGTACACTAAAAATAACGTGCATTTTTTAACTGAAAATCTGGTAAGCTGTTGAGCTACTGTCTCCTGACATAAAAAAAAGCATGACCATTTTATTCTTCAGGGTCTCTGCTTTCAGACAATATATGAGGTTTAGGAGTTTTAACTAATCTTCAGGCCTAAAATGTGTATTTTAACACATGTTCAAAAAAATACAAAAATGGCTCAGGCAGCGAAAGCGTAAAGTGACTTTATTAAAATTGGAAGCTCAAAGAATAATTTTGTCTTTTCCCATACTACACAGAGAATTGTTCATGTGGTATCCATAGGACTATGATTAGTGCGCTACTTACCAGTGAGGTAGGTATTGTGGGAGGAGTTGATAAAGTAACTGGTGAGCGGCTGTGTCATGTCATCACTGAGATCCAAGGCCTCTGGAGGAACAATGCTGTTTTCATCCCCACCCAGAAAACGACTAAAACCTTCCATAGATATCTGGTCTGTAACATGAAAGTGCAGAAGGCAGGGTTTACTTAACCAATGACCCTTTCTTAAAACTTTTCATAATCTGCAAACTCTGCACTTTTACTTGCCTCTTTCAAGAAACTGTCTGTTGGGCTCATATTTTTCAATAAGCTGCCGCACCTGGTCCCTTTTTAGAGGTGGGAAAAGGATCTCATTGAGCCTTGGATCCCTCTGTTTCTGGTTTATAAACTCCATTAGTTGCTCCAGAGTTAAATATGGCTTCCCTTTAGCTCCACTACAGAAAAGAGTCCAGAAAATGGTTAGTCTATAGTCTTTAGGACTATATGGAAAAGTACAAATGGGATACTGTGCAAACAAATGTGTTCAAATGAATATTTGGGTCAATGTAAATATCTAAAGTTGGGTACACACAGACTGAAAATCGTCCAGTTCTGCAGAGCTACAAAACTGATTTTGATCCGTTTGTAGCCCTCCCGGTTGGAAAGAACCGTTGCACAGTCCTGCTAGAAAACCTCCTTCAATCAGTGGCTCGCAGCCAATCCGTTGCAGTTCTGATCAGTGTATTCCGACAGCGGAGTCATCCCAATATCAGAATACACTAGGACAACGGGGAGGATTTCTGCTTCCACATTGTTGGTTTATGGGAAAAAAAAAAAAAGAAACAAATAGTGTTTACCAAACTTTAGAAGGTAGTGTACTTACAACACACAAAAAAGGAAGCAAGACATTTCACAAGGGGAAGACTAGAAAAGGTAACTGCTATAGAATGTTTCACTTCTATATTGTTAATCTTTGTGCTTTTCTAAACTTATCCCTAAGTGGCCCACTCTATCAGCAAAGCAAAGAGGCGAGCCACAAAAAGAGAAGTATATTGTTTTCATACAACCTGAATCTGTGCTGCCAAGGCTCACTTTAAATGTCATTTATTTATGGTTTGCATGTACTAAACCACTATGTTTTATTGACAATTATTTTGTTAATTAAGATACTTGATTTCACCTTTTTTGTTTTTCTTTTGTTGCATCCAAGTGTTGCAAATTCACTGAAGTCCCTTTGCAACCACTTTTTGTCTACATGCATACACTCCCAGCAATGGCTGCATGGCACCTCTCAGGGCAGGTTTTCTTTTAAAAAAAACTTTTGAAAAATATAATTGAAACTCGTATGAGATTTTACGGATTGGGTTTATATATACACTAAAGGCTGGTGTCAAAACTAAGGGCTGTGGTAAAGCATGTTTTACATCATTACCACAACACATTAATGTATCGCACTTTGGGTAGCGGTGCCATTCATTTAGAATTGCACCCCCATGAACAAATAGAGTAAAGGGCAAGACATCTGCAGTACAGCTCCTCATAGGCATGCTTTGTTTGTTGTGTGCTGCATCGGAAAAAAGGTTCTTTTTTGGGGTGTTAAGGTGTACCGCCACTCCAATCAAAATGTACACAAAAAACAGCCTCTGCTAGAAGGGGTGTTGGGGTAGGGGTGGGGAGCAATCTTTCAGTCATTAAAGAATTCCTGCATTTGGTTGGTTACACCTGCTCCTAAGGATTTTTTTTCTAAACCAGAGCTATGTAAAAAAAAAAAAGGCTGAAAAAAAGTTGATCTTGTTGATTGCCATCTGCTGGCTGCAAATGGTGAATATGAATTAGAAATATGTAACATTTCATATTTACCTAATTAACCTCTCACCACCCAGATAATGCATATGTGTGGTAGCAAAGAAGAAGGGCTTTAACGCCCCCACGCCACACATGCAATCAAGGGGTGGCACAGCTTTCATGCTCTTAGCACAATGACTGAGCTGTCAAAGACAGCTCTCTGTCCATACTAAATGAGCAGAAATTGGTGGGGCCGGCTCTTCTAATCATGTGACCATTGTGACAGCCAATCACAGTGATCATGTTATTAGCCAATGCTTCCTGACCCCAGTTGTATAGACCCTATTAAAGGGACACTGGCGATGGGCGGGAAGAGGTTAAAAACAAAAAAGGTAAGCATTTTATGTTTTAGCACTAGACAATAGGGAAAAATATATAAAAAAAATTGTATAATATCACTTTAATTCAACGTGAGTATTACATTTTTCAATCATACCCAGCAAAAGAGCACACACACAAGAGCAATGCATCATTTTCCATCAACTCACTTCTCTATGAGGATCTTATCAATATCTGGTCGTAGGCATAGCTTATTCAGAAATCGTTCAAAAATTTCAAGGGTAAATTCCTCTGGTTTGATGGACTCGCCCTGAAAGGGAGAGAAGATGATAACGCCCAGTACTATTTAGGCTCCAACACTAATATAAGATTGCAGAATTAAAGCAAAAAAAAAGCAAAACCATAACATTCAGTCAAATGGCAACAATGCAAATATTTTGTTCCAGAGAAAGGCAAAGCAAAACTCCTTGAAGGCTATTGTCAGCTTTGCCTCTCAGATTCAAAACGGCTGGGGTCTGGGAGATGTGGAACTTGGAAGGAGATGTTCTTTTTCACCTTAAAAAGCAAACCTCCCAGCAAAAAGCTAAATACAAAATTAAACAACATACTATGGGGGGACATTTAGCAATTCGCAAAGTAAGAGCTCATAGCCATAGAGCATGAATAAACTCAGTAAAAATTTCCCAGGGACCCGCAGCTGCTGTGTACAGCCTTCTATAAACAGAAGTTACAAGATGTGGCTGTATATGTAAAGCACACACACACACACACACACAGTTGTATGCCTCAAATGCAGATAGTCTTCTTCAGGGCATATGTCCATCCATGTGCTTTACGCATCTACTGGCACATAAATCTGCAAACCTAAGACATGATATAATTTTCACAGGATTGTCATCCTTATAATTGCACGGATATATGGTAGGTCACTCATTTGGAACAAGCAAATCCATATTAGGTGTTATTGGGGAAATAGGCTGAGCATACAGACATTAAGTGGAATAACATAAAACATAACATAATAACAGAACAGAACATAACATCGAATCCACATTATATTTGCGTCTTTGGCCTGAAAGTTCCTCTTAAAGTGGATCTTTGCCAGAAGTGAAGTCCGCCTCCTTGCAGGCTCCCACCCAGGTGTCACCATTATGGCATTCAGGACCTGGTAGGTGGGTGAATCTGTTCACACACTGGTGATATACAGCTCATGCTCAAAGACAGGACTTCCCTGGTTGTAGTCTCTGAACACACATAGCCCCCCCGGGGGCCCAGCACATGCACAGATGTGCTGCAGGGCTCTCAGTATCCAAGCCCTGAGGCAAATCTGCGCACACACAAGGGGTGGTGGGGGGCATTCCCACCTAGGCGAGAATTCTGTTTGTGAGAAAGGAAGGAGGCAAGGTAGCCAAACAAGTTTTTCTTTAAAGTGATTCTAAAAAGGTTCAGATTTTTTTTCCTTTTTAAATAACAAACATGTTATACTTACCTGCTCTGTGTAATGTTTTTACTCAAAGCAGGCCCAATTCTCCTCCTCTGGGTCCTCCTGGGTACTCCTCCCTGCTGAGTGCCCCCCAAAGCAAGCTTCTTGTTCAATGACAATCATGTGTGCTTGGCCCTGAGCCACCTCTGTCCATAAGAAACATAGAGCGGCGTTCAGCCCCATTCCACCCCCTCCTCACTGGCTGTGGCTCCTGTTGCTGTGTCCCAGCCAATGAGGAGGGAGAGACCTCAGAGAGCCGCTGCTCTTGTGCACAACACTGGATAGAGATTGGGCTCAGGTAAGTATTGGGGGGTGGGGGTGTACACTGAAGTTTTTTTTACCTTCATGCATGCCTTTAGGACCACTTTATGCCACAGGCATCATCGGCACATGTAAAAAAACAGCCAAAGAAACACAATACTTTGAGGTTGGGCTTGTGAGATACAGTTGATTTTTTAATTGCCTATTTCTAGATTGTGAACATGCTGATCAGATCTGGTTGTACAGCAATTAAGTTATTGACAAGCTGACAAAGACCTCATTTGGTGAGCCTCAGGTTATCAGGCACACAAGGGCTGCAGACAGTCACTGTAAAGATTTCACATCACTTGTGATCAAAATTAGAATCTATTCTTTTAAGGCTGGGTTCACACTGCTGCGGGGGGAGATCCGGATGTGATTCGCACCGCAAATCACATCCGATCTCCGTAGCGATGCGAGTTCAGCCATACAGATAGTATGGCTGAATTCGCATCGCTCCCGCAGCAAACTCGCACGGGACCCTTTTTTTGGTCCGCAACAGAATTGGATCGCATGGGGGTTCACACCATGCGATCCGATTCCTGTGCGAGTCGGCAGATCGCACTGCGATATGCGGACGGATCTGGGGGTGTCATTAACATATCATTGACACTCCCAGCCGTCCGCATAGGGCAGTGTGAACTGCCAGCGGGAGTAATGCGATGCGGGAAAACGCAGCGGATTCGCGGCGTTCCCGCATCGCAGCGGTGTGAACCCGGCCTAACTCAGAATTAGCTTAAAAGGTTTGAAAGAAGTGCAATACCTCTAGCGGTGTCCATTGTGAAAAATTAATGAAGTTAATATAAAAGACAGTATCTACAGGTTTGTGGTGTGACAAAAGGAAAAGATTAGGAATAATACCCGATTAAAGTTCAGCCCACAGGACTCCAGTGCAGTCTCTACTCTTTTCTTGTCAGCGGCAAACATCTTAAGAATGCTAAAAAAGTACAAGACAGATGTAAAAAAAATAAAAAAAACAGCAGTACAACAACTTCATAATGATAGAGGTCATAAAGGGCTCACGTTTTACTGAAGTTAAAAAAAAAAAAAAAAATGTCAAAAAAAAAAAAATGTCAAAAAAAAATAAAAATTGTCATTTTAGTAGTAGCTGCTAACTTGGCAGTTACCTAGTCATTGGATCACAGGGTTCATAGTTTGTAATTTAAATAATATTGGTGCTCTTGGTGGATGACAAGCGCTGGCCTATATCTGGAAAGGAGTATTTGTCTATTAAGATTCCAAAAGAAGGTTTGCAGTGGGATGATACACCATCTACAATGCACCAAACACATGATGCACTAGACTCTTATGATTCATTCCTAGCCAGGGGGATAATACTATATATCTAAATTTCAAAAACAGGGTTTTAACTTTCAAAATTAAAATCCTATTTTTCCATAGCAGGGATCACAGGAAAAGAAAACATTGACCCTAGTGTCTGAAGGTTCACATTCATCTCATTGAGGCTGTAAACCCTTACATATACCCACTGAAATGACTAGCCTTAGGTGATACAGAGATGGAACAAATCCTCCTACATAAGTTGTACCTGTTTATCTGCAGCCCTCTGTCCTCTTGTCAAAGTGCACAGGTTACACAGTATTTTTGATCTTCAGGAGGCAGGGGTGGATATCTGATATCACACACTACACAGTACAGAGGAGAGCCGATTGGAGAGAATGGACACACACCCCCCTCTACACAGTCTCATAGGGAAACATGCACAGCCGCGGGTCAATCATCTCTAGATAGTGGTCTAGAGAGGGGGTGGGATGCCTCCCAGGAATAAATGCTTAGAGGTGATTTGTGCAGATAGAGGGAGGAGAGAAAACCTAGAAATCACACTAGCTGCTTTGGATCGAGGCAAGTACACATTACAGAATATGCTTTATTTTTTTGGTTTTTTTTTTCATTTCAGAGGTTTACAACCACTTTAAGGCGTGAATTTAAATGCAGAGGTATCCTCCTGGTGTTCACTGGAACTAAATAGGTGGCCTGGATAAGCTGCAAAACATCTTCAACATTACAGAACAAGTTAATTTGGATGTGACTAACTACTTCTAGTCAAATGACCCTAGTGAACTTATATGACTAAGGAATGAACATTAGATTTGAAGTCTCTTCCAGTAGAGGGGTTAGTGTGAATGCTTTACAATATGCTTTGTAAAAAGCTGCATAATGTTGGAAATTAATGATATAGAAAGAAAAAGTCCAAAATATATGCAAAAAATATCTTATTCTCAAATGAAGGTCCCCATATACACTAGTACACTTTTTGTAATGAGAAAAAGAAAATATTTTGGACTTTTTCTTGTGGTGCTCTTCATTTAAATAGCTTAACTAATTAGTGATATAATGATGTGCCTAGTACAATAAATTAATATAGCTTGTGAAAAATAAAAATAAAAATGAAAATAAAAAATGTATTGTCTGTAATAATATAAATATGTACATCTATTACAGAAAAGTAATTCATCAGACCAGCCACCTTCTTCCATTGCTCTGTGCTCCAGTTATGATGCTCACTGTGGCTATTGTTGGCTGTGGATGGATAACAATAGGTGGATGGCTGTGGCTGAACAACAATTGGTAAAAGCAGACAGTCCTTCTCTAGATATCCATAAAAATTAGCTTCTGTATGCCACTTCTATAACCAAGTGTGTTTCCTCCATGAGAGAAAAGCAAATTCCACCCACAAAATCCTCAAAAGTCAGCAAATTCATAGGTGGGTGCACAGCTCCAGAGGCACCAGGATATTCAAATAAAATCAGCAGAATTCTGCTATACTGATCGATACAAACTTCCCTCCATGAAAAAGATCTACATTTTTAGCATGACCGCAGGTGGCACCATATCACCAATGTATGCATGTCATAGACATGTCTCAAAAAAAAAAAAAGTCTCCGTTCCCAAAGGCGTACTACAGTGTACGTACACCCATGCAACGGCCATATTTGCTCACCCTTCCCAGAACAGGCAGTCCTAGTAAAGTGAATTGGTTGCATGAATGCAACCACTGCTTCCAATCTGACAGCAGTGCAAGTGCTGATGCAGGGCTCCAAATGCAGACATTTGCATTCAGGGCCATGCACCTACACCCACATGGCTGGCAAATTGGGACGATCAGTTGGGTCTGTGCAGCCACTACGTTCCAATATAAATGAATGCAACACCCTGCACAAGGATGTATCTAATCATCCCTGTGCTACAAACAAAGACCTTGCACAGGTGTACGCTATAGTATGCCCAGATGAACAAAGCCTAAGAAACGGTTCACATTGAGGCAGCACTACTTGCAGCGCAACTGCCTCAGGCGACCTGCACACGACAGTAACGGTGACTTGCAAAACGACTTCTGTACAGAAGTCGATGCAAGTTGCCTCAAGTCACCTCCAAAGTAGTACAGGAACCTTTTCCTACATCGGGGCAACTTGAGTCGCTCCTATTAGAACTGTTCCATTGTACAGGAGGGAACGTGACTTGTCAGGGGGCTAAGTCGCCTGACAAGTCGTCCCAGTGTGAACTGAGTCTAAGCTCTTTCACACTGGCAGCTGGGGCAGTAGAAACAGGTGGCTGAGCTGCAGTTTTACCACCCCTGGCCACCCAATGGAATTCTAACCTCACAGTCATGGCACATGGCAATTTTAACTTGGGCTGCAGAGTTTTTGACAGGCAGCACAACTTGTCAAACTCACTGATATAAATGGGGACACCCCACAACCATGAGTCAAACCCTTGCCTCACAGCTGCGGCACAGCCCCACAATGTAGATTTGCCATTCGGGAAGAAGAAGAAAAAACACAATAGGCAGTAGCACCTTCTGAATGCCTGCCAGCTGCTGCTATACTGCCACCTGAAAAGCAATCCAATTACACAGAAAAGTACAACTTTAGTCTATTCTGCTCTTCTGGCAGTTAGCAAATATGCTAACCTGCCAAGAAGGACACCTGAGGGAGCAATTTAACTGTTTGCATACAATAGTTCCAAAATAAATATTATTAGAATACAGGATTTATTTAGCGCTAACAGTTTGTGCAGCACTTTACAATATAACAGGGGAAAGTACAATTACAACACAGTTTAATACAGGAGTAGGAGGGCCCTGCTTGCGGAGCTTACAATCTAAAGGTTCAATGAAAAAACAGATCCATCAAAAGGGGAATATTACTCACTTCTTGACTGGTATTCGCCCATCCTGATTCACTTGGAATTTCAATTTGGTGTACCTGAAAGATGACATTGAACTATGTAAAGTGATTGTAAATGATCCTAATTAAAAATTGGTGCTCTAATCTGATGTGAGCTAAATTGCCTTTAAAGTCTGAACCTTTAAGGTTTTCCCCTTTTCTACGTATGTGGCAATGGAGTGATTTCAACATTTACAAATCTGATGCCAAACTCTAAAGGTACTCAAATTAAATAAGAATAATGCAATGCCTTAACCACACAACAATAATCTTATGCAGAGTATTTTATAACAAACACTAAGGGGGTTATTTACTAAAGGAAATCCACTTTGCACTGTAAGTGCACTTGAAAGTGCACTGAAAGTGCATTTGGAAGTAAAGTCGCTGTAGATCCGAGGGGGACATAAAAAATAAATAAATAATAAAATAAAAAACTGAATTTTATCTTGCACATGATTGGATGATAAAATCAGCAGAGCTTCCACTCATTTCAGATCTACCCCTTAGATTTAGAGCAACTGCACTTCCAAGTGCCATTTCAGTGCATTTTCAAGTGCACTTGCAGTGCAAAGTGGATTTGCCTTTCGTAAATAACCCCCTAAGGCTGCATTCACACTAAAATGCCAAAAAAACACCTTTTCTTCCTTTTACATTGGTGACCTGAGCAAAATCACGGTAAAAATGCTTGACTTTGAAACTCTCAGGTCAGGTGTGAATGCAGCCTTAAGTGTAATTAACTAATAAAAGCAAAGATCTGGTGGATAAAAGAAAATAATGTCTTTCAAAGAAATGAATCCTTAAACAAGTCCAAAAAAAAAAAAAACCCCTTTGAGGAGGGTCATATGAATTAAACACCAAATTCGGCGATGACTAAATTATTATAATGTGCCAATATTCCTAAAGAGATCCAGGTGAAGCGATGTTCAGACAAATCCCTCCACAACATGCACGAGCCTCTTACCAGAGATTGTGGATCTCAGATAATAGAAATCAAACTTGCTTGTTTAAAATCCAAGGAACTCAACGGCCAGGCTGGGGAAGAGGTCTGATTCACTGATAAACAAAGCAGTGACTCCATAGTAGCCAATGCAAAGAGATCCCATAGCAGTTACTCCCATTATGTGTGGAGAGAAGTGGAGAGCCTCGTAATGTAATAAGTTTATAAAAGTATTTATTAAAAGATTAGTATACACTTACAATTAGGCAGCTTAAGATCAGCATGAAAAACAAGCGGAATGCTGTCCCAAATATGGCTCCGCCGATGCGTTTACCCCGTAACAGGCTTCGACTGAGACTACATTTAAAGCCTGTTATGGGGAAACACATCAGGTGGAGCAATATTTGTTCCCATAAAGGGAGTGCTCCTAATCTCAGCTCGTTACCTGTGTAAAAGACACCTGTCCACAGAAGCAAATCAATCAGATTCCAATCTCTCCCCCATGGCCAAGATAAAAGAGCTATTCAAGGATGTCAGGGACAAGATTGTAGACCTACACAAGGCTGCAATGGGCTACAAGATCATTGCCAACCAGCTTGGTGAAAGGGTGACAACAGTTGCTGCTAATATTATCAAATGGAAGAAACACAAAAATAACTGTCAATCTCCCTCGGTCTGGGGCGCCATGCAAGATCTCACCTCGTGGAGTTTCAATGAACATGAGAACAGTGAGGAATCAGCCCAAAACTACACGAGAGAATCTTTTTTAATGATCTCAAGGCAGCTGGGACCATAGTCACAAAGAATTGGTAACACACTACGCCGTGAAGGACTGAAATCCTGCAGTGCCCGCAAGGTCCCCCTGCTCAAAAAGCACATGTACAGGCCCGTCTGAAGTTTGCTAATGAACATCTGAATGATTCAGAGGAGAACTGGGTGAAAATGTTGTGGTCAGATGAGACCAAAGTTGAACTCTTTGGCATCAACTCAACTCCCCGTGTTTGGAGGAGGAGGAATGCTGGGGGTGTTTTTCTACTAAGGGGACGGGGCAACTTTACTGCATCAAAGGGACGATGGACAGGGCCATGTACCATCAAATCTTGGGTGAGAACCTCCTTCCCTCAGCCAGGGAATCGAAAAGGGTTTGTGGATGGGTATTCCAGAATGACAATGACCCAAAACACATGGCCAAGGCAACAAAGGAGTGGCTCAAGAAGAAGCACACTAAGGTCCTGGAGTGGCCTAGCCAGTCTCCAGACATTAATCCCATAGAAAATATGTGGAAGGAGCTGAAGGTTCGCGTTACCAAATGTCAGCCTCGAAACCTTAATGACTTGGAGAGGATAAAGGGGAGTGGGGCAAAATCCCTCCTGAGATGTGTGCATACCTGGTGGCCAACTACAAGAAACATCTGACCTCTGATTGCCAACAAGGGGTTTGCCACCAAGTACAAAGTCATGTTTTGCAAAGGGTTCAAATATGTATTTCATGTATTAAAACGCGAATCAATTTATAACTTTTTTTAAATGTGTTTTTCTGGATTTTTTTTTGTTGTTTTTCTGTCTCTCACTGTTAAAATAAACTTACCATTAAAATTAAAGACTGATCATTTCTTTGTCGGTGAGCAAACATACAAAATCAGCAAGGGATCAAATATTTTTTTCCCTCACTGTAGCTAGAGATCTGACCATGGTGTGCTCTTCTGGTTAGTGTGGTCTGATTTTAATAGGAGAACAAAAGGGACTGGCAGAAACACCAGGGATTTCACACAAAGGAAGCAATAGAAAGAGAACAGGATACTTTCTCATACAAGCACATGGTACAGCAGGCACATATCAGGGATAAGAAATGTTGGGGTAACAAATGCTTTAAAGCAGTACTCTAGGCAAACCGCTAATAGCAGTTGAATATAAATATACACACACTAAAAAGTAAGAGTGAAAGATGAAATGTCATTCATTCATAGAGCTGTGCGCGTTTTAATGATTTCGCTCTTCCCCCAAAAGAAAATGCGTGGCTTTAGATGCATATAAAAGATCTATATTGTACACTACCCACTTTCTTTTTTTTTCAAACTCTTTATTTAAATTATCCAATATACACACACACAGACACACACAGAGTTTAGACAAATACATGAATAGAGTGAACATAAAGCAAACCTGTACGAACCAGATGTACAACATTAGTTATAGTTAATATAAAATGTATAGGCAGCCACATCTACCAAACTTAGACTGTTAAGTAAGGAATCAACACTCTAGGTTCAATTGATCATTGCCATCACGAATAAAGGGATAACATGATTTTCTTTAACACCATTAAAGTGAAAGGGTGAACCTAAAGAGTTTAAGGAAGAAAAAGGATACAGTGAAAGAAAAGAGGGATAAAGAAAAGGGTGGGGGGGGGGGGGGGGGGCAAAGCAGATGTAGCTCCCGGCAGGGTGCAGGAGGGTCTTGAAGACGTTACAATACTATGTTTTATAATCTCAGGATACGAGGGCTTTTTCATTCCTCCGATAATTTGAAGTTTTAGAGTAATGCCGCATACACATGATCGGAATTCTTGTCGGAAAAAGCTCTGATGGTTTTCCCGACGGAATTTCGCTCAAGCTGTCTTGCCTACACACGGTCACATCAAATTCCGATTATTTATAACGCGGTGACGTACAACACGTACGACGTGACTAGAAAAAGGAAGTTCATTAGTCAGTAGCCAATAGCTTCTGTCTCGTAGTTAAATCTGAGCATGCATGATTTTTGGCGTGCCGGCATTGCATACACACGATCGGAATTACCAATAGAAAGTTTTTCCGTCTGGAAAATTGAGAACATGCTATCAATTTTTGGCTGGAGGAAATTCGGACAGCTAAAACACCAGACCACACAATGGGACCATGCATTGTGATTGCTCGATCTTTGGTCACAGTTTAAGACCAGCAGGTCTACACCAGTCTATTACTCTTCCCATATGAGCTGCCTCAGTATTTCTGTATATTAGGTACTGCTACCCCCCGTAATGCTTAGGCATAGTCATAAGTCGACATTGTAGTCTAGGTCTTTTATGGGCCCAAATTAAATTAGTTATTAATGCATTAATCTGTTTTAAAAAATCTGGAGGTATGTAAATTGGCCATGTTTGAACAAAAAGATATGAAAATTTGGGCAAGATTGACATTTGTTACATCTACCAATCCAAGAAAAAATGCCCTGATGCCATTTGGAAAGTAGTGTCTGTACTCTACTGAGTAAAGATGGGAAGTTCAACACATAAATTTGGTTCAATCTAGGTGGAATAAATGTGCTCAGATATTTAAGGGCCATAACCATCCATCTAAAATTGAAGTTTGCTTTTAAGGCGTTAATTTGAGACGAGGACATAATTACACCCATTGCCTCTGACTTAGACATATTCATTTTTAAATTGGAGAGGGAACCGTATTGGTCTAATTCTTTTAAAAGGTTCGATAGGGATATAACCGGTTTGCTAAGTGGTACGAGTGGCATAGGCAGATTCCTTGTAATGTGAATCCCCAGTTCGTATCCCCATAATGTCCGGGTTTTGCCTGACCCTACAGAGGAATGGCTCTAATGAAAGGGCAAAGAGGAGAGGCGAAAGCGGATACCCTTAACGGGTTCCGTTTGAAATAGGAAAATGCTCTAACAAAAATCAGTTTGCCTTAATTTGTGCCATAGGTTTTGAGTATACACTCGAAATCCATCCAACCATCTTCTCCCCCAGCCCCACGTGACGTAGGACCGAAAACATAAAAGACCAGGTTGACGGGGGGTTGAACGCCTTTTTGGCGTCCGTGCCCAGAAACACATAAGGAGTGTTGGAGGAGTCTGCTAGATGAACAAGATTCAGGGCTTTAATGGTATTGTCTCGGGCTTCACGAGTTGGTATAAAACCAACCTGGTCGAGATGGATTAAATCTATCAGGTGTGGTTGAATGCGTGTGGCAAGAATTTTCGTGAATAACTTAAGGTCCACATTTAATAAAAACATGGGACAGTAACTGCCACACGCCAACGGGTCCTTGTCCTTCTTGGGTATGACAGTAATAAGTGCTCTCAAGGTTTCAGGAGGGAATACCATCTCATATCCATTTTTTGGTTGAACTGGATGGACTTGTGTCTTTTTTCAACTTGACTAACTATGTAACTATGTATATATCCTAGGGCATTAAATGTTTGTATCATCTGCCTGCCGAGCTGAGGGAGGAATAGCTGGTAATATTTATGGGTGAAGCCAGCTGGGCCCTGGGATTTTCCGGATTTGGAGGCGCCAATGGCCTCTTGCAACTCCAAGGGTAATGGGCGCCTCCAACTCCTCTCGGATCTGTTCCGGCAGCTGAGGGACGCCTGAGGAGGAAATATATTCCTCAATGTTGTGTTGTGACTGAAGTCTAGTATGCAAATTATACAGAGATTGGTAGAACTTACGGAACGTAGATACAATCTGAGTAGGGGTATGTACCTTTCTACCCTCTGTGTCCTATAAATAAGATATGTAGGTTTGTACACACTGTTCCTGCAGGGCTCTGGCTTGTGAGTGGCCACACTTATCCCCTGATTCATAATAATATTTCTGACATGACTGCAGTGGTGCCTTGGCTCTATAGTATAGGAGGGAAATCACTTGTCTGCGCAAATTTAAAAGTTTGGTCTCCATGGCCGTCACAGGATTCTGTTTATGTTGAATCTCTAGGGTGTGTATGACTGTCAATATTTTAGTCAGTTCAGCTTCCCTGGCCTTTTTGATTCTGGAGCCATGTTTAATGAAGACCCCCCTTATTACCGTTTTGTTCGCTTCCCAAATTATCCCTGCATCTACTTCTGGTGTGATATTATATTGAAAGTAGTACTGCAGTTCTTTAGTAACATCCTTAGTTACTAACTTATCCTCGAGCAGGCTCTCATTGAGTCGCCACTGTCTGGTATTTGAAGGGAAATGTTCGGTTACAATCAATGTTAATGTAACCGGGGCATAGTCAGACCATGTAATGTTTCCTATGTCTACTGCTTTAACTGCCGATAGCATACAATGAGGCATAATGAACAAGTCAATTTGGGAATACACCTTATGTGGAGAGGAGTAAACGGTATAGTCCCTGTCATCAGGGTGAAACAATCCCCATGCGTCAATAAGTTGGTGGTTATGTAGGGTCTGTAGCACTTTTTTGCGAAGACCTATAACAACCGAGGAGCTACCCATGGATGTATCTACCTTAGAGTCTAGAGGAAGATTGAAAAATTGCAAATTTCATAAGCGTGTTGATAGTTGTGCGAATAAATTGGTCTTGATTGCAATTAGGGACATATACCGTGGCCAAAGTCACTTTAATACCACCGATCGTGCCCTTAAGAAACATAAATCTACTCTCTGTATCTGCTCTTATAGCCAGTAGGCTCCAAGGGACTCTCCTGGATATCAGAATAGATACCCCCCCTGGATTTGGATGTCCTATTAAAGGCATGATATACAAAAGGGATTAAGGTTACTCTTCAAGATTGGAGCTTAACCCTCTTTAAAATGGGTTTCCTGAATGTATGCCACATCAGAATGTGAACGTTTCAAATCTTGAAGGAGCATCCTATATTTCTCCGGTACGCTGAGCCCTTTAATGTTTAAAAAAAGTAACCCTTCGTACCTCCATCTCCCCTGCTGGCTAGCTAAAAAAAGAAAGAAAAAGAGGTAGGGGGAAGTGGGATATGTGGGAAGAAATAAAAAAAAAGCCTGAACGTAGTCCCATCGTAACTAAATAACGTCATCACGTTATGTACAATCGGATTGTCCGACCGTGTGTATGCAACAGTTTCGGACAAAATCCGTCGGACAAAATCCAACGGATTTGGTTGTCAGAATGTCCGACCGTGTGTACAAGGGCTATCAGATAAAGCGGGATAAAGAAAATATAAGCACTCCCATTCAAATTACCATTTAAGTGAGTGTGGAGCTAAATGGGGACGTGGTCAAGAGTTGGCGGGGAGAGACCGCTCCCCTCCCTCCGATGACCGTAAAAATTCTATTATACTCAACGACCTATGTATAAAATATCAAATATGAACTCTAGATGTCCTATACAAAATAACAATATTTGTTGCAAATACTCTGTCAGGCGACTTTGTCAAATCTATTATTTTCCCAATTTACAAAATTCTCTCCCATAGAGAGGTATAGGTGGGAGTTGCCACCCTTCGCCAAGATCTGGAGCTTCCATGTCCCAGTCTCGACAATCCAAAAGAAAAAAAAAAAAAAAAAAAGTGGTCGGGCTTCCCACCGTCAAGACCAAGGCGGAGAGCCATCTGTAAATGCACTTTCAGTGATAGGATAATGATACAATGCCAGCACCCATCAGAACGAGCTAGGCGCAAGGCATGAGTGATCTATAGTGCGTTGAGAAAAACCCAGAAGAAAAACCGCCAAAAAACAAAACAATGACCCTTAAACCGCAGTGATCAGTTTGTTTCAAGCTACATATATACAGTAAGTGAAAAAAATAATTCAAGTTTAAAAAAAAAAAAAAAAAAAAAGAAAAAAAAAAAAATCACTGCTCGCATCTGGCTCGCCTCTACTGCCCCCAACGCCGCCCCAACATCTCCCCCGCACTACCCACAATTATTACCTGCGAGGCCGGCAACCTCTTCTTGGCTGGCACAATATGTGTCACACATTTTTTTTTTTTTTCTTCCTCCCGCCTTCAAATGTATCCTCTACGCCCAGGCTATTAGCTCTCACCTGGAAAACCCAGACCCTCCTCCACAAGGCGGAACCATGGTCCCCATGTTGTGGATTCTTAGGACTGTCACATAGCTAACACCGGCCATTTCAAACTAACGAAATAACAAAACGTAACAAGCTCCACTAGAAGAAAAAAAAAGGGAGGGGGGTTCTCCTAGTACAGGGGGCACCTGGAGTAAAGTCCGCGATCTCCTCCGAGGCTTGGTTGCATCCACGTTATAATATACAGCGTCTCTGGGCCTTAAGAAACCTGAAGAAAACTATACTACTACCCTACCCCCCATGAGATACTATACATCCCGCCTGCCTGTCACAGTATTATGATCTGTAAAGCATATAAGAGACAATACTTTTTGGGTAGAGACATAAAAACAATCAATTCCGTCTCTGACCTAGCTACTGTCCAGGCACCTGCAAAAAAAATAAAAAAAAAATATAAATTAAAAAGAGGGTGGGGGGATGGGGCACAGTATGACTGACACTTTAGGCCAACTGAGAATAAAAAGTATGGGGGGGGGGGGGGAAGTACTTAAGTAGTAGTTCAGGATAAATGCCTTCCACATAGTAGCATGTCACGCATGGGCTACAGGAAAAAAAATTGAGGTACAAAGCCCTCCAAAACGTTATAACAGTCATTACCTGAAATTTGATGGCATGTCGTCTTTCGGGTAGTCTCTTGCACCGACAAGTTCATATATTTGCACGACAGAAAGGTGAATCCTGAAAAGATTTCCAAACTCAGGGGCTCTACCACTACTACTGTGTGGGGGTCAGTCTCCGGGCCTGCAATCGTAGCCTCGATCTGCCGGCGCGGGGCTGTGAGCCTGCTTGTTGAATCGGGAGATCCGGTCGCTGGGTGCGGGACTGTAATGGTTGCAGCCCGTCTCGCACCAAGATGGCCGGAATCTCTAGGAAGGCAAATAGCTCCGGAAGACCTGCCCGTCTGTGTAGTGTGAAGGAAGATGTTCCCTACCGAATGGTCAGTGCAGATGGGAATCTCCATTAATAGGTATGGCCCAACTGTAGCAGTCTATTCAGCAGTGGTCATAAGTCTGGCAAAAATTTTATATTTATTCCATCAAAGTCAATTGTTCCCATCGTCCAGGCCTTACGCACTATGGCCTCCTTCTGAGGGTATCTATGCAGGCGACAAATATTGCGGTGCCTGTTTAGGTCAGTTGACCTGGGGTCAATTGCCCTGTGCACCTGGTCTAGATCTAGTGGCTCCTGGTGGAATATGGCAGTCACTGTATCCCTCGAGTCCTCCAGTCCGGTGGCTTCCGGTAGGCCACGGATCCGCACATTATGCCGGCGGCTCTGGTCCTTGAGATCCTCTATATGTAGCTGTAAGGCCAGTAATTTTTCTACCTGGCATGCTTGCTCCTGTTCTACCGCCTTCATCCTCCTTTCCACTGCCAGCACTGAAGATTCCCCCTCTGCTCAGAAAGTTGCTGGACGTCAGAGCGAACCTCCTGCAGGTCATGTTGATGCGCATCAGTCACAAGAAGGAGCAGGGCTTCAATGTCTGCCCTTGTAGGGAGTGCACAGAGGAGCTTCCTGATCACTGCATCCTCTCGGTAAAGGGTGGGTCTCTCCGACTGTGATCCAGGGGCAGGCACGTGTGTAATTGAGGCTTTAGGGTGATCACAGTCTGAAACAAAAGTATCTAATGCAGCCGGGGGGACACAGTCAGCTGCGTCAGAGGTATCATCTCTACATTACCTCCACGTGGTCCCGCCATTCTCGTCCATGAACTGAGAGTCTGGACTCCAGGAAAATAGTGCTCAATATCTGACCGTGTTGGAATTATGGTAGGTACCTGGGTTTTCTTGCACTTAGCAGGGCACATGCCGTGTTGAACAGGTTGCTATTTCCGTGTTTTTCATCAGAGGGAGCTCAGGGAACGCATGTCCTCACTCCGCCATGTCTAATTCACACCCCCATCCACTACCTACTTTCTTAACCCCTTGGAGCGAAGCACCTCCCAGTCCTTTATGGGGTTTAGAATACTGGAAGGCAGTGTTCATGATCATGTGATTGGCTGTCACAGCAGTCACATGATCGGAAAGCTCTAATCGCAAGCAGGGATTAGATGCTGGTAACTGTGCTGGGAGCGTGCTCTTGGCACAGCTCTATTTGCGCTAATGCATACAAATATGCAGCCACACAGCACCAAGGCCCATCCGCCAAGAGGACATATATTTGCGTGTGGCCAGTGCCAAGAGGTTAAACTGAGACGTATGACTAGTACACACGATCAGAAAGTCAAATGACAAAAATCACTTTCAGAGGGATCATGCGATAATCTGATCATTAGTACACAGCTTTCGAGAGCCGATCATAACAGTTCATGCAACAATATTTTAAGGTAGAAACACAAAAAAATTTCTCGCACGATACCAGAATGAACGCTTTTCATTTAATCAGTATTCGTCTGAAAAAAATAAAAATAAATCTGAAGACCAAGACCATGCATGCTCATAAACAAAAAAAACAAAAACAAAAAAACACTATAATACAACAAATTACATCACTTCTGAAGTTATATTCTCTGTCGTACGAAAATTTCTGTAACCCATTGGTTTTCGATATGAGACTAGCATGCAAAAAAACAAACAAAAAACAAACAAACGGATAATCGTGTATGAAGGCTCAAATCAAGTGTAATAAACTTACCTATCAACAGCTTCAGGCTCATTTCAGTGACAGAACACATGTTATCTGACAAAGTGTAGGATTTGTGTTTAGAAAGAGCTACGGATTGGCTGGCTCTGCATGAATGGCACTCTTTGACAGAGAGCACATGAGTCACTGCTGCAGCTGTGTTCAGTTGCCAGCAGCCAGAGTAAAAGTGGGTGTTGGTGAAGAAGTATTACCCAGATTTTAGTAGCAGATCAGGTTTTAGGGCATCAGGGAGGTATATAGAATGGATTAGAATTGGATTAGGCTTTAGGCTCACTTCAAGTAGAAGCTGTGCAAATGCTAGTAATCTAACGCAGGGACAGGATTTCCTTTCAATTTCAAGCAATTAGCAAAGAACAAAAAAACAATCATCACTAATGTCAGGTGCACATGGTATGGTTAGTTTTTTTCTTCAACCCAGCAGGCTCCTTGTTCCAACTACTACTGCAATGTTAGTACAGCGATCTTCCTGATGTGCTATTGTGTTCTGACGGGGGACTGCGTCCACCAGAACACACCAGTCAGCAAAGCCATAGGCTGACTGTGCTGCTCAGATGCTGATCAGCTGCTGTTTTCCCAGCATGCTCGCGCTACAGAAGCTGGTTGTGAGATCAGCTTTGAAGCACAATGATCTGTGCTAACCAGACTACAGTGATCTCTGCTTCTGTGCTCAGGGTTCTATGGAAAGTTGCCATGCTCTGGCACAGTTTGCATTCACTGAAGTTAATCATACTGGGACCACCTCTTCCAAGTTGTCCCAGGTACAGTATACCTAACCGTTCCCAAGCAAAGCTTAGAGCATTCACACTATAGAAATGGCCCAGACTAAAGAAGTGAACAATGCCATGGCTCAGTTAAAACTGCCTGTGTGAGTGCACCCCAAGATTGGTGGCAACAAAGCATGTCACAGCATGTTAGGCAACCCATGGACATAAGATAGTGGTCTAAATAAATGCAATTTTAAATTGAATGTTCATTCGTCAACAAAAGATCAATAACGGTCATACACTATCATCTGTACAAATAGATCTAAACAATCATTTAGGTTTCTTATTAGAAAGGCCCTTGCACTATAGTTGTTAGAACTAAAACAGATCATACAATTAGATTGCAATGAGTACGTATGATCATCATAAGACAAACCGATTTCGGAAAAGAAAGCTTGTCTACTAGAAGAGCAGGATGGAGATGTGCCCCTGAGTGGCTTCAATAATAAGTAGGAATGAGCTCCGGTGTGTTCACACAGCCCATGTGAAGAGCCCGCCAGGAAGTCGGCACTGTGCTGTGCTAATAACAGGCAGCAAGACATTGTCCCGATGTGCGGCTGCAGAGATCGGGAAATGTCTCACTGCCTGTGATTAGCGCAGCACAGTGCAGACTTCCTGGTGGGCTGTGCAAACATGCCGGAGCCCATCCCTAACAAGGTACCCAACTAGCTATTACTAACACATCTTAAACAAGTCAACAACAGGAGTAGGGGGGGGGGAGGAAAGAAAACTTACGCTTTTTGCAGAAACGCGTTCCGAGGTGAATTCTGTGCCAAAATATTTGTGGCTAATTTAAAAAGTCCTTCTGTCCAAACCTGAAACGTACAAAAAAAAAAAAAAAAAGATAAGCGAGATATTGTAAAAAAAACTTTTATATGGTAAAGAAGGTGGTTTGGTCTAGAATTACTTTTGCTGTATCCTCCTGAACAGCCATGAAGTTGAGGAAGTTGACGTTAACCATGTCAGTGCCATATACGACCGTAACTAGTTTATCTTCGGGACGTTGCTCAGCTGATGAGAAGCCTAAGATTTCCCTCATTCGAGAGTCCTACCAGAGAAAAATGCAGTAAAAAATAAATAAAATGACAAAGCAAGGTATAAAGTGCAATATAAAATTAAAGAAAAGAATTAAACATTCTTGCACATGAATCATGGACTATAAGGGCTCCAGCAACAAAGCAGTTGGTGGTGATAACATGACAGGACACCATTTCCGCAAATGTTTATTTTTTAGTCTTATCTCGCTCCATGAATTGTATTCTGGGTCAGGTTTGGTGAACTTCCTTTTGTCTGTAATATGGCATGAACAGTCAGTGAAAAGGTTTACTGGGACACCAAATAACCCCATTAAAACTGAAATCTGAAATCAGAGTAAGCAATTCAATACAGGAGAGGGGTCTGTACAACTGGATGAGGCTGAAGTTCAGCTTTAAAAGTGGTTGTAAACCCTTACAGACCATTTTGACCTACAGGTAAGCCTAAATTAAGGCGTACCTCTAGGTGCAAGAAATATCTCCTTAACCTACACTGTTAAGGAGATATTTACAAGAAAGATGGCACGGATCGCTGCGGTGCATGCTTGCCGTAGACAACGGCGCAGGTGCACTGAGTGTGCCATTTAATGAATGGGGTGGTGCTGTCACTGACGGCTCCCCACGCACATGGGGGAGTGACGTCATTGCGGCTCTGGCCAGTGCCGCGATACACGCAAGTCACTCCGGGTATCATGGCAGCGACCGAGGAGGCGACCGAGGACCGCTGCGGGGGCTTCGATCTCAAGTAAGTAATTCATAACGAGCTAGTATGCTAAGCATACTAGCTCATTATGCCTTTGTCTTGCAGGGTATTTTTTTTTTTTTTTTACTTCCTCTTTAAAGCTCAACCAAAGGCTCCCGTATGACAGTCAAAACAAATGCAGCTACTATGTGATGCACAAGACTCATAAAAAACGCCACAATTCCTTAACCTTCCCCAACTGCACCTAATCCTTCTTCATTCGTGTCTCATATGGTTCCCCTCCTAGACACTGCAGCACTTTTTTGTTTATCCCACTGTAGTGCAAGGTGACACAGTTTGCACGTGGCAACTCTGCTTTGATTTCAGGAGCAGTACAGCACTGTTGCCACCCATCACAAGAAGCTGCATTAGTTACACTACACTGGCAGGCTCAACAAGGTATTTGAGACTTTGTGGGGCAAAGAGAAGACTGCAAGTGCATTTGCACATGTAAATTAATGAAAAAGTACAGCCAAACTTTGTTTGGCTGTATGTCTGTGGATCACAGGAGTGCAGTTCATCCTACACTCCTGTGACCCGTTTTTTTTTTTAGCAGATGTCACAATAAATTTGGGATCTGCCCACATACCTGGACCGGCACCGGCTCAACTTCTCAGCATGCCTCTGAGAACCTGAGCCGGCCGCTCCCTTCCCCTCCACAGCCCAGCAATCCAGTAAGCGTGAGGGGGGCAGAAAAGAGAGCGGTCACTAACAGTCACCAGTTCTCTGCCCACGGAGCTCTGAGAAACGAGCGACCAGCGGTCTTTGATAGTTTGGTTCGCAGTCTTAGAGCCAACGGAGGAAAGATGCAGCATCCACCTAGATCATTATGATTTTTGAAAAGCCCTACTTCTCTTAAGTGCTGCAGCACATATTTGTTTATGGGGGGGCCATAGTTCTACTTTTCATAAATCAACTCAAAATGTGTTTTAACAACTGCTTAAGTAACAAAACATAACAGAACAACTTGGCTGTCATGATGCATAGTGATAAACTACTGCAGGCTTATTTCTTATGATTTTTTTAAACTAGTACTCCAGGCACAAGGCTAATACACCCACTGTGATTCAGTTTAGCCAGTCTTGTAATTTACACACCCCTGCCACATTGCATAGTCAGGAAGAGAATTGCACCATTTCAAGTTTGAGAAGACAGCCCCCCCCCCCCCCCCCCCACGGTAACATCAACCCATATTTACAAGTAAACACGATTTTAACACTGGAACTGTATGGCCTCTATTATACTCATGCCATCCATTGAGATAGCAGTAGCCTGAGCTTTGCAGAGCAAAATGTGACAAGAAATAGGTTGGGGCACAGTTGGGTACCAGAACCTGCATTGATGTTCGTGAAATTTACCCACTGCCTTTGCTGAATCTGTTAGAGTTCTTTAAAGATTATATATATATATATATATATATATATATATATATATATATATATATATATATATATATATATATATATATATATATATATATATATATATATATATATATATATATATAGATAGATAGATATAGACATAGAGAGAGAGCGAGAGAGAGAGCGAGAGAGCAAGCTTCTATAAGAGTAGCAATTTAACAAATACATCAAAACTTCAAAACTATTTTGGTTTCACCATTGATCTATAAGCAAATCAACCAATGACACTTGGATATATTTGTAAAGTTTTGAGCTAAGACATAAGAAAGTAAAAGCATTACATAAAAAAATAACTAATCAATAAAAAAAAAATAATAATAAAAAAAATAAAAAAAAGACATGTCTTCTTTAGCAAAATAGAGAATGGGATGTTTGTAGCATGTCAGGATTCTGACTAATTAGGACAATCTTTGCAGAATATACAAATTAACCATTAACCATTCTTTATTACAATTTTCAAAGAACCACCGATTGTAAATTCCAGCAATACCTGGCTTGCACAGAAGATGGAACCAAAGTACAGACTTAAATCACCAAATATTTCTGTATACATTTACCTCCTAAACCAAACAGGAAGGCTTATCAATGAGCTCATCATACTTGCGGTCAAGGGTCTTTAATAAATCATAATGACACTACATGAGCCACTCTTCAGAGCAATGTAAAAACGGTAAACTCCCATCTAACCAGCCTTTGTACAGGTGACATATTACAATATCTCGGATCCCTAAGCAACTCAATCAGGACTTTTTATTTTTTGTACAGGTGACAAAAGTCTGGTCCATCAGTTCCACACATCTGTCGGAATTATAAGAAATTGTGATTTTAATTTATCTAAACCACAAAAGTAGCAAGTTTCTGAGTCAGAGAAAGGGTTATTACACTTTGTAGGCACCACAATACAAAGACAGACTGGCAGGTCTAAAGTAGGGTACAAACTAAGAAAATCAGGTGAACATTTTCGTACAGGAAATGATCGAACAAGTTTATGATAGTGTGTACAAACTTTCTAAAGCTGATTCAGAACTTTCCAAACGGAAATTTCCAAAAAGGGACAAAATCCAACAGTTTTCTCATACGTGAACAGAATGATTTTTTGTTTAATGTGTTAGCTTTTTGTATGATAAAAAATTGTATACGAAAGAAAGACTGCGCTTGATCAGAAACAATAGACAACAATACAATCTATGTACAATGTTCCTATGTCAAAAAACAAAACAAAAACCCCCTTTGATGTACGTGGTTTTTCGTACAATGAGTAGCATCCTCAGGTTAGACCAGCTATGAATAATTGAAGAAAACCGGAAGATAGCTTGTCCAATTTTCTTGTAGTGTGTACCCAACTTAATCTTGTATGGCTATTCAATCGTACAAATTAAAGTGAAGTTGGTATTTATTTTTTAAAGAATATCTACTTAATCATACAGTATCTCCCAAAAGTAAGTACACCCTAAAATTTTTGTAAATATTTTATTATATCTTTTCATGTGACAACACTGAAGAAATGACACTTTGCTACAATGTAAAGTAGTGAGTGTACGGTGTGTATAACAGTGTAAATTTTCTGTCCCCTCAAAATAACACACAGCCATTAATGTCTAAACTGATGACAACAAAAGTGAGTACACCCCTAAGTGAAAATGTCTAAACTGGGCCCAAAGTGTCAATATTTTGTGTGGCCACTATTATTTTCCAGCACTGCCTTAACCCTCTTGGGTATGGAGCTCACCAGAGCTTCACAGGTTGCCACACATGTTTGACACCATCTGAACCAAATAAGTTTATTTTGGTCTCATCAGACCACAGGACATGGTTCCAATAATCCATGTCCTTAGTCTGCTTGTCTTCAGCAAACTGTTTGCAGGCTTTCTTGTGCATCATCTTTAGAAGAGGCTTCCTGGGACAACAGCCATGCAGACCAATTTGATGCAGAGTGTGGCGTCTGGTCTGAGCACTGACAGGCTGACCCCCCATCCCTTCAACCTCTGCAGCAATACTGGCAGCACTCTCGGGTCTATTTTCCAAAGATAACCTCTGGATATCATGCTGAGCATGTGCACACAACTTCTTTGGTCAACCATGGCGAGGCCTGTCCGGAGTGGAACCTGTCCTGTTAAACCGCTGTATGGTCTTGGCCACTGTGCTGCAGCTGTTTCAGGGTCTTGGCAAACTTCTTATACTCTAGGCCATCTTTATGTAGAGCAACAATTCATTTTTTTAGTTCCTCAGAGAGTTCTTTGCCATGAGATGCCATGTTGAACGTCCAGTGACCAGTAGGAGAGAGTGAGAGTGATAACACCAAACTTAACGCACCTGCTCCCCATTCACCCAAGACCTTGTAACACTAACGATTCACATGACACCGGGGAGGGAAAATGGTTAATTGAGCCCAATATGGACATTTTTACTTAGGGGTGTACTCTTGTTGCCATCAATTTAGACATTAATGGCTGTGTGTTGAGTTATTTTGAGGGGACAGCAAATTTACACTGTTATACAAGCTGTACACTCACTACTTTACATTGTAGCAAAGTGTCATTTCTTCAGTGTTGTCACATAAAAAGATATAATAAAATATTTACAAAGATGTGAGGCGGGTACACACTTTTGTGAAATACTGTATATTCCCTGTTGGATTTGAAAGTGGGACACCTGCCAAAACGTTCTATTAGTTTTGGAGAGAATGGGGGAATCTTAAAAACTTAAGGAATAACCCTTAATTTCTACATGCTTCTTCTTCACAACCTTGTTTCTATGTAGAATTTGTAATCAAGTTCATGTGTTTCCAGTGAAAAAACAGTTAATGCTCCATCAACACAGTTAGTGCTGATAGGGATATCCCTCCCGCTATAGCTGCCAGCAGCAATGGCATGCCATAAATCCAACAGGCTGGCTGTACTGAAGTCGATCGATGGATAGACTTCTCTACAACCAGCCTTCCCATACAGGGAACAGCCAGGATTTGAGCAATCTATGGCTGGCTCAAACAGCCCCATAGAGGAGAGCGGAGAGCTGACAGGGAGTGTGCTGGGACCGCCCTGTCCGCCGCCAGCTCAGCGGGGACAACAGAGCGATCCCCGCTGAGCAAGCGGATCATCACGGGGCGGATCATAACTGATCCGTCCCGCGTGAAAGGGGCCTAACAGTGTATAGGCAGGTTAAGCCTAGGCAAAATATTTTGTTTCTTGGAGTAAGAAAGTCAAAACCCCTGTTGGTTCTCAAGTGCAATCAGGGGCTATCTTAAGAGAGATTTGCCTTAAGTTATTATCACAGCGATAACAAAATCGTTGTCACTGGAAATATCTCTAATGGAGTCTCAGGCAGTGGTGTATTGAGGCTTTGTGCTGCCCTAGGCCTGACTAAACACGTGCCCCCCCCTAATTTAATTATGACCCACCTTTTCCTGTTTAAGACCCATCATGTCATCTGTAAACCACAGTCCTTCCTCTTTAGGCTCCACCTTTTCCTCTTAGAGCTCCAACTCTTCCTCTCTGTACATTAAAAGTGGATACCAAGTGCTATTTTGTGCAGTGCATCAGTCAGCCTCATTGCAGCCGAAGTGCAGCCTTCCAGTACCCATCAGTGCCTATAAGTCAGCCTCATCAGTGGCCATCAGCGCAGCCTTATTAGTGCCCATCAGTGCATCCTATCAGTGCCCATCAGTGTAGCCTATCAGTGTAGCCCCATCAGTAGAGCCTTTTAGTGCCCATCAGTGCAATCCCATCAGTGCCTATAAGTCAACCTAATCAGTGCCCATCAGTGCTGCCTTATCAGTGCAACTTCATCAGTGCGGCCTCATAAGTGTGGCTTTATGACCAATTTGCCTCCTGGAGAGTGCCCCCTTGCCCAGTCCACCCCATAAGACTGGTACTACACTAAAAGTGTAAACTAAAAGCGCACGGGGACTCTCTTTGTGCAGGAGCCAGGGGGAGGCTGTTTTGGGCAGCTTTTTTGCTGCCCCCCTGCAAAGTGCCACCATAGGCCTGGGCCTTGTCAGCCTAGGCCAAGACCCAGCATTGGCCACAGGTAGCAAACAGCTTGATAAAAGTTCTAATCCTTTCCCACCATATCCAAAAGTAGCTGGAGATACACTTCCACCGAAGAAAACACATAAAGCAGCTGTAAACATTTTGTTTTTTTACATTAAAATATACATGTTATGTTATACTTACCCGATATGTAAAATGACATTGCAAAGTGCGGTCCCTTACATTGCTCTCCTGGAGTCTGCCACCAGTGTTGTTGACTCCTCGAATCAAGCCGTGTACCATGCGGACACATGTGAGTGTGCTCTCGAGCTGGGCTGTGTGCACCCATAGATACACAGAGTGCGACTTGGACCTCCCCTTGCTCTCTCCTCACATGATTTGATGGACAGTAGCAGGAGCCAATGGCAGGAAGTGAAGAGAGAAGAGCTGCAGCTGGATTGAGAGAGGACTCCGATAGGTGGTTTACGGAGTAGGGGGCACAAGAAGTGGTAAAATGTTTTTTACCTTAATGCAGGCAATGCATTAAGGTAAAAAAAAGTTTCAATTTCATAACCGCTTTAATACTTTACCTCTTCAGCAGGTGTTGCCTCAAATTTTCATGGTCTTAAAAAGCTCCAGTGGCTGAAGAATCTTCTGAGTATGTCGGATGGCCGGTTGCATGTGGTGACCCAGCCTCACTAGCCAGTACTGAAGGGACATGGGGGCTGGCTCTGAAACCATATCCAAAAATGTGGGACCAGCCTTCTATACACCTGGGAGTGCGTTGGATGCTGAAGGTTCTTCAGCCAATAGAGCTCTTGAAGACAGTAAAAATTTGAAGCAATGCCTGCCAGGGAAGCAAGTAGAATGCATTTGTTTTGCATTTCACAGAAGACAATTTTTTTTTCCTTGTCACTGAGCTGTTTAGGATTCCTTCTCACAAATGTAAACCTGCTCATTTGTAAATAAGTGAAAGTCAGGTAAACAGTCGAGGCAGACACTGGCAGCACCAGGCATGCAGAGGGATGTGAGGCGGATATGTCCCCCCCCCCCCCTTTCCGCATTCATTTTGCAGATGAGTGCCTCAGGCAAGTGCTGGGAACCAGAGACAGGCACTCACTAGCAAAGCAACCATCTCCCTGCTAGCTGTGATTGGCAGCCGTGTGCCAAGCGGGGTGCCCTGTCAGACACTGCAGCTAGCGTTACAGGGAACCTAGAAAGAGGGAGCAAAAGTACTACATGCACTTTTTCCCATGCGGAACTGAATACTGCAAAACAAAGCGATACAAGTAAGGCTAGAATGATGGCAGATGTCCAATACATATTTACTTCACTTATCACTTACAATTAAATTAAACATCAGTCACAAACATTGGCATTGCCGCCATGTGTACCATTATCCTAGCCAGCTCTGTGGTTTGTTGAAGCTGTACAAATCAGCAGATAGATAAAAATGTCCCTACTGCTAGATTTAAAAACATGCTATACTGGCATAAATGTATCATGATCACAGACAGGTATGGCAAAAAAATAAAAAATTCCCCCCCAATCCACCGTGAAGCAGAGTAGAAGCTATGTATACAGATTATCACTTTAAAATTACAGCTCCAGAAAGTTTGGTTATTCCTCACTGGTGCCCCAAGGGCTGAGTGAGCGCCCAGACACACAGATATCTCCTAATGTTGTAACAATTAATTCCAAGCTGCATACAGCTAGTTCAGTCAAGCTTGTTCTCAGTCCAGCGTATTCAGGTTTTACAGCGCAAACTACACAGTGCCATGAAAAAGTATTCACACCACTTGAAATTTTCCACATTTTGTCATGTTACAACCTAGAAAAGTTATTGTATTTTATTGGGATTTTATGTGATAGACCAACACAAAGTGGCACATAATTGCGAAGAGGAATTAAAATGATAAATGGTTTTCAAATTGTTTTACAAATATCTGAAAAGTGTGGGGTGCATTTGTATTCAGCCCCCTTTACCAAAATCTAGTGGAACCAATTGCCTTCTGAAGTCACCTAATTAGTAAATAGAGTCCACCTGTGTGTAACTGAATCTCAGTATATATATATATATATATATATATATATATATATATATATATATATATATATATATATATATATATATATATATATATATATATATACACACACACACACACACACATACACACAGCTGTTCTGTGAAGCCCTCATGAGGTTTATTGGTGAACAGCATCCTGAAGGCCAATTAACACACCAGATAGGTCAGGGATAAAGTTGTGGAGAAGTTTAAAGCAGGGTTAGGTTATAAAAAATATCCTAAGCTTTGAACAGCTCACGGAGCACTGTTCAATCCATCATCTGAAAATGGAAAGAATATGGCACAACTGCAAACCTACCAAGACATGGCGGGCAAGAAAAGCATTCATCAGAGAAGCAGCTAAGGTCCATGATAACTCTGGAGGAGCTGCAGAGATCCACAGCTCATATGGGAGAATCTGTCCGCAAGACAACTATTAGTCGGGCACTCCACAAATTGGAGCTTCATGGAAGAGTGGCAAAAAGAAAGCCATTGTTGGAAAAAAAAACATAAGAAGTT
Organism: Lithobates pipiens; assembly: GCF_037356315.1. Lineage (NCBI taxonomy): Eukaryota > Metazoa > Chordata > Amphibia > Anura > Ranidae > Lithobates > Lithobates pipiens. The sequence continues at coordinate 67,305,801 of NW_027507686.1, read as the reverse complement.
CTGCTTGCAGTTTGCAAAAAGCCATGTAGGGGACACAGCAAACATGTGGAAAAAGGTGTTCTGGTCAAATGAGACCAAAATTGAACTTTGTGGCCTAAAAGCAAAACGCTATGTGTAGCGGAAAACTAACACTGCACATCAATCTAAAGACACCAACCCAACCGCGAAACATGGCAGTGGCAGCATCATGTTGTGGGGATGCTTTTCTTTAGCAGGGACAGAAAAGCTGGTCAGAGTCGATGGGAAGGTGGATGGAGCCACATACAGGGCAATCTTATGCCCCGTACACACGAGAGGACTTATGTCCGACAGACTTCCAAAGGAGTTCCGCCGGAGTTCCGACGGAGTTCTGACAGACTTTTCGGCCGAACGGACTTGGCCACACACGATCACACTAAACTCCGACGGATTCGAACGTGATGACGTACGACCTGACTCGAATAAGGAAGTTCATAGCCAGTAGCCAATAGCTGCCCTAGCGTCGGTTTTAGTCCGTCGGAGTAGCATACACACGAGCGGAGTTTTCGAAGGGGACCGGGTCCGGCGGAGTTCCTTCGGGAAAATTTGAAGCATGCTTCATTTCTAAAGTCCGTCAGACTTTGGCGAATCAAAAGTCCGTTGCAGCCCACACACGATCGGATAGTCTGACGGACTCGGTCCTTCGGACTTTGGATGTTGAAAAGTCCGCTCGTGTGTACGGGGCATTAGAAGAAAATCTCTAAGAGTCTGCAAAAGGACTTGAGTCTGGGGCAGAGGTTCACCTTTTCAGCAGGACAACGACCCTAAAAATACAGCCAGAGCTACAATGGAGAATCTGTGGGAAGACTTGGAAATTGCTGTTCACAGACTCTCTCCATCCAGTCTGGAGAGCTTGAGCTATTTTGCAAAGAAGAATGGGCAAAATAGATGTGCAAAGCTGGTAGACATACCCTCCGAAAGACTTGTAGCTGTAATTGCAGCGAAAGGTGGTTGTACAAAAAGTATCAACTCAGGGAAGCTGAATACAAATGCATGCCATACTTTTCAGATACTGATTTGTAAAAAAATTGGAAAAGCATTTATCATTTAGTTTCCACTCACAATTATGTGCCACTTTGTGTTGGTTTATCACATAAAATCCCAATAAAATACATTTATATTTTTGACTGTAACATGACAACATGTGAAAAATTTCAAGGGGTATGAATACTTTTTTGAGGCACTACACTGCAAATTAGTATGAACTAGGGTTTTTCCCACACTGCCGTGGCTGCAGTGCGGGTGCAGAGCACTGTACCCATAGATTTCATGCAGGTTACCCACTTCCACCATGTCCAACCTTATTGTGCCTTTTCAAAAAGAGCAACAAAGACACAGCATGCATGATCTTTGGTGCACTTTTAGAAATGCAGGACATAATAGAAGTCTAGGAGAAACTGAGGGTAACCCACGTAAAAACTGCAGGTATACTGCGCTGCACTCGTGCTGCAGGCAAACTTCAGCGGGGTAGTTTGAAAGCGCCCTTAACATTACTTCAAAAGGGGGTAACTAAAAATGTGACCCTGCCACAGGTACCAATAGTGAGAATAGTGAGATGGTTTATTATTACAAACAGTCACACGCACAGAGCTGAATTAAAATTATTAGGGTTATACTGTACCAGTCCATTCCTTTAAAAGGTCACTTTTTGAGCAAGTTTGAAACAATATCAATAAAAAAAAAAAAAAAAAGATGACACCTTATAAAACATTGTGTGAACTTCCTGTCCTGTCATGATTATATAATGGTGAAAGCGGACATAGTGGTGGGACTGAGGCCTGTCACATGAAAAGTAAACATCTGCATATAGTTTTACCTCTGGATACACAATTTATTTTATTTTTTTATAGAGAAGGTAATCTCTGCTTATAAATTTTTTTCTATCATATATCCAGTTTCAATTGGAAAAATCAGAGAGGTAAGAATGGATACAGTCACATGGGCCGGAAGGGTCATATTGCATGCATGTCATCCTGCACTTGAGTCACAGGTGTTACATACAGTACACAACATAGAAATGATGCTGTAGTATGCTGGTAAATGCAGATCCAAGGGCACACATGAATACAGGTATGGATGCTCACCCCTGGATGAAGACTGCCTGGGTCCAAGAGCATATTTCCGTATCTGTATACATTGGATACCCTTCAGTTCTGTGTTTGCCAGCAAAGAGTGTCATCTTGTCATTTATTTGTACAGGTGACTGTTCACAACACCTGTGACTTCCATGCTCAGGATTCTATACGAACATGAACACCCGTGTGAATGAGTACAAAGAACACAAAATATTACAGATTAAGGTCTTAAAGGATCAGTTAATTTGCATACAAGCTTACAAGCAGGTCTTCCAACATTAGAAAGTGACAAAAAATGTATTTAGTTATCAGCCATTAAAAACTACAGGCGGGTTTTCATTAAGACCAGTGTTCTCTACATACTACTGACAATTTACACTTCTGGATATACCATTCACAGCCATGGATTTCGTTATTTGCCCAGAGTACCACGTGGTCCTTACCTTTGGTATTTTAGCATACTTTCCTGTTCGCGTGTCTCGGATTAGGGTTATATCTAAAATATCAACTTCCTGTAAGAATAAAACAAGACACAAAATTACTGACAGTTAGATTATCTCCTAAATACACAGAACGCTGATTCTATCTTTCTTCTAGTTGTGGTGATATTCTATAAAAACAAACAGCTATGAACGCACGTGCGGTGTGCAGCATTGTTCCATTATTCAAAAAGCTTATTTTCTGGGTTTTGCAGGAAAAAAAAAAATTGTGACAAGGCTATTTTAACCATATGATTACTTTGGTTATCATGCATGTAAAGCTTTTTTTTTTTTATTCCACTAATACGCATATTGTGTATTACTCTATTCATATTGATTCTTTAAATTCATACATCTGATATTTTTATATTAACACATGTCCAGACCAAGCGAGCAATCAATCGCAAAAGAAACTGCAATTAATATTTAGAAGACAGATACTGCAAGCTACAAATGTAACATTAGCTCTCATCAATTGAGGCTCAACGGCCAACATCTGTGTAGCTTCAATTAATGAGAATGTAATAAAGTGTACATTTCTGTGGGTCGCAAACAGAGGCTCCGTAGGGTTTCTTCCAAAACAGTAATCCTGTCCTTAGAGAAATAAGGGGACTTCCACTGCTAACTTCGTTCTGAAAATGCCATTTGCCTTGCTGTTAAACAATACTTTCTAAATGACTGTGCTGCAACAAGAATGTAGATCAGAAAAGTTAGGGACCTGTCAGAAGTCCTTATCTGCATGCTTGTTCTGGGTAATTCTTTCAAAGTACTGAAACAAGAGCATCAGGATGACAGTCAGGAAAATGGTGTTTTCAAAAGAGAGCCGTGTCCTAGGGCAGCCTCCAGTCTCAATTCCAATAAATGGTTTATGTACATTTAATACATATGTTGCCAATCTGAATTGATTGAAAATTGTACATAAACAAAAATTAGAAAATAGAAACAAAATGCAATCAGATGTTAAATCTGACCTGTTGCAACAAATAAAAGGAAATAATTTTGCTTACTGAAGTATGAGATCGCAGACAAGAATTACATACAGATATAGTAAACCATGTAATATCAACAAAAAGAAGAATTTCCATATTCGGAGATACAAGGAATTGGGGGGGTTCTCTCTAGACAGTGGTAAATGCAAAAAGAGGTTGGAAAACAAAACTTACCCTACATAAAAGAGTACAAGGTCAATCAATGCAGGGCAGTTTGGACTGAAAGAGAAGAGAAAAGGGGGAGGGGAGAAAGAAGGGGGGGGGGATTCTAGAAAAGAATACAAAGGGGTAAGTAGCGAGAGGGAGAAAATAGGTGTGGAGGGGAAGAAGGGAAAATAAAATAAAAGAGAGGAACACATATGGCCTATAGGGAATAATACAATACAAAAGAAGGTAGTTGATACCACTTTTTAACTTGCTACAAGGTCGTCTTTTAGGTTCTGAAAGTTTAAAGACCTTCCAGGAGAGTCAGCTTTGGCAATATTGAGCACAGATAACCAATTCACAAGCAACGAGAGCCTCCATGTGCTCAAGATGGTCAATCTCAGAAACACATTTCAGAAGAGTTGGAGTCTGCATTGATTTCCAATGGTGCAGGATAACCACCTGGGCCGCTGTTAGGAAATGTTGTAGTAGGTACTTGATGTATTTATGAGAACCAGGAATAATAGAAAGCAGTACAATCTTGGGAGCATTGGGCATAGTCGTATCGGCGATTTTCACCTACATTTCTAAATTGGAAGCCAAGAACCTATGAACAGGAGGGGATGCCCACCATAGGTGGGTCAGGATACCCTGACTCTGTTGACAACACCAGCAGAGGACAGTCACAGATGGATAGCAACTGTTAAGGAGGGTCGAGCTCTTATGCCACCTTGATAGTAATTTGAAGCTCATATCTCATGGCCCCTACTGGCTAAAGATAAACAATGAGTAAGTATGAAGGATTTATCCCAGTCTTCTGATGTGATATCAAACATCAAGTTCTGTTGCCCGGCGATCTGTATAGTCTAGAAGTTAAGGATGTGTACAGCACACACTGATGTTGTATATCACTGAGGAGGTATGATCCGGCATTGAGTCTTGCAGGAGTAGATCTTCTAAGAGAACTGGGTCCCTACGAGGCAAAGGTCAAAAATATGACAACTGTCTACATTCAAAACCAATAAGCAATGGACATATATCCAATAGAAGTTATCGAAGAAAGAGGCGGTACCATCCTGTATAATCTAAACCAGCCAACAGGGCCTGGAAATTTGCCAGGTCAAAAATATTATGAGGGACAAAGCAGGTGGAAACATTAAAGGTCCAAAAGAGGGTAGTCAGGCCCCACAAAAGATGATACAGAGAACATACCCATGTATCTATCTCAAAGGTGAAGGTGAATTGTAAAAAAGGAAAAAGGAAGGAGGAGCCCCTTAAGACAGGTTCAATCCAGGGGAGTACTTGGAGATCACATGGGGCTGTAGATAGCCTCCTCTATAGAGACTCACTGTTTAGCAGACCCGGTGTGGAACCAACTGACCACTCTGGTCAGAACTGCAGCAACATGATACAAAGAAAGGTCTGGGTCTCTAGCTCCACCCTTAGATTTTGGAGAGATAAAATTGTTTTGTGCAGCCGAGGTTTCCGATGCCTCCAAATAAAGTCAGTAAATGCAATTTGTAAGGACTTGATCTCTATTGCAGGCCCACATCTATTTATTGGAAAACATTAAAACTGCAGAACAATATCCATTTTTAAAATGTTAGTTCTTCCAAACAATCAACAGTATGATCATATGATGTAAGATCTGCAAGGGTCCTCTGTAATGGGGGGAGTAGAATTTCATGCATACAGTTGGGTTAGATTGGTAGGAATATAAATTCCCAAGTATATGATGGCTGAGGAACAGATTTTAAAAGAAAAGCTATCTTGGAGGCGTTGGACTTGAGAAGAGGATAGGGAGACATTGAGAATCTCTGATTAAGACAGGTTAACCCCAAAATTACTGTATAGTGCAAAACGGTGCAACTTCTGCAACACAGACGGCATTGAAATATAAGGATTGTTAACATAGAGCATGAGATCATCTGCAAAAAAGAGCACGTTTCAATTGCTGTGATCTTAAGGTAAAACCCAAGATAGATGAATATTATGTAGAGCAACTACAGGTATTCCATCACCAGTACATATAATGGGGGTGTGGGTGTGATAAAAGAGCATCCTTGACAGGTGTGGTTACTTAAAAAAATAAATAAAATTGGTGTCAAAGAGCCATTAACTCGAACCCTAGCATTTGGCTTAAATTACCAAGCCAAAGTTTTAAGAAATAGGGAAAGGCCCATTCTTATTGGTGTGAGAGTTTGTCTAAGAAATAGCCAAATAACCCAATCAAAGTATTTATACCCCTTGGAATTTTCCACATTTTGTCATGTTACAACCAAAAACGTAAAATGTATTTTATTGGGATTTTATATGATAGACCAACACAAAGTGGCATACAATTGCGAACAACAACACTAAACATACAGCCAGAGCTACAATGGAATGGTTTAGATCAAAAAATATTCATTTGTTATAATGGCTCAGTAAATTTCCAGACCTAAAACCAATTGAGAATCTGTGACAAGACTTGAAAATTGCTGTTCACAGACAATCTCCGTCCAATCTGACACAGCTTGAGCTATTTTGCAAAGAAGAATGGGCAAATATTTCACTCTAGATGTGCAAAGCTGATAGAGACACTCAAAAAGACTTGATGCTGTAATTTCAGCGAAAGGTGGTTCTACAAAGTATTGACTCGGAGGGCTGAATACAAATGCACTCCCCACTTTTCAGATATTTATTTGTAAAACATTTTGAAAACTATTTATCATTTTCCTTCCACTTCACAATTATGTGCCACTTTGTGTTGGTCTGTCACATAAAATCTCAATAAAACACATTTACGTTTTTGGTTGTAACATGACAAAATGTGGAAAATTTCAAAGAGTGTGAATACTTTTTCAGTATAGAAAAAATGCAAAAAAAATCAATGTTTTTAACTACTTGAGCTTGGTTCATAAGTAAAGCTTTGAGAGCATTGTCTCTCGTCTCCCTGTCATGAACAAACCCCACCTGGTCTGTATGTATAAAGCCTCGCACGCGCAATGAGAATATCGGACGTCATTAAAGAGGAAGTAAACCCTGATGAGTTTACTTCCTCTTTCATTCCCTGTAAAGGCAAAGCATAATGGACTACTATGCATCGCATAGTAGTCCATTGTGTGACTTACCTGACACAGGAGCCAGCGAAGTCACCGCTGTCCCCTGTAGTTCCGAGCGTCCATCTTCTTGGTGGGTCTCCGTGGGACTCGCTGCTCCGGCGCTGTGATGACGGCACTCCCGCGCATGCGCACGGGAGCCGAGACTCGCGGCATTGCCGTCATCGATGATGCCCCGCTTAGTGCACCTGCGCGCCGCTGTCTATGGCGCATGCGCCGTAGATAGCGGTGCCCGTCTTCGGGCAAATATCTCCTAAACCGTATAGGTTTGGGAGATATTTCTTGGACCTACAGGTAAGCCTTAATCTAGGCTTACCTGTAGGTCAAAGTGGTTTGTAAGGGTTTACAACCACTTTAAGACGCCAAGGTTATTTGGTTTTGCAGGGCTTGAAGGACATCCATAGTAACAAATACGGGAGATGGTTCAGACCTCACAAAAGACCAGATTAATGGCTGTTAAAGGTAACCATCCTCACCTGTGAAACTACCCAAATGACACTGATCAAACGTTTACATAACCTGCTGATTTTGGCCTGATAACATGCACACAAGTTGACAAAGAGGTTTGAATGGCTACTAAAAGGTAACCATCCTCACCTGTGATCTGTATGCTTGTAATTAGCTTGTGTGTATAAAAGTTCAATGAGTTTCTGGACTCAGGACAGACCCTTGCATCTTTCATCCAGTGCTGCACTGAAGTTTCTGGATTCTGAGTCATAGGGAAAGCAAAAAAATTGGGAAAGGATCTGCGGGAAAAGGTAGTTGAACTGTATAAAACAGGAAAGGTATATAAAAAGATATCCAAGGAATTGAGAATGCCAATCAGCAGTGTTCAAACTCTAATCAAGAAGTGGAAAATTAGGGGTTCTGTTGAAACCAAACCATGGTCAGGTAGACCAACTATAATTTCAGCCACAACAAAAACCCCACAAATAACTTCAGATGAAATACAGGAATCTCTGAAAACATGTGGTGTGGCTGTTTCAAGATGCACAATAAGGAGGCACTTAAAGAAAGATGGGCTGCATGGTCGAGTTGCCAGAAGAAAGCCATTACTACGCAAATGGCACAAAGTATCCCGCTTACAATACGCCAAACAGCACAGAGACAAGCCTCAAACCTTCTGGCACAAAGTCATTTGGAGTGATGAGACCAAAATTTAACTTTTTGGCCACAACCATAAATGTTTAATTTGGAGAGGAGTCAACAAGGCCTATGATGAAAAGGTACACCATTCCTACTGTGAAACACGGAGGTGGATCGCTGATGTTTTTGGGGATATGTGAGCTACAAAAGCACAGGAAATTAGGTCAAAATTGATGCCAAGATGAATGCAGTATGTTATCAAAAAATACTGGAGCAACATTTGCATTCATCAGCCAGGAAGCTGCGCATGGGACGTATTCGGACATTCCAGCATGTCAATGATCCAAAACACAAGGCCAGGTTGACCTCTCATTGGCTACAGCAGAATAAAGTGAAGGTTCTGGAGTGGCCATCTCAGTCTCCTGACCACAATATCATTGAGCCACTCTGGGGAGATCTCAAACATGCAGTTCATTCAAGACAGCCCAAGAATTCACAGGAACTGCAGGCTTTTTGCCAAGAGGAATGGGCAGCTTTACCATCTGAGAAGATAAAGAGCCTCATTCACAAATACCACAAAAGACTTCAAGATGTCATTGATGTTAAAGAGAGCAATACCCGGTATTAAGAACCAGGGTATGTAAACTTTTGATCAGGATTATCTGGCTAGTTTCTGTTGGGATTAGGATTTAAAAAGAGTACACACAGTTGATTGATAATAAATGGCTTCAGCCAAACACTAACAGCGAGTGAAAGAAAAGTTTCTGTTTTTCATATTCTCTGAAAAATGGGCAAGAAATCAAATTCTGCCAGGGTATGTAAACTTATGAGCACAACTGTAACTATATAAGCATGTAAAAGTAAGAGTCTTATATAAATTAACTTTAAGGCTAGGTTCACACCGCTGCGGGGGGAGATCCGGATGTGATTCGCACAGCAAATCACATCCGATCTCTGTAGCGATGCGAGTTCAGCCATACAGATAGTATGGCTGAATTCGCATCGCTCCCGCAGCAAACTCGCACGGGACCCTTTTTTGGGTCCGCAACAGAATCGGATCGCATGGGGGTTCACACCATGCAATCCGATTCCTGTGCGAGTCGGCAGATCGCACTGCGATATGCCGACGGATCTGGGGGTGTCATTAACATAACATTGACACTCCCAGCCGTCCGCATAGGGCAGTGTGAACTGCCGGCGGGAGGTGTGCGATGCGGGTAAACGCCGCGGATTCGCGGCGTTCCCGCATCGCTATAGTGTGAACCCGGCCTTAGCAGCAAAAATCATACTCTCCACTTTTCCTTTAGGCCGGGTTCACACCGCTGCGATGCGGGAACGCCGCGAATCCGCGGCGTTTTCCCGCATCGCATTACTCCCGCCGGCAGTTCACACTGCCCTATGCGGACGGCTGGGAGTGTCAATGATATGTTAATGACACCCCCAGATCCGTCCGCATATCGCAGTGCGATCTGCCGACTCGCACAGGAATCGGATCGCATGGTGTGAACCCCCATGCGATCCGATTCTGTTGCGGACCAAAAAAAGGGTCCCGTGCGAGTTTGCTGCGGGAGCGATGCGAATTCAGCCATACTATCTGTACGGCTGTACTCGCATCGCTACGGAGATCGGATGTGATTTGCGGTGCGAATCACATCCGGATCTCCCCCCGCAGCAGTGTGAACCCAGCCTTAAGCTATTTTTTTTTCTAAGGCCCTCAGCGGGAGATTACCAAGGTGGCATTGGCGTTGAACTGTAAATTGTTCTAGGTCATTGTATTATACAAATGCACCAAGTAACATGCTGCGTAATATGTCAGTCCTACACAATTAAATCTCTGTTAGACTAACACACTTCTGTGATCTGTACTTCCTAACCTTTAGTCAATCCAGTTCTTGTAAATAAAAGAAGCATAGAAAAGGTCAGTGTGTGTGTCATTTAATGACATCTGTAATGCATGTGCATGTATGCATATGGTATTGAATGCCTTTACAATCATAAGCATTTGTGTACACAGGAACGGGGTTTGGCTGGGAGGACAGTGTTTATCTCAACATAGAGGGGAGGAATAGACAGAGAATAAAAAATGTAAACACTGAAACCAACTTTCCCTCCTCCTCCCGACTTCCACAGAGTCCATCATCTCAAGACAGGACCTGACAGCACCAACGTACTAACAATGAGGTACTAGCACAGCAGAGGAACAGAGACAAGAGAAGAGTGTATAAAGGTGTGTGCTTAGAAAACTGAATGAAAACAGGACAGGAATTTACTCAGGGGAAGTAAAGGTAGCAAAAGACTGAGAGGCCGTGGGAAATAGAACGAGAGACTGCGTATCCATCCGGTATCCAGATGTGGAGGAGGGGCTGGGGAACAACTGGACACATCCAGATGTGTCAAAGGCTCAAGGAACACAAGGGAGTTGAATGTACCAAAAAAACAAAGGGGCTGAAGAAAGGAAAAAAAAATAAAAAACATTTAGGAAGGAGCAAAATTTCATGCAAATGTTAACGTGCTAAAAAATAAAACCTGCGGAAAGAAATATCCAGCACACTAACAAATCACAACGTGCTCTTCAAGAGAAAGATTGAATGAGGACTGCCAATGTCTCAAAGGCTACAATGGGCAACCAAACTGCTTAAGACACCTTTCACATTGAGCTGCCACCGGCGTCAGCGTTAAAGCGGTGCTATTTTTAGCGCCGCTTTACCATCGTTTTAGTGGCGCTATTCAGCTGCTAGCGGCATTGCACCGCTGCCCCACTGATTTCAATGGGGAGCATCGGTGAAGGAGCGGTGAGTTCACCACCCCTTCACCACTCCAAAGAAGCTGCTGGCAGGACTTTTTCCATGCCCTGCCAACACTCCGCTCCAGTGTGAAAGCCCTTCGGGTGAATGGAGCAGCTGTTTTAGGGTGTTTTGCAGGCGCTATTTTTAACGCTATAGCGCCTGCTAAACACTCCATTGTGAAAGGGGTCTTAAGTGATAGGCCTCATGTACACTGCTGCTGGTAAACGGATGTTATGGAGCAGTCGGGCATTTTTTTCAGCTGCCCCTGAACTCTCCTCGATGTTATCTTATCAGTACATGTACACGGGGTCATTTATAGCCTTTCTAGGCAGTTGAGTTTAGAGGCTTTTTTTGGAATTCAAAAAAGTGTGTTCAGGACTGATGTTCAGAGGCATTTGAAACGCCAAAATGCCTGTAACAGCAGCGTTTCGTTTAAGACTTTTTCATTTTAACAAAAAAAAAAAAAAATCTATATTTTTTTTCTTCTAAAATGGCCCTAAACACAAACATGGCTAAGCTGACATTTTTAAACGTCAGATTCTAGCTGTCAAGTTAAATCATAGTAAAGGTTCATTTCAGTTTTATTTATTTTTTTATAACAAAGATGTCATACTTACCTGCTCTGTGCAATTGTTTTGCACAGAGCAGCCCCAATCTTCTTCTCGGGTCCCCATCAGCGCTCCTGGCTCTGCTCCCTTTTCCAGTGCCCTCAATAGCAAGCCATTTGCTCTGGGGGCACTAGTGTGTGCTTGCTCCCTATCGCTGCTCTATGCGTTCATAAGACACAGAGCCATGGGCTCATCCCCACTCATGCTCTCTCCTCATTGGCTTACTGGCTGTGATTGACAACAGTGGGAGCCAATGGCTCTTGCTGCTGTCTCAGCTCCTGTTCACAACGCTGGATCGAGAGGGGGCTCAGGTGAGTATTAGAGGTGGCTGTGGGGGGAGCAAAACACATAAGGTTTACAACCACTTTAACCACTTTTGAACTGCCACACGCCGATATAAGTCCTAAATTTGATGGGGGATATTGTTGTTATGGCAGCAGCTAGCTGCCATTACCCTGTTATCCTCATGTTTGGCCAGCGGTCCGGTTTCTGATAAGAGTGGTCTCTGCGGCGGATTCGCCGAGAGATTACTTTTATCCCCTCCGCGCTCTGGTGCCCTCCACCGCTTACCGAAGGCAATCGGATCTTTACCCTGGCTGGGTGAGGGGAAGATTGCCTCCACCCCTCTCCATAATGATGTAGGGCGGAAGAGACGTCAAATGCCACAGCTTTTAAAGGGCCATTTTTTTAATTACATTTAAAAAATGTTATTGCATTTAAGTGTAAATATGAGATCTGAGCTCTTTTTGACCCCAGATCTCATATTTAAGAGGTCCTGACATCCTTTTTTTCTATTACAAGGGAGGTTTACATTCCTTGTAATAGGAATAAAAGTGACACAATTTTTTTTCTTTTTTTTTTAAACAGTGCCTATGGAGATTTTTAAGGGTAAAAGTTTGTCACCATTCCACGAGCGGGTGCAATTTTGAAGCATGACATGTTGAGTATCAATTTACTCAGGGTAACATTATCTTTCACAAGATAAAAAATAAAAAATTGGGCTAACTTTACTGTTGTCTTATTTTTTAATTAAAAAACGGGTATGTTTTCCAAAAAAGACTGCTGCGCAAATACGGTGTGACAAAGCAACGACCGCCATTTTTTTCTCTAGGGTGTTAAAAAAAAAAAAAATGTATAAATGTTTGAGGGTTCTAAGTAACTTTCTATAAAAAAAAACTGTTAACTTGTAAACAACACATCTCAAAAAGAGGCTTGGTCCTTAAAGTGGTTGTAAACCGTTACAAACCACTTTGACCTACAGGTAAGCCTAGATTAAGGCTTACCTGTAGGTCCAAGAAATATCTCCTAAACCTGTACGGTTTAGGAGATATTTGCCCCGTAGACAGTGGCGCGCAGGCGCATTGAGTGCGGCATTTCCAACAACGGAGCTGCCGCGCATGTCGGCTCCCGTGCGCATGCGCAGGAGTGACGTTATCGCGGCTTCGCCGAATGACAGCGGTGGAGCTGCGAGACCCCACCGAAAAGATGGATGCGCTGGACTACAGGGGACAGCGGTGACTTGGCTGGCTCCTGTGTCAGGTAAGTGACACATAATGGGCTACTATGCGATGCATAGTAGTCCATTATGCTTTGCCTTTGCAGGGAATGAAAGAGGAAGTAAACTCATCAGGGTTTACTTCCTCTTTAAGTGGTTAATCTCCGCTTCCTTTTTCCTTCATGACCCACACTGTAAGGCTTAGTTCAGATCTATGAGCACACATTTGCTCATGTAGGGTGCTTGTAGGGCAGCCTGTTAAATTCAATGGGCTGCCTTACCCATGATAAACACAGGGAAAGAAGTCTCCAACCCTTTTTTTTTTTTATATATTTTTGCTGCACCCAACCGTGTTTTTAACACGTGGTTTGCCAATGCGCAAGAATTTATGGCACATTTGCACATCTGCTATAGAGCAGTGCATTTCTGTACGGGTTGCGAACACACGTCATCTTGTGTCTAAGACATGAGTTTAAAATAGGGCTGGTGGATTTCTTACCAAATTTTACCATCTGATCTGCCCATTTTTGTACAGAATGACAGAGCACAAGAGAATACCAGAAATTATCTCCAGACAGTATTTTTTGCTCAGTAAAAGGATTTTTTTTTTGTACAGGGCTAAATATGTTCCTTCATACAAAAAATTCTTCAAAAGGTATTCCAGCAAGCTGCCAAAGTGCGACAGCTAACCAAAGCTGCAGACTTGACACACACAACAGCATGATTCTATTCCTATTCTAGCATGAACAGGATTCAGTTATTGGTAACAGCGCTGTATACGGTTGTATCACTAGTTTGTGGCCAGACTTCTATTTTAGTTTTGGATAGCATAGAGAGGGATTAGAACATGTCAGTTTTTTTTATTGCTGTCGGTGACCTAATTAGGGAGATTCGCCCTTCCTATTTGTCTTGTTTGCCATTATCATTGGAAGCAAAAGGAAATCTCAAATTTTGTGTTTTTCCCCCAGAAAAGTAATAAAAGGGGACATCTTCCAATGGGGATACTAGTTCTGGTGACCTGAGGGTCCCCAAGGAATTTATTCACATTTCCTGTTTTGGCTTTGGGACAGGAAGTGAAGGGAACTCTCAAACACACTGACAGGGATTATAACCTTTCCTTAATCCAAAAAAAATAAAATGTTTTGCGTATAGTTCCAATTTAAAACCACCCCAATAAGAGCTCTTTAGAGCGATTCATTTATCAATTGCCTTATTGGCATAGTGCCAATACAGTATATTACAATCACTTCAGTCCTCACTTAACATCTATAAAGTATCTCACAAGCGTACGCCCTTCACATTTTTGAAAATATTTTCTTATATCTTTTCCTGTGACAAAACTGAAGAATTTACACTTTGCTACAATATAAAGTAGTGAGTGTACAGCTTAAGGCCTCTTTCACACTGACTGCCCGTTCAGGTCCGCCTGTCAGTTTTTTAGGCGGACCCGAACGGACACTCCATAGACTTCTATGGAGCTTCAGATGTCCGGCGTTCCGATCTGAAAAAGTGTGACGCAGGAAAAACCTACTTTTCCATCTGTCTAAGGATCGTATGACCACGGACTCTACGGTCCGTCCTCATATGATCCCCCATAGGGGAGAGCGGCGCTCTGACAGGTCCATCCCTGCACAGTGTGCAGAGACAGACCTGTCCTCTTCCTGTTTAGCAGGGATCGATGGAGCGATCTCCCGCTCAGCAGAGTGGGCTCCTTACACGGACACGTGTGAAGGAGCCCTAACAGTGTAAATTTGCTTTCTGTTCAAAATAACTCAACACATAGCCATTAATGTCTAAACTGCTGGCAACAAAAGTGAGTATACCACTAAGTGAAAATGTCCAAATTATAAATACTGCATTTTGTGTGGCCCCCATTATTTTCCAGCACTGCCTTAAAGGGTTTGCTAACCCACGTCTTACTTTAAATAATTTGCCAAGTCTCCTAATACGATGTCCCCCGTTTGTGTGTTGTATAAAAAAATAAAAAAATAAAAATAAAAACGTATATATCTAATCTGTGAGCACTGATCAGCGGTCACATGACGTGCCACATCTCTCCTCTCCCCATCTGACAGATACAGCGGGAGGGGCTGAGATTCCCCCGCTGACGTCAGTCTGGAGGGCAGGATGAGAGCGGAGAAGAGAACCGGTGCATCACGTGACTGCTGATCAGCGCTCACAGATAAGGTACATATGCTTTTTTTTTTTATACAACACACACACAGGGTGACATATCCTTAGAAGACTAGACTAGAGTAGATTTTATAAAGTAAGACATGTTATTAAAGCAGCAGCAGCAGGGCACGCTCTGAAACAGGAGCTGACAGGCAGAAAGGGGAGGGGAGAGGAAGACACAAGAGCAGAGAGGAGACAGCAGGGCTGCGGATGACGGAGGCGTGTATTCTGACCACTGTGTCAGGGCTCAGCAGCCATGATTACCATGGTCAGTTTACATAGGGGAGGGGAGGGGAGGGGAGAAACTGGCAGGATCACCCAGGTTTTTTTAGGCGTTACAGGGGACCAAATGACAGCACAAGCACTGTGTCATTTAACATGTTTTAAAAGAGCAGGATACAGTTTTTTGTATTTTTTGGATTAACATACGCTTTAACCTTCTTAGGCATGGAGTTCGCCAGAGCTTCACAGGTTGCCACTGGAGTCCTCTTCCACTTCTCCATGACGACATCACGTAGCTGGTGGATGTTGGAGACCTTCACCTTGCATTTGAGGAAGTCCCACAGATGCTCAATAGGGTTGACGTCTGGAGGCATGTTGGCCAGTCCATCATCTTTACCCTCAGCTTCTTTAGCAAGGCAGTGGGGTCTTGGAGGTGTGTTTGGGGTCGTTATGTTGGAATACTGCCCTTCGGCCCAGTCTCCAAAGGGATTGGATCATGCTCTGCTTCATTATGTCACAGTACATGTTGGCATTCATGGTTCCCTCAATGAACTGTAGCTCCCCAGTGCCGGCAGCACTCATGCAGCCCCGGACCATTACACTTCCACCAACATGCTTGACTGTAGGCAAGACACACTTGTCTTTGTACTCCTCACCTGGTTACCGTCGCACACGCTTGACACCATCTGAACCAAATAGTTTTATCTAGGTCTTAGACCACAGGGCATTGCCTTAGTCTGCTTGTCTTCAAACTGTAGGCTTTCTTGTGCATCATCTTTAGAAGAGGCTTCCTTTTGGGATGACAGCCATGCACACCAATTTAATGTAGTGTGCGGCGTATGGTCTGAGCACTGACAGGCTGAACTCCCTCCCACCCCCTTCAACCTCTGCAGCAATGCTGGCAGCACTCATACATCTATTTCCCAAAGACAACCTCAGGATATTACGCTGAGAATGTGCACTCAACCTCTTTGGTTGACCATGGCGAGGCCTGTTCTGAGTGGAACCTGTCCTGTTAAACCACTGTATGGTCTTGGCCACTGTGCTGCAGCTCAGTTCCAGGGTCTTGGCAATCTTCTTATAGCCTATGCCATCTTTATGTAGGGCAACAATTCTTTTTTTTCAGATCCTCACAGAGTCCTTTGTTATGAGGTGCCATGTTGAACTCCCCATGACCAGTAAGAGAGAGAGCGATAACACCAAATTGAATACACCTGCTCCCCATTCACACCTGGGACCTTGAAACACTATTGAGTCACATGTGACGGGGGAGGGAAATGGCTAACTGGGCCCAATTTGGACATTTTCACCTAGGGGTATATTAATTTTTGTTGCCAGCGGTTTACACATTAATTGCTGTGTGTTGAGTTATTTTGAGGGGACAGCAAATTGACACTGTTATACAAGCTGTACACTCACTACTTTACATTGTAGCAAAGTGTAATTTCTTCAGTGTTGTCACATTAAAAGGTATAAAATATTTTACAAAAATTTGAGGGGTGTACTCACTTTTGTGACATACTGTATATACATACACAATATATGAGCCCATACTTCCCATACATATAGGGGACATATAGTGACACACAAGGACCTTTATTTATTGGAGACTCTCTTGGGCATTCCAACATTGCAAAGCCACATAAATATGATAGGTATCAAAATGGTGTCCTTTCCCCAGTGTTGAAATAGGAGTGTGGGCTCTGATAGCGTGCATCAAAACAAAATAGGCCAAAGTAGTCCCATGTAGTACCGATGGCATAGAAGAACATCAGTCTCCATTTTCCACAGTGGCTCCCTATCGCGCACACACACACACACACACACACACACACACACACACACACACACACACTGGGGCCTTTCTGGTGGAAACTGATTAACTTAACAGCAAGTTCTTTGGCTATCAGAAGAAAATTAAGTATCATTGGAAAACCACACAGACATAGAGGAACATACAAATTCCATGCAGAATGTTTTCTTGGTAAGCAAATCTAGAAAGCAGGGGTGCTATCACCTAACCGGCATGCATCATGCTAGTGGAAAAGAATGGTTATAGAGGACAGTATAAATCACCAAAGAGAAGGAGTTAAAAAAAAAAAAACTGGTAAAAGGGCAAGCATGAAAAAGGTATTCAATGGGTAGGAAGACAACCAAAAGAAGGTAGCACGGTTATGATAAGGGGGCAAAAAAAATAAAAAAAATAAAAGGAAGAGGAGTCAAAAGAAAGCATGGGAGGAGGAGGACTCCTATTTAAGGAGGGTTTTCAGGCTATATGAAAAAATAAAATATAAATAAATAAAAGTCAGCAGCTACAAATACTTTAGCGGCTCATCCGGGCAAATTTTTCGGGTCCCTGACGCAAGCATATTTACTAAGGGAAGCTGGCTGGACTCCTTGCAGCTTCACAGCCAGATTACCACCATGCATGTTCAATCTGTGCTTTGTCCCGCAGCCTACTGGAACCTATGACGTGACCCAGAAGGCTGAGGGCAAAGAGGGGGCCAACGCCTGCTGCTTGGATCGCATAGTCAAAACCAGGTACCTGCTCCCAAAAAAAAAATGTAGGTATTCAAAAGTGATTGGGGGTGGGGGGGGGGGGGGAGCAAAGAAGCAGACTCTGGCTTTAAAATGTGAGTCCCTGAACTGCCTTGCAGTAAATAAAATCTGGACACATCAGCCTCCTTTATTGTTCTATTTCGTGTGTCACTGATTCAGCAAGCAGAGCTCAGGTTAACCAGACAACTAGCATTTTCAGAAGGAAATGGCAGCAATGGCAGCCTCAATATTTCATTAATGACAGACAAGTGTGCCACAAGCACCCATGCAGCAATAAGAGCTTAGTTCAGACAAGCAATGAGAGGCAACTTGCAGAGGCAGCTCACTTCCATGAATTTGTATGCATGTCCTCACATGTTTAACAGGCTGTTTCAAACATTCATAAAGGCTAAGGAACTTGAACAAAAACTAAACAAAAAAGATTTTGGAAGCCAAAAATGACAGTTAAAGAAATGACATTGGTCTAAGGCCTGGTTTAGAACAGAACTGAAAATGTGCAAAGTACTGCAAGTGCGACTTTTTAAAATCAAGCCCCATCAAATCACATGGTACTGCAGCATCATGCATTTTGGTGGCCGCAAAACGTGCTTGCTAGATGTGTTCGGAGTGCCATTTACAATTAATGTAATCAGCATTAATTTAACATGGGTACATTGTTCCTGTGCGGTGCGGGAACAGTTTCCCACACTGCAATTGGTTGGAACAGGCCCTTAAATCAAAATGTGTGAAAAGAAACAAAGTTCTACTTGAAAGTGTACTACAACAAATGTATTCCCATACACACAGCATGCCTAAACGTTTTTTTAAAAAAAGAAGTGTAATTTTTTTATTTTTTTTTTAACTTTTTTTAGGTGTTTTTTTCCAGCTCTTGAATGCACATTTTTGTTAGTGTTTTTGAAGCCTTTTTGAGCTTTGCCGTTTAACCGCTTGCCGACTAGCTGGCATCATTATACTGCGGCAGGTCGGCACGTTCTCACAAGCCATCGTAGCTGTACGGTGGCACTTTAAGCAGGGATAGCAGGGGCACGTGCACCCGCTGTACTGTGGGGATGTGGATGCACGTGCCCGGTGGTTGCATCTTGCGCGATCACAGGCACGAGAGCCAGGACAGGGACATGTAAACACACAAATCCCTGTTCTGTGAGGAGAGACAGATCATGTGTTCCTACTAGCTAGGAACAATGAGCTGTCTCCTCCTCTAGTCAGTTCCATCCCCCCAGTTAGAACACACACGAGGAAACACAGTTAACCCCTTGATTGCCCCTGGTGTTAACCCTTTCCCTGCCAGTGACATTTACACAGTAATCAGTGCATTTTTATGGCACTGATCGCTGTATAAATGTCAATGATCCCAAAAATGTGTCAAAAGTGTCTGATCTTTCTGCCATAACGCCAAAGTCCCGATATAAAAAAAAAAAAAAAAGGCAGATCACCACCATTACTAGTAAAAAAAATATATATAATAATAATAAACATGCCATAAATCTTTCCCATAGTTTGTAGACGCTATAACTTTTGCGCAAACCAATCAATATACGCTTTTTGCAATTTGTCTTTTTTCCAAAAAATTGGGGATGTTCATTATAGTAAAATGTACAAAATATTGTTCTCAAAATTGTTGCTCTTTTTTTGTTTATAGTGCAGAAAAAACACAGATGATCAATTACCACCAAAAGAAAGCTCTATTTGTGGGGAAAAAAAGGAAAAAAAAAAAAATTTTTGTTTAGGTACAACATCTCACAACTGCGCAATTGTCAGTTAAAGCGACACAGTGCCGTATCACAAAAAAATGGCCTGGTCATTAAGCAGCCAAATCTTCCGGGGCTGAAGTGGTTAATTAGGGTTATGGGCTAAAGGATGAGGTTAGAGGAGTTTTTTTATGCAATTTATTTTTTATGTATTTTTTTTTTTTTAATAATTCAAAATAATGAATTATTTATTTTCCTTTAACAATTGCATTTGAGCAGAAAAAAACGTTTAAAAAACACACAACAAAAATGCACTAAAATGCTCAAAAACACTTGAATCAAGCTTTTCCATGCATTTTTTTTTTTCAAATAACAGTTTATTTATTTTTCGTGGTCGTTTGACAAAAGTAATAGTACAGGCATACAGCAATAGCAATATGGCTCCCAAAATATAAGGGGCCCAGTGTAGGTAGACAGTGCAGAATAACACAGTATTGGGAGGTGCAGCGAGATCAGGCAATCCGACCAAGGGTGCACAGCGGGACGAAAGACACCAAAAGTCAGTTATCCGTGCTAGGAACCAAAAGGCCACCCAGGGTCTGCTGCCTAGCTTATATGCCAGATTTAAAACAGAACAAGGATTTCCATGCTATGTGAACGAGAGCATATAAAAAAATATAAAGTCGGTGTTATCCCAATCTGGTTGCAAAAAAAGAAATACACTTTAAAGTGGTATTAAACCCAAAAGACAGAAATGTAATAAATCGCAGCTTAAAGCGGAGTTCCGCTGATTTATTTTATTTTTTTAAAGTCAGCAGCTACAAATACTGCAGCTGTTGACTTTTAAAATATGGAAACTTACCTTCCAGGGCGCCCGCGATGTCGGCACCCAAATCAGATTTGTCCCTCGGCTCTCGGGTGCTGCCGCCGCCATCATCTTCGGTAAGGGAGTCAGGAAGTGAAGCCTTCTGAGTCCCTACTGCGCATGCACGACTCGCGCTGCGTGTTCCCACTGGTCCCTGTATTAGACAGGTATCTGCTACCCCCTCCCCCCTGAAAGGTGCCAAATGTGACATTGGAGGGAGGGAGGATTCCAAAAAGTAGAAGTTCAATTTTTGGGTGGAACTCCGCTTTAATAATCGTTACATGTAGTGGCTGCAATGTTTTTTATTTTTTTTTGTATTTGCCACCTTTAGACAGCATCATTGTCAGTCTCGGGAGGCCTCTTATAGTGTACACCCAGATGGTGATTTGGATGCAGTGGCTGCAAGGACATAGCCGTGGCTCCCAATTTGACAGCCACGTGGCTGCAGGTGCATATGCTACAGATGTCCTGTGTGCACATGACCACAGACTTATTCCTTTTTGGCATAAAGATTTTACATAAATTAACAAAAGCTGACCATTGTAAGCACCTCTGCCAGTGGTATATGGTTTGTAACAATATGGTTTGGGGTGGCACAGTGGTGTAGTGGTTAGCACTCTCACCTAGCAGTAAGAAGCATCACTGGCTCAAATCCCAACCGTGACACTACCTGCCTGGAGTTTGCATGTTCTCCCTGTGCCTGCGTGGGTTTCCTCCGGGTACTACGGTTTCCTTCCACACTCCAAAGACATGCAGGTAGGTTAATTGGCTTCTGTCCAATATTGACCCTAGTATATGAATGGGGACCTTGCATTGTGGGCTCCTTGAGGGTGGGGACCAATGTTAATGTGCAGTGTACAGGGATAGGGACAATTGTAGACACCTCATTTAGGTTGAACTGGATGGACTGGTGTCTTTATTCAACCTCACTAACTCTGAAACTATGAAACCCTCTAATGGCCACGTTTGGTGGACAGCTTGTCTAATAAAAAGCTGTTGAAAAATAACAGACAGACACACTTGGCTGGATGACCAGGTGACAATAAAGTAAAAAAGCATTTACCACATTTAGGAATTGGTAAGCTGCAATATAATTCATTTTGGGGTTCATGCCTTTTTAAAATAAAACACAACATCTTAATAAAGTTGAATTAAGCTGCACAAAATGGAGTTAAGTATGCAAATCCTATAAAACAATCACAATGATCAATTTGTAAGATAACAAAGTGACAGAATCAGAAATGTGATTTGTTGTTATGGGTTACTGCACACTCCTAGTATTAGTACATCCCACTCCGTTGTCAATAGCGCACACACTGGCAATAAAAAATGTCTATCCAGGCAAATTGAATGGTGCAAGCAATAACCAACAGAAAGCCAGAAACAGACAATGAGAATGAAGGTTGGGCGAGAGACGGGAAAGGTAGGGTGTGGGAGCAGCTGTTACAGCGAGATAACTGAGGGTGTTGGAACGGTTACAAACTGGGACACAGAAGTATGGCTCTTTACAGGATATTAACAAATACTAATCTCTAATCCATATGGACTATCCATAGCGTTTCTCCCATTGTTGTACAGGAGCCCAGGGCTAAACGAATATCGGAAGCTAACTATCCAGCCAATACACCTATAATAATTACTCCAAGCTCCTAACATTTAAAGTTCATTTATAATGATTTTATGGATATTGTATGTATCATTACTACAACTGCAGAGCAACACAGTGTGGAGACATAAGCACCTGTACCAGGCGTACCAGCACATATATATATGATGTATGAGAGATACAAGCGGTGGTTTGTGGAGATTGATTCCAGCTGAATGTAATTAACTGATTAACGATAGATGTGAGCTATAAGCCTTTAGGCCGGGTTCACACCGCTGCGATGCGGGAACGCCGCGAATCCGCGGCGTTTTCCCGCATCGCATTACTCCCGCCGGCAGTTCACACTGCCCTATGCGGAGGGCTGGGAGTGTCAATGATATGTTAATGACACCCCCAGATCCGTCCGCATATCGCAGTGCGATCTGCCGACTCGCACAGGAATCGGATCGCATGGTGTGAACCCCCATGCGATCCGATTCTGTTGCGGACCAAAAAAAGGGTCCCGTGCGAGTTTGCTGCGGGAGCGATGCGAATTCAGCCATACTATCTGTATGGCTGAACTCGCATCGCTACGGAGATCGGATGTGATTTGCGGTGCGAATCACATCCGGATCTCCCCCCGCAGCAGTTTGAACCCTGCCTTATATGTGAAGTTGGTTACAATTTTTATTGCAGGTATGTGGTCATGAGGAAGGGCGACATCATGCTTAGCCCGAAACGTCACCTGAATACCTGAATTATACCCTATGTGATGTAAATTTTATCAATAAATTTACTTTTGTTTGTGCAGCAATCCATCTTCTGCTTTTTTATATTGAGTCTTTAGGACAGACTTGATTGCTGGCACACCTGTTTCACTGACCGTGTGTGCATCTCACCTACTACTTTTATATATTCATACACACACACACACACACACACACTTCAGTGGGTATAAAAAGTCTACACACACCCCTTAAAATGTCAGGTTTCTGTCATTAAAAAAAAAAAAAAAAAAAAAAAAAGACAAAAATTATTTTAGAACTTTTTCCACCTTTAACCACTTGCAGACCGGACCAATTTGCTGGTCAAAGACCAGACCCCTTTTTGCCATTCGGCACTGCGTCGCTTTAACTGACAATTGCGCGGTCGTGCGACGTGGCTCCCAAACAAAATTGACGTCCTTTTTTTCCCATAAATAGAGCTTTCTTTTGGTGGTATTTGATCACCCCTGCGGTTTTTATTTTTTGCGCTATAACCAAAAATAGAGCGACAATTTTGAAAAAAACGCATTATTTTTTACTTTTTGTTATAATAAATATCCCCCAAAAATATATAAAAAAAATTTTTTTCCCTCAGTTTAGGCCGATACGTATTCTTCTACATATTTTTGGTAAAAAAAAAAAAAAATCGCAATAAGCGATTATTGATTGGTTTGCGCAAAAGTTATAGCGTTTACAAAATAGGGATAGTTTTATAGCATTTTTATTAATCATTTTTTATTATTTTTTTTTTTACTAGTAATGGCGGCAATCAGCGATTTTTATTGTGACTGCGACATTGTGGGGGACCCATCGGACATTTTTGACACATTTTTGGGACCATTGTCATTTATACAGTAATCACTGCTATATAAATGCAGTGATTCCTGTGTAAATGACACTGGCAGTGAAAGGGTTAACCAGTGGGTGGCAGTGTAGGGGTTAAGTGTTCCTAGGGGTGTGTTACTAACTGTGGGGGGGTTAGGCTTTCATTTAGTGAACGCTGATCTCTGCTCCAATCACATGGAGCAGAGATCAGCGTCACTAGTTGCTAGGCAGAATGGAGAAATGTTGTTTACACAGCATTTCCTCCATTCGGCCGCTCCGTGAGACGATCGCGGGGATGCCCGCGGCGATCGAGTCCGCGGGTCCAGCGACCGGACTCACGGGGGTCCTGACCAGCGCGGGAGCGCGCCGCCGGCGGCGTGCTCCCAATAGCAGGGCGGCATTGAATATTGGACGTACCTGTACGCCAATATGCCTACCCGTGCCATTCTGTCGACGTACATCGTCGTGTGCTGGTCGGGAAGTGGTTAATGTGACCTATAAACAGTACAACTCAATTGGCAAACAAACTGAAATCTTTTGGGGGGGGGGGGGGGGGGGTTGAGTAAACAAAAAAACTCCAATAATGTGGTTGCATAATTGTGCACACCCTCTTATAACTGGGGATGTAGCGGTTTTCAGAATAGAGCAATCACATTCAAACTCATGTTAAATAGGAGCCAGTACACATCCGGCATCATTTAAAGTGCCTCTGATTAACCCCAAATAAAGTTCAGCTGTTCTAGTAGGTCTTTCCTGACATTTTTATTTGCACCCTACAGCAAAAGCCATGGTCCCCAGAGAGCTTCCAAAGCATCAGAGGGATCTCATTGTTAAAAGGTATCAGTCAGGAAAAGGGTACAAAATAATTTCCAAGGCATTAGATATACCATGGAACACAGTGAAGACAGTCATAATCAAGTGGAGAAAATATGGCACAACAGTGACGTTAACAAGAACTGGACATCCCTCCAAAATTTATGAAAAGATGAGAAAACTGGCCGAAGAGGCTGCCAAGAGGCCTACAGCAAAATTAAAGGAGCTGCAGGAATATCTGGCAATTACTGGCTGTGTGGTGCATGTGACAACAATGTCCCGTATTCTGGGCTAAGGGGTAGAGTGGCAAGAAGCCTTTTCTTAAGAAGAAAAACATCCAAGCCTGGCTAAATTTTGCAGAAACACATCTGAAGTCTCCTAAAAACATGTGGGAAAATGTGTTCTGGTTTGATGAAACCAAGGTTGAACTTTTTGGCCATAATTCCAAAAGATATGTTTGGCGCAAAAAAAACAATGCACATCACCAAAAGAACACCATACCGACAGTGAAGCATGGTGGTGGCAGCATCATGCTTTGGGGCTGTTTTTCAGCTGGAACAGGGGCATTAGTCAGTCAATGTAGAGGGAATTATGAAAAGTTCCAAATACCAGTCAATATTGGTACAAAATCTTCAGGCTTCTGCTAGAAAGCTGAACATGAAGAGGAACTTCATGTTTCACCATGACAATGACCCAAAGCATACATCCAAATCAACAAAGGAATGGCTTCACCAGAAGATTAAAGTTTTGGAATGGCCCAGAGCTCAGACCTGAATCCCATTGAAAATCTGTGGGGTGATTTGAAGAGGGCTGTGCACAGGAGATGCCCTTGTAATCTGACAGATTTGGAGTGTTTTTGCAAAGAAGAGTGGGCAAACATTGCCAAGTCAAGATGTGCCATGCTGATAGACTCATACCCAAAAAGTATGAGTGCTGTAATAAAACCAAAATGTGCTTCAACAGTAGTAAAAGTATTAGTTTAAGGGTGTGCACACTTATGCAACCATATTATTTTTTTTTTTTTTTTTACTTCCCTCCACCTAAAAGATTTCAGTCTGTTCAACTTATAGGTACCATTTTTGTATATATATATATATATATATATATATATATATATATATATATATATATATATATATATATATATATATATATATATATATATTATATATACACACACACACACACACACACACACACACACACACACAGTATCACAAAAGTGAGCCCGTTCCATGATGCGCCAGGTCCGGACCAGGTTAAAGGGTCAATGACAGCGGTCCTTTACCACGTGATTGCTCTGTCCAATGATGGAGCAATCACTTGTCAACAAACCGGAGCTTGTGCGGTGCATCTCCACGCACAGATCGGGTACAGCGTGTGAGGAGAAGGGGGAGCTGGGCGCAGCAGCACTGTGGGTGGTTTCTGGAGTGCCCACAGTGCTGATCTGTGCCCATTCATGTAACATCCATCCCTGGCTCATCCATGCTCCATATGTGCCCATCCATACTGCATCCATCCCTGGCTCATCCATGCTCCATATATGTCCATCCATACTCCATCCATCCCTGGCTCATCAATACTTCATACATTCCTGGCTCATCCATACTCCATCCATCCCTTGCTCATCCATACTCCATGTGTCCATCCATTTAACATTCATCCTTCCATCCCTGGCTCATTCATGCTCCCTATGTGCCCATCCATACTCCATCCATCCATCCCAGGCTCATTCATACTACACCAATACCTGGCTCATCCATGCTCCATATGTGCTTATCCATACTCCATCCATCACCGGCTCATCCATACGCCATCAATCCCTGCTCATCCATGATCTATCAATGCCTCATTCTGGCTCATCCGTGCCACATCCTTGCCACTACAGTGCCCATCGGTGTCTCACAAAAGTGTAATGGGTAGTCAAATTAGATTTGAATTGTATGTCCCTGACGGTGTTCCCTGCATGTTGGGCCTCTCTATGTGGCCAGGCTGTGTAAAAAGTCTCACACAAGTGGTATCGCCATACGCCAATGTATTTTGGGGTGTTATTTTTGGAAAAATAAAGCGTTTTCATTTTCTCTCCACGTTCTCTAAAAAACTTGTGGGAAAAAAATGACATGTTCAAAAGACTCATTATGCCTCATAGATTATACGTTTGTGTGTTTTCTTTTCAAAACGGGGTCATTTTGTGGACGTTTCCATTGCCCTGGTGCTCCAAGGCCTTCCAAAGTGTAAGCGGTAGTCAAAAAATTAAATGTGTACTTTATGTCCCTAGAACGCCTGATGGTGCTCCCTGCATGTTGGGCAGTCTGTATGTGGCCATGCTGTGTAAGTGCTGTGCTCAGTCTCACACATGTGGTATCGCCCTACTCAGACGGAGTAGTAGAATGTGTTTTGGGGTGTAATTTGTGGTATGCATACGCTGTGTGAGAGAAATAACCTGTTAATATGACAATTCTGTAAATAAAAATCATTTTGAAAAGAATTGTGTGAAAAAATTACAACTTAAAAAAAACTCACAATGCCTCTTACTAAATACACTGGATTGTCTACTTTCCAATAAAGGGTCATTTGGGGGGTATTTGTGTTGTCCTGGAATGTTAGAGTCTCAAGAAATTAGACAGGCTGTCAGTACATCAGGTGAGATCCATTTTCAGTGATTGGCACCATAGCTTGTAGACTAACTTTGACAAAAACCAAATATACACTGATTTAGGTTATTTTATCCAAAGAAACGTAGCAGTATACATTTGGGCCAAAATTTATGAAGAAATATTACCAATTTGCAAAAATTTACAACAGAAACAAAGAGAAATGCCTTTTGTTTTTGTTTTTTACAAAATTTTGGTCTTTTTTCATTTATAGCGCAAAAAATAAAAAGCCAAGTGGTGATCAGATACCCCCAAAAGAAAGCTCTATTTGTGTGAAAAAAAAAGGACAAAAATGTCATATGGGTACATTGTTGCCTGAGTAATTGTCATTCAAAATGTGAGAGCACTGAAAGCTGAAAATTGGTCTGGTTAGGAAGAGGGTTTAAATGCCCAGTTGGCAAGCTTACAAATTACTACATTTGTCATACACCTTGCAATTTTCATTTCTTTTAACCTGAAGTATGGCCAAAAATGTTGGTCTTTTGTACATTAAAAATGGGTTGGTTACAATAATACATGCCCCCTCTCTGCAAGTGTTACATTTATATATATATATATATATATATATATATATATATATATATATTATATATATATATATATATATATATATATATATATATATATATTTTTTTTTTTTTACTCAGCAGTCTCCTGTTGGTGTCCAAAGTCTGGTACAAGAAGAATTTTGCAGTGCCCCCCCCCAGGTATCCCACACGTGCCCCAAATCCTCACCATGTTTGGGCAAGTCCAGTAGAGATAAAATCCCATGCTGTCCACACGAAGGGTAACCAAAGACTTGCTGCTATTTTCCTGGAAGAAATAAAAAGAAACCTCATGTCATTTTTATTGCTTATTTGGAGTCATAGTGTCCTGCAGATCATCATCTGTCATAAAAATACATCTTCAAATCCGCTGTATCTGAGTAACAGATCCCAAAATTTTAGGGCTTTTAGATTATGCCAAACTTGACAGTAAATTCCTGACCCTTTCCTGCAGGTGCTCAACTCTACCATAACATGGCCTCTCGGTCCTCTCCACCGCCATATTCTTCTTGAGAGCTTCTGCTGACTGACAGCATCCTTCTCTTCCCACCTCGCTCTTCAAGATGGTAACACCTCTCTACAGATTTTTTATGTAAATTTAGTATCGCAGCAGAGCATTGAGGGACATTAGCGCTCAGCGAATAAGTGTACTTCAGTCGTCTGCAACACATTTATAATTTAATTACATTCACTAAATGTTTAGTAGAATATGAAGTTATATCTGTGTTTGGAGTTGAGATTCCTAGGTAAAGCCAACAAACTGCAAAAGGTTTCTGTTTGGATTTATTCGATTAATTAACATTAAAAAAGGGCCCTTATTAAGCCGGCCATACATAAATTGAAATTTGGCCGTTTCAGCAGGGACCGACCAAGATTCGATACATGTATGGGCAGGCTGACTGTACCCAAGTTGATTCATCGATCCACTTGGGTACAACCAGCCTGTTGGATTTTCTACACAATCACTTCTGGTGGCTATAATGGTTAACAGTAATCATTGTGTTCTGCCAGCGGGGAAGGCTCCCCACCAGTAGAAAACAATAGCTCTTCGAGAAGGATTCCCCCGTGAATGCTGAGTGTGTGGAAGTTACCCGTAGTGAAAAGAAAGATCGATTCATCTATGGACTGCCTTAGTCAAACAATAATATATCATGCTTTCCACTATGGACATTGCTGGGTGTGGACATAAAGGGCATATTTCGCAGATCGTGGGCTACAAATACCACAATAGTATTGCACTGGATTTGCAGCCAATTTTGATAGAGATTATAAAGGATTTTCCTTTCTTTAATAAAAATTGATATTACTTTGTAAATATATTATTGCACAGAGCAGTTGTTTACCTGCTCTTCTGGAGTCCCCCGATAGCACTTCCTACTCCTTGTTCCTAAGAGTATCCCCCTCAGCAAGTCGTGCACGGAGGGGGGCACCCATGTGGGCACACCCCTGAGCTACACTGTGTATGTTATTTGACACATACACAGAGCTTGGCTTGGTCATTCCCCTGCTCTGTCCTCACAGGATTTGACTGACAGCAGCAAGAGCCAATGGTTCTTGCTGCTGCCTGTGTCTCCTATGAGACTAGAAAGAGTAGGAGTGTTGATGCAGCGGAGGACAGCACTGCATAAGTGAGGAGCCAGGTAAGCTTTTTAGGGATAGGGGAAAGCTGATGGGGAGTTTACTGTATATACAACCACCAATATATAAAACCATCATTCAAACAAGTATATTGGGGAGCATCCCTCTAATGCCAGTGGCTGTGGTGACTGGAGAAGCAGCTGGCGCAGTGGCATTTCCTGGAGGGGTGTCTGCCTATAGCTGTAAATGGCGTGCTGGAATTGCTGCTGCCTGGTAGACTATGTTTGTATATGGGTGGGTGGGGAATCAACACTGTTCCTGTAGGGTTGCTGACAAACCAGGTGTGTTCAAGTAGGAGCTAACAGGCAATGTCTATAAAACTTGTGTCCGCAAAACTAGGAAGTCAGTTAAAAGTCACCACTTCGCCCTGTCACCCACTGATAATAGGGCACTGGTGTCCATTTGCCGGTCATGTTTAGCTGCCATCTCTGCAATTCTTTATCTCCCTAAACTAGTTTTTCCTAGACCAGACTTCAATAGTCTTCTGTGTCCTCCGCTCTGCAAGCCTTAACCTGCATTTATAACAAGAGGTTTCCTGCCAGACTTGCACTGCCAGTTTATCCTACAATTAATTGCTAGATGCAGGTTAAATTGCTTTTTGCAAGCTAAAGAGCTTTACTGTTTCCTATGGGGGAGAACGTGAAAGGCACTTTGGTCAACACAGAGGAAGCAGTGTGTTCTCACTGAGATTACCTGGACAGCCATAGATCAAGAACAGCGAGCTGGGTGCTAAGTAAACCTGACATTGGAGGGAGGGGGACTCACACCATGTTGTGACTGTTGTTAAACCTCAAGCACCAAAGTGTAAACCGCACTGTAAAGAAGGAAGTATGTCTAGGACAGTTTAGCTAAAGGAAGAATGACAGACAATTGAAAGACAAAGCAACACATTCCCGAAGCATAACAACTTCATCATTCAATGAGAGAGTTAACTATTCCAACACAAACCAGTGTTGCCAGACTCTCCTGGATAAAGGCAACTATGAAATCCCAAATGACAGAGACATATTCCAGAGGTTGTCACAGATTTCTACTATCTCTCCGATCTGCTGGATGAATGCCAGTATATTAGACAGCAACATTGTACAGTGCCAACTGCGTTTCAGTAAGTGGAAAATAGAAATATTAGTGGAATACAAACTAGTCTGCTTGAAACCCCACCAACAAAGAGAAAAAAATGGGGGGGGGGGGGGGGCAGGGGTTATTAGGCAAACATCTGACCCTTATGGCCTCATGTACACTGCTGCTGGTAAACGGACATTCAAAGGCAGTTGGATGCTTTTTTCAACTACCCCAAACTCATCCAATGTTATCTTTTGTGTACACAGGTTCATTTAATGTCGTTTTTAGGCAGTTGTGTTCAGACGCCGAAGTTTCTAACATTTTGGCTAAGCGTGGTAACTTGCGTTTAACCGCGTTTCGTTTACAGGCTTTTTTCATTTATGCCATTTTGAAAAAATATATATATATTTTCCAAACGCTTCTAAATGCAAACGCGGCTAAACGCAGCATGTAAACACGGCAAATCGGACGTTTTAAATGTGGGTTACTAACTGTCAAGTTAAATCGTTCAGGAGAAGTTGTAAAAACGCCCCGTGTACATTAAGCCAAACAGACCTCATCCAACATTGGAATCCAGCATCGAGTACATTTCACATGGGGAGACTGCAGCCTATAATTAGCTGCTCCAGTTTATGTCTCGGACTCTAATGTAATTTGTTTACTTGCACAGTCATTCACTATATGGATAACTAAATACATTTGCCTGGTTTTTGCTTTTCCTGGAAAAAGTCCTTCAGATACAGAGAAATGTACATTAGGGCCTGCTTTCTCCTTTTGTGGAAAGAAACTTGCACAGCGCTGATCGTACCAAATGTCCAAATTAGCAAAATAGAGAGGTTTCTAAATACAGGAGAAGTGAAAAGAACAAGAATTATTGGCCTCCAAGGGATGGACTTTAATTCTGGAGCCAGAGAAAATTACATCAAACGGTTTTCTTGCTCCATTAGTTCAAAATTAGAAGCGTCTTCCACTGCTCCGTGGTCTGGTTCTGATGCTCACATGTCCATTGTAGGTGCTTTTGGCTCCAGACTGCAGTCGGCACGGGCAGCCCAGCTGGTCTGCGGCTACGATGCACCATATGCAACAAACTGCAATGCATTGTGCTCTGACACCTTCCTGTCAGAAACAAACTTAACTTTTTAAGCAATTTGAGCTACAGTAGCTCTTCTACTGTATCGGACTACATGGGTCAGCCTTTGCTCCTCACGTGCATCGATGAGTTTTAGCCACCAATGACCCTGTCGCCAGCTTTCCTTGCTTGGACCTCTTTTGATCAGTTCTGGCCACTGCAGAATGTGAACATCCCATAAGAGCTGCAGTTTTGGAGATTCTCTGACAAAGTTTTCTAGGCATTACAATTATACCCTTGTCAAAGTCGCTAAAATCCTTTATGCTTGTCTGTTTTGTCCAATTTTAGCATACCAACTTTGCGGACTTTATATTCACGTGCTGCCCAATATATCCCACCAACGTTCAGGTGTCATTGCCACTTGATATTCCCTTTAGCGGTCAGTGGTCATAATGCTATGACCAATTAGCGTGTGTGTGTGTGAGAGAGATTATATAATTATATATATATATATATATATATATAAAATTAAATATATAAATAAAAGGAGGAAGGTCCAGTGGCCCAAATCCCACTAAAACACATCTTTGGATAGATTTTTTTTTCGATGGAAAGTTTAGTATCTCCGATTGGTTTGTATTGCTTTATGCAAAGCCTTCCCCTCATTTCCTACCCTATAAACAGAAGGTAATTTTTAGCAGAGTAAGCAACTTCTGCAAGGTTTTATTTGCAGTCAAAGGTTTTAATGTGAGGTCTTATTTGCCAACAGAAATCCTAAAGCCCCGTACACACACACCCGAATGTCGGGTTCAAGAAAAAAAACGGTCTCATTGAGCCCGTGTGTAAAGCAGCCAGTCCGACAGAAGACGGACATTTAGTCAGCTTCTGTCGGACAAACATGCTGGAAAACCAGCAGCTGACCATCTCACGATCAGTGCTCTGTCAGAACACAACAGTTCAGCATGGGAGATCTCTGTACGAATGTCGAACAGGAGTTGTCAATGTTTTTTATGTTCAACCCAAGGGGTTAAGTGAAAAAAAAAAACAAACACACTATTGTTACCAGGCTTAACCCTTTCCCATTCTAGTTGGGCTTCCAGTTATAGTTTTGACTGAACCTCCAAAACTGAAAAAGAAAATCCAGTCAGGAAGTCACGAACAGTAATCAGTTAACAGTAAGAATCAGCTTGCATAGAGTTTCAAACACAAATTAGCACAGAGTGGGTGTTAGATAAGACTCATTACTTTCTTTTTTAATCAGCAATGTTATTTCCTCGTAGACTTCTCTGTAAAAAGTCTTTTTATTAAAGTATATTTGACACAAACAGAGCCAACAAATATTCTGACAAATTGCTTCTGCAAAACAAAAAACAAACAAGGAATATGAGCCACAGCAATAAAGCATTTCTTAAGCTGACATAAGGGAAACTGCCATAAAATACTTATAGAGGACATGTCAAGGAGGAAGAGGAGATATCTACAAGGTTCATCTCGGGTAGCAAGTTGCACTCTGAGCTTGGCTAGGGAATAAATCAAATCCGCTCAGAAAGACTGAGCTAAAGCAGCGTAATTCATCGGTTATAGCTTCTAGCAGTTACTTACTACAGTATAAGCAAATTTCTAGTTTAAAATTTGTAAGTAACACAACTATACAAGGCTTAAGTCAAATGTTCTTCTACAGCAAAGACAACTTATGAAATGTAAAGGAGTATACAGGGCGCTCTGGATTACAGAACTGGCCAGAGATAATGTCCGCAGTATGGGATGGATGCAGATCAAGTAAACAGGTGTCTAGGACAGGACTTGAGCAGCACCCAAAGAGGGAAGCAATTCTCTACTAGAATTATAAATGAATAAAGCTCATCATGGTCGATAAGGTGGAAAGTCCAGCAGCAGATAGTCCCAGACAGTGGTGGCTGGTGC
The DNA here is from genome assembly GCF_037356315.1 of Lithobates pipiens. NCBI lineage: Eukaryota > Metazoa > Chordata > Amphibia > Anura > Ranidae > Lithobates > Lithobates pipiens. Next base: position 67,272,633 of record NW_027507686.1, on the reverse strand, counting down.
TCAAAAATTTTTGGGGGGCACAAACGAACTGAAAAATTCTAAAAAAAAAAATACTGAAACAAATACATCATTTGCAGCCTCACTGTGCCATCAGTTGCAACAACTGAGCTCATCATATGCAGCCAACTGTGCCCATCATATGGCGCCACCTGTGCCCATCATATGGCGCCACCTGTGCCCATCATATGGCACCACCTGTGCCAATAATATGCAACCACCTGTGCTCATCATATGCAACCACCTGTGCTCATCATATGCAACCACCTGTGCCCATATTATGCAGCCAAGCCACCTGTGCCCATATTATGCAGACTCTGTCTGACATTCACTATGCATCTATGGGGAGGAAAAGCTGGGGTTCTTCCTTAAAGCGGTGTTCCATCCAAAAGTGGAACGTCTAACGTCTGCTCGTTGTACTACCCCCCCCCCCCCCCGTGCCACATTTGGCACCTTTCGGAGGCATTGGGGGGACAGGGGGACAGGATACATGTCTTTTGCAGGTATCCTGTTCTTACTTCCAGGCCGCGGGTATTGACGTCACTGCCTGGGCTTCCTCCTCCTTCCCCGGCCCCCGGGCACCATCATCTGGGTTGTTTATTAGGACATCATATACTCTCAAGGTCCTTGTGCTGTGTTTTGTGTGTTACCTTTTGATTTTTCTACCCTCAAGTGGGTGTCTACAGCAGCAGAACTATTGGGACTACTTCAGTCACTACTGGTCAATAAGGTTTGAGGCCTTGGTACATTTGTGTTGTTTTTAGAAGTTATGAATGAACAATTGCCAAATGCAAAAGTTTTCAAAAGTATATTAGCCACGACAGCGTCCCCTCAGGGTGGAGCATTAACACCCTGCACTTACAATATGGTCTTGATGTTCAGGGTTGAATGACACTGGGTGTCACTCAACCCGAATAAAAGCACATTTTGTGCATTGTTTTTTTAAAAAGAAGCCTAGCGCAAAGCCGCTGTACTAACAATCCGATCTTCTATTGTGTTCTGACAGGAGAATGGCCCCCTAGCCAGAACATTCCGGCCAATGGCTGAGAGTGCTGATTGGGAGTCGGCTGGCTGCTGGATTTCCAGCATGGTCATCCGACAGAAGCCAGCCAAATGGCCAGCTTCTATCGAACCAGCTACCACACACAAGGGCCGAATGTCAGCCGTTTTTTATTGAATGGGCCGATGTCGGTGTGTACTGGGCTTTACGCTCAAGACAAAGGAAATGGTAATCTGACAATGGGATAACTGGGATCAGGTAGTTCAATGAATCACATTTACTTATCAACTCAGTTGTCTGTTTTATCAGCTTTGCCACCTTACAGTGGAATCAAACTAGATTTCAGAGTATCTTAAAAGGGAGTTCCGAAAGCTCTGGAAGTGTAAAAAGGGATTTCCTAAAAATGTGGGCAGCCATTGCCCCAGAGCAAGGCAGAAGGAATATACCGTATATACTCGAGTATAAGCCGAGATTTTCAGCCTCTTTTTTGAGGCTGAAAGTGCCCCCCTCGGCTTATACTCGAGTCATCGCTGTCTGCCCGCTCGATCAGCGTGTCGAGCAGACAGACAGCGGCCATTCTGATTCAAAAGCCGCGCCTCCGGCTCCCCCTTCGCCTGTGATAGGCGGAACACTGAATTTCCCAGCAGCCTGTGTTCCGCCTATCACGGACTTCGTATCATCCTCGTACTACGGACGAGGATGATACGACGTCTGTGATAGGCGGAACACAGGCTGCTGGGAAATTCAGTGTTCCGCCTATCACAGGCGAAGGCGGCGGCGCAGCTTTTGAATTTTACAATGGCCGCCGACGAACGAAGAGGGCACGGGACGGAGGCAAGGCACAGGACGGCACGGCACGGGACGGGACGGGACGGGACCGGAGGCAAGGCATGGCGGCGAGGCACGGCGGCGAGGCACGGAGGCAAGGAGGCTCGGCACGGGACGGAGGCTCGGGACAAAGGCTCAGGACACAGGTAGGCTGGACACACACACACACACACACACACACACACACACACACACACACACACACACACACACAGGGATGGATGGATGGATGGAGACACACACACACAGGGATGGATGGACGGACACACAGGGATGGACGGACACACAGGGATGGACGGACACACAGGGATGGACGGACACACACACAGGGATGGACAGGCATGTCTTACCCTCGGCTTATACACGAGTCAATAAGTTTGCCAGTTTTTTTTGGGTAAATTGGGGGCCTCGGCTTATATTCGGGTCGGCCTATACTCGAGTATATACGGTACAAAAGAAAGAACGAAAGCACTGATTTTTATTTACTTAGGCGTAAGTTTATCAAAAGATCAGTGTGTGGGCATGCTGCCCTATGCTCAAACAGATCAATAAGAAGCCTAGGGTGACAGTGAGGATCTTCAAGCACTTTACAGGAATCTATAAAAAAATTACTTAAAAAGTGGTTGTATACCCATTCCTACAAATTTTCTTTTCATGGACAATTCCAGGTTTTATAATTAGTTGCTCTAGATCAGTGATGGCGAACCTTGGCACTCCAGATGTTTTGGAACTACAATTCCCAGGATACTCATCTACAGTGCAGAGTGCATGAGCATCATGGGAAATGTAGTTCCAAAACATCTGGGGTGCCAAGGTTAGCCATCACTGCTCTAGATGAATGTCTTCTTAGCTGCTTGCCTCGCGAGTGATCTGTATATTTCTGTCTTATGACAAACGCCGTATGTCCTAATTTTTCGGCAAGCCAAGACCATGCCGGAAAAATGCAGCATCTAGTGTCGACGTCAGCCCCGACATCCCGGGATACTTCCTCATAGTTCAACAGGATAGTCGGATTTGCTAGACTTCATTTCCGTAGTAACTGGAAATGAAGAAGAGGCTTGGATACTGCTATTACTGCGCATGCGCGGGATTATGGAGAGGAAAATCTACTGTGGGCAGAAGTAAAATAGAAGACAGATGCGGAAGACCACAGCTGATATAGCGCGGGCTATTATAAAGAAGAAGCGCTTTGAATAGAAAGATTTTGTACAGTAAAAACGATTTTTGGGCATACTCTTAGTGCCCATTTTATGCTAAATAAATATTTAGATTCTAAGATTGGTTAAATCGTTTATCTTTTGGAGAGTTTACTACCATTTTAAACAACAGTGATGTACATTAAATATCAATATAAAACAAAACCACTGGGATGATCCACAGCACTACTGCCACAATGCTGCGCTGAGCCCGTAGATCATGAATGGGCTGTTTATGTGGCTTGAGTCGCCAAACATGCAGGATGCTCCTGTACTGTAAATGTATAGGGACACTGCGACCTAAACATGATGGATCAAGGTTAGTTTGTTGTAAATGGATGCAAGTGTTTTTATGCGGCAGCTTATAGATCCAACATGGGTCCAAAAAGCTCCCCTTGGTAAAAGGAGAAAAAAACGTATTATTTATGGAACACAGAATTAGTGAGTGTATATAATACTCACTAAATCACTGAGTGTTAAATTTACAACCTATTAATTCAATTATGTTCCCTGCCATAGACCCATTAAAGAGCAGCAATATTTAAATCGCCAGCTTCAGGGAGATCATCCACACTAGTGGAGGCTAGGTATGGAGAGGATAGCCAAGAGGACCAAATCCTATTAAAATATATTCACACAACCCTCTATGCTTATAAGTAATGCCTAGTACACAGTCTTTTTTTTTTTGTTTTTTGTTCAACACGGGCCGAAAGCCAGCCAGTTCCTATTGAATTGGCCAGTGCCGCTGGACATTCGTCTCATGTGTCACTGCCACACACCAATGAACACAAGAAAAAAAAAAAAAACAAAAAAAAAAAAACTTATAGGAAAGAAAGAAATCAATAAATAAAATATTCTGGGAGCAAAATGGCCAGTCCTCCAGAAATATACTCAACAAGGCAATTTTGAGATACGGAGTCAATTGAATTATTTTAGTTAAGCAGGGGATTTGTTCATGGGACTGGGGGGGGTGAGAAGGGGGTCCGGTGTAAGTTCACCTTACAGATTTTTCTGTAAAGGTGAACTTACCCTTTAAGACTAATATGTGTATTGTATGAAGCATGAAAAAAAAAATAATATGGAAATGAAAGGGTTAAAGTATATTTACACTTTTTCTGCAAGACCTACTTTATATTTTTTACATTTTCCCATTCACATAACACTACCCCATTATGCACTTCCGAAACTTGATTTTTTTTCTCTAATAAAGTATATCAAGAACAAGTTGAAAATTCCCCCAAACATATGCTTCTTACTTTTCTCCCACAATCCCTTTCCAAAGCTAAAGGCTCTACAATTTTTTCTCATCACTGCCTGTCAGCTGATTCCCAGGAATTGGAAATCCAGTAAGATTCATTCTTTATCTGAATGGCATATGGAAAGGCGGCTGATGACAGGAATTCCAATGAAAAATTGTTCTCTAACATTTGGTTAGCATGGATTGTTTACAAGGAATCTCAAACATGTAAGGATTTTCTGACTCCGCTACGTACAGAAGGAAATACTGCAGATGCCTAAGTTACCGATGCAACTTTGTTGATATTTTGAAAGTTTATCAAGCTGCATTGAGGCCTTTTTAGTTGCCAGGCCACATATGGTTATGGTAATTGTGCCGTGCATGCGCGAATACTTGGAATGGCCCGATGTGGTAAGTGGGGTCCCCCAAGGATCTGTTCTGGGCAGGGTGGATAAATATTAATGATTAAAATATATTTTTATATAATTATATATATATATATATATATATATATATATATATATATATAATCTCAACAATAAATCAGATTTTATTTATTAAAATCGATTTTTTAGATTTTTATTACATTTATTTTAATAAAATCCTTTGGAGTAAAAATCTATTAGAGATTATCTATATTGGATCAAAAATAATAGTTGCTCGTATTGCGATTACAATGCTGATGTTTTAAAATGAACCTGAATGTTTAACCATAGAAATCCTTTGAGCTCTGTGTACCAGGAAGACCACAGTCAGTTATCAGATGGGGGCAGGAAAGTTCTAAATCAGCTAAAAAACACTCAAGCACCACGACAGTAAAATAAGCGCCTTCTGCAATCTGAAGGTGCCCAAAAATATTAAAATATATGTCATTACTAAAAAACAAAAAAAAAAAACAAACATTCACACTCCTTTATGCTGCAGCATCTGATGCGCACAGCCAAAGCAGCTGTCAATTAGGCATCTGTGTGGATCCCGTCAACATGGTTGGGGTCCTTCCACATCCTGGAACGGCTCTGTGATATCAGCCGACAACGGGCTTTTGCCCTCCGATGGTTGATTCTGGGTCAGTAAGTGCACTCCCGTGACCCACGAGAGAAGTATGACCAAAAAAGCTTTAGCCATACTTCTGTTTTTAAATGTATCGCATAAAAAGTTAAATTCGGGTAAAAAATATTTTAAAAAACTTTTTTTTTTTAAATGCCAAAATCAGGGACAATCACCTTCATGAAACTGTATTTAAGTGAAGAAAAAGAACTGTGTAATTAATGTGCACCTTGTGTGGGTAGAAAAGGTTGAGGACTCTGCATGTTAGTGCAATGCTGTGTGCTGGCCTAATCCAATTAGCCTGAGTACTGATCAGTGGCAGATAATCCTATAATTTAATTAACGTTCTGCCATTCACGGCAGTTCACAGTGAAAAGAACACACTGGCAACAATCTCCTGCTGGAGCCAAGCACAAACCTGTACAATCTCAAATAATTCTTCCACTACCGCAGTCATAACCAGTAATGCAAATGGTTTAACCTTTAAGGCTCTCAGATACTAGCAGATCAACCCGACTTAAACTGACTTAAACTGGTCATAGACTGATTAAAATTCATCCAGTTCAGCAGGAACCAGCCGAATTTCACTCCATGTGCAGGCCGACTACACTGAAGTTGATCTATCAATCGATAGGCATGGTTGAAGGAAAGACAAGACAATTGCATAATCTAGGTCCAGCTTTACATGACTGGCATAACTAAGATATCAGCCATTGGTAAAACTCATTGTTATCACATAGGTGGTCTCTGGCTAGATCAACCCCCCCCCCTCCAACCCCCCCCCCCTTCTTTTACCCCACAACCTTCTAAGGAACAAAGTAAAAAAAGGCCCAAAGCAGTACTGGCCATCTCCAGATTTCCACATTGCACTTATTGTCTTTCACCAGTGTCTTTCCAGGTTGAATAACTCCCATGTTATTTTACACACCCACGAGTCTAGGGTGCCCAGTCAAGGACATGTTTCCTGGTGGCGTGCAATAATGTTGCCCTGGGCTCATAAATGCAGGGATCGGCGCATCATCATAACTTTGAGCTGTTCTCTGGTCAGAGGACCTGCCCACTGCTGGCTTAGCAAGGACAGGAAGAGGACCGGGGAGATCAAAGGACAGGACCTAAAATCGCCTAAAGAAAAACAATATTTACGCTAGCAATGAAAATAACATTTGTGAAAGTGCTCCAAAGAGAGGTCTGTACAACCTGGAGTTGGATTATAAAAGGAAAGCACATTAGCTAATAATCCAACAGGCAAACCGCCAGGAAAAGACATAGAATATATGTAAAATTAAAGGAGTGGCTCCCATCATGTATCTGGACTGAGCTGATTACATAATATATTTCCTCAGCATTGGAAAGATCATTTAGAAAACAGTTCAATGGCCCCTAGATTCTACTAAGGCAGGAAAGCATACCCCTTACTGGACTTTTAAGGCACTAATTACGTAACAGAAAAAAGTATTGTAGTAAAATGTAGTATTTATTTAAACAAACATTCAAAATATTTGGAACGTGGAATATGCAATACTCTATCTGAAAATACACCATCAAAGAATAATTGAATGGGATCCTCCTTTATAGCACCCAACGCGTTTCAGAGCATAAATTACTCCTTCAGGGTTGTATTACAAGAATTGATCACATGTCTATAAACACAAATAGGATCAATATATCTTGCTAATATGCATCTTAAAAAGACATATGGTATCTAACCAATTTGAAGACCATAGGTGTACCAGTATTTATATAATGTAGTATCAAAACACCATGTTCTTCCTGTATCTCCCTGCAGAGGGAGAAGAGAGGGGAGAAGGAAGGTGAAGGTCCTTTATTAGGTAATGGCGGTATGCACTGAAAAGAAACATACCAAATATTATAAATATAATATAATTAATATATATGTTTCTGGATGTACCGGTAATCCTTCAAGAATCGCAGTTGTAATGTTAGAATAAATTGCTGTACTTTATTTTAATTGCAATGAAAAAGGTGTGTGAGGGCATCCCACCAACCGGCGTCACCACTGGATGTTATCTCCAATGCAGTGCACTTAAATATCCCTCCCCCACCAATCCACAGCCTGATAGGCGGCAGCTGTGTAGTGTTGTGGGAGGAAGAGGCAGGTGTTCCCATCCTGACTGACCTCCCCCAACCCACTGACACAGAACGCTACCCAGCAGGCTGAAACTTCACATTGGAGTAGCAAGATGGAGGCCAAGTGAGATGGAAAGATCCAAAGGATCACGAGTGGCCTCAAACGCCGCCACGGTCATAAAACATCAGGCGGCTTTGTGTGCCGCACGATCCCGCTGCCACCCCACCACAGGGACCCCCCAGGAAGGCACACAACAGGGTATGATTGTATATGAGTTAACGAGTAAATGTAAACAAGCTTTCATATGCCCCCTAGAGGGCTTTTGACAGATTGGAGGAGATATAAACAAACTGTTGATTCAAACGTGAGCAACAGGTATGCATCAGTCCCTTGCACAAACAATACCAAAACATTGAATATGCTTCGTAACTAGCCTAAATTGCCTCGGATCGATCTAAGTGAGTACCCTATTTGTTATTCCACATTTCTCCATGCCTCCTGATGCAAAACCTTCCAAGAAGGGTTTGCAGCATATAGCCTCATTGAGCCCTGGGGGTAAGGTGGCCTTGAGATTGTGTATCCACCGTAACTCCATCTGGAAGGAAGACTTTGTTCCAGCCCCCCCCCCCGATTCGGGTGTATCTGATTTAGGATGAGAAATTTTATCTTTGGGAATTTACCACCATGGACCAACTTGGTGGGTTGGCCCAAAGGTAGGTCAGGATTGCATACCCGCATGCTCCTAATGAGTCTATCTGCTCTCCTCCAGAATTCAACCTTGGTTTTACCAATATAGAAGCACCCACAGTCACATAGTAACATGTAGATAACTCCAATGGTTTTGCAGTTTGTGGCTTGGTCGGAAAACTTGATTCATCAATGCCCACCAGTTCAGCCTATCATTTCCGACTCATCTGCGCACATCAGTGAAGGAAAAAATGTAATCAATTACAAAATTTACTGACAGAAACTAAAGTAAAAAAAAAATGTTTTCTACAAAATTTCTTATAGTAATTATAGTAATAAATAAAAAAACAGCAGTGATTAAATACCACCAATAAAAACACATCCAATAAAAAGCAAAAAAACAAAAATGTCTTAATCAATTTAGGCCAATTTGTATTCTGCTACATATTTTTGGTAAAAAAAAAATCCCAATAAGCATGTGTATTGGTTTTCACAAACGTTATCGCGACTACAAACTAGGGGATATTTTTGTTTACTAGTAATGGCGAAGATTAGCGACTTTTAGTGGGACTGTGACACTGCGGGGGAGATATCGGACACCTGACAATTTTGACACTTTTTTGGGAACCAGTGACATTATTACAGTGATCAGTGCTAAAAATATGCACGGTTACTGTACTGGCACTGGCAAAGAAGGGGCTAACATCAGGGGGCATCCAAAAGGTTAAATGTATGCCTAGCTGGTGCTTGCTAATTCTGTGGGGGTTGCTCTGACTGGATGAAGACAGATCGGTGTTCCCCCCAGTGTCTATTACACAGAATAACATACAGGTACGGCGTTTCACGCAATAGAGCCGACCTGCCGCAGTAAAAGTGTGGTAGGCGGTTGGCAAGTGATTAAAATTTTACATAACACACAACAGTAAAATCAGTCTGTACATGCATTAATGCATGCTTGCTTTACTCATTGTGGAACCTAAGAGGTTCGTTCATTCTGAGCATTGTGTAAAAAAGCTGTTTGATCCTGTTTTCTCTGATCGTCTCCTTCTTCCACAGTCCCCAATCCATCTCCTGATAGTAAAGAGCCTTGGGGGCACTCTGCACATGCACTATTTGATGTATATTGCTAGAGGTTTTTATTAGTTTTTTGGGAGGGTGCATGTGATCAGCACAGGATCAATCACACTGTCCAGACAGAGGGTCAGGGGTCATGCAGCCTCAAAGGACAGTCAGTAGAATGAAAACTTCTCCTACAAGCTTTAACCAGACACTCATAGAAGTCATAAGACTGCTATATACTGCTGATGAGAAAAGGTATTAAGCAGTTTATATTTACTAAAACTATTGATTTCCATGTTCGGTGTACCGTGGGAGACCAGATATAGTGAATGCAGAGTTCTGGGTTTAGTAACACTTTAAAAAAAGTACATGCATAGATTTAAAGTTATTTTAACCACTTGCCGCCCGCCATATAGCAAAATGACGTCGGTAAAGTGGTTGAGTTATCCTGATCGGACGTCACATGACGTGGTCAGGATAACAAGCCGCTGCCCGCATCACAGCAATCGTTGTTGCAGCGTGTCAGTCTGACACACCGCAACTCCGATCTAGGTAGAGTCCCTGACTGAGACTCTTTACCATGTGATCAACTGTGTACAGCTGATCACGATGTAAACAGGAAGAGCCATTTATAGTCTTTTCCTCACCCACGTCTGACAGACACGAATAGAGCTGATTGGCTGCTCCTCTGACAGGGGGGGGGGGGTCTGTGCTGATTGTTTATCAGCGCAGCCCCCCCCCCCCCCTGAAAGCCCACCCAGGACCACCAGGGATGACATCCCTGGTGGCCTTGGGTGGCAGTGTGTGCCCACACATGATGCCAATCAGTGCCCACCAGCAATACCTGCAGGTGCCTGCTCATCATTGATGCCAATCAGTGCCCTCCATCAGTGTCAATCTGTGCCACTCATCAAAAACTTTTGTTTGGGTACAGTGTATGACGGCGCAATTGTCATTTAAACAGCAACAGCGCTGAAAGCTAAAAATTGGCTTGGGTAGGAAGGGGGGAAAGTGCTCAGTATTGAAGTGGTTAAAAAGTTTTTTTTTTCCAATAACAAACAGGTCATAAATCTGTGCAATGGTTTTGAACACAGCAGCCCCGATTCTCTTCTTCTCGGGTTCCCCTCTGGCGCTCCTGGCTCCTCCCCTTGACCAGTGCCTCCAATAGCAATCCACTTGCTAGGGGGGTACTGGTGCGTGCTTGCTGCCGAGCCCCACTCCATGCGTCCAAAGGACACAGATCACGGCTCACCACCCCGCACTTGCCTCGTTGACTCACTGGCTGTGTTTCAGCCCATGAGGACAGAGAGAAACTCGTGACAGCTGAGGCTCCTGTGCACATTACTTGATCGACGGGGGGCTCAGGTGAGAGTGTTAGGGGGGCTGTGGAGGGAACACACAGGTTTTTCTACTTCAGACATAGAATGCATGAAGGTAAAAAAATCTTCAGCTTTTACAACCACATTAAGCCATAAATGAAAGAGAAATCTGACTCCAGCAAAGCTAAACAGTGTGGTTAAAGGAAAGGAATCTTAATTACCTGGCTATTGTATCCTGTCCAAATACTCAAACAATGACTGTATCTAAGTGGACGCAGTCATTGGTTTGCCTTGAAATTTTCACCCACCTCCTTCGATAAAAGCTGATTTTTCAATCTACTTTTGTAAAGTCAGGTTGTGTTAACAGGGCCACCAATGGCTCGACTTTACAGTTCTGTATGGAGGCAAATAATTGTAGAATACATTTGTAAGGGCTCATATACACTTGAGCTCAGAAATGCTGCTTTTACATTTCACAGATGTTTAAGCTTTTTTTTCCCCTCTGCCTCTAAATACACCTCCATGTTAGCCTGTGTGTCCATGCACACGATAGGAGTTTAAAAAAAAGCTCAAAAGTTTGGGCAATAGACTGCATGAAAGGCAGATGCACGAACGTGTGCCGGTGTCCTGTCGGATAGTGTCCCCCCGTCGGATAGTGTCCACTGTGTACTGCGCATGCGCAGTACACAGGACAAGCAGATTCCGAAAATGGCCGAAGATGAACGGCGCCTGCGCCGTGAGTCCAGGTTCTAGCCCCACCATCCAAGTGGACATAGAGTTAGAATAAATAGAGCCGAGTGAAGCAAGGCCATGCATGAAGCGTGGCGAGCGAAGCGAGCCTGTGAGTGGCCCTCTAATATGTGCAGCTCTATGTCCACTTGGATGGTGGGGCTTGCACCTCGACTCACGGCGCAGGCGCCGTTCATCTTCGGAGATTTTCCAAACCTCCTTCTGCTCAAGCGCTTTGCCTGCACAGTGCGGGGCGGACACATTTAGATGGCCAGACTGTACAGTGGTGTGAAAAAGTGTTTGCCCCCTTCCTCATTTCCTGTTCCTTTCCATGTTTGTCACACTTAAGTGTTTCGGAACATCAAACCAATTTAAACAATAGTCAAGGACAACACAAGTAAACACAAAATGCAATTTGTAAATGAAGGCGTTTATTATTAAAGGTGAAAAAAAATCCAAACCATCATGGCCCTGTGTGAAAAAGTGATTGCCCCCCTTGTTAAAACATACTATAACTGTGGTTGTCCACACCTGAGTTCAATTTCTCTAGCCACACCCAGGCCTGATTATTGCCACACCTGTTCACAATTAAGGCATCACTTAAATAGGAGCTGCTTGACACAGTAAGGTCCACCAGAAGATCCTTAAAAGCTACACATCATGCCGAGACCCAAAGAAATTCAGGAACAATTGAGAAAGAAAGTAATTGAGATCTATCAGTCTGGAAAGGGTTATAAAGCCATTTCCAAAGCTTTGGGAATCCAGCGAACCACAGTGAGAGCCATTATCCACAAATGGCGAAGACATGGAACAGTGGTGAACCTTCCCAGGAGTGGCCGGCCGCCCAAAATTACCCCAAGAGCGCAGCGACGACTCATCCAAGAGGTCACAAAAGACCCCACAACAACGTCCAAGGAACTGCAGGCCTCACTTGCCTCAGTTAAGGTCAGCGTTCATGCCTCCACCATCAGGAAAAGACTGGGCAAAAATGGCCTGCATGGCAGAGTTCCAAGGAGAAAACCACTGCTGAGCAAAAAGAACATCAAAGCTCGTCTCAATTTCTCCACAACACATCTTGATGATCCCCAAGACTTTTGGGACAACATTCTGTGGACCGATGAGACAAAAGTGGAACACTTTGGAAGGTGTGTGTCCAAGTATATCTGGCGTAGAAGGAACACTGCATTTCATAAAAAGAACATTATACCAACAGTAAAATATGGTGGTGGTAGTGTGATGGTCTGGGGCTGTTTTGCTGCTTCAGGACCTGGAAGACTTGCCGTGATAAAAGGAACTATGAATTCTGCTGTCTACCAAGAGATCCTGAAGGAGAATGTCCGACCATCTGTTCGTGTACTCAAGCTGAAACGAACTTGGGTTCTGCAGCAGGACAATGATCCTAAACACACCAGCAAGTCCACCACCGAATGGCTGAAGAAAAACAAAATGAAGACTTTGGAGTGGCCTAGCCAAAGTCCTGACCTGAATCCTATTGAGATGTTGTGGTATGACCTTAAAAAGGCCGTTCATGCTCGAAAACCCTCTAATGTAACTGAATTAGGACAATTCTGCAAAGATGAGTGGGCCAAAATTCCTCCAGGACGCTGTAAAAGCCTTATTGCACGTTATCGCAAACGCTTGGTTGCAGTTGTTGCTGCTAAGGGTGGCCCAACCAGTTATTAGGTTTAGGGGGCAATCACTTTTTCACACAGGGCCATGATGGTTTGGATTTTTTTTCACCTTGAATAATAAACACCTTCATTTACAAATTGCATTTTGGGTTTACTTGTGTTGTCCTTGACTATTGTTTAAATTGGTTTGATGTTCCGAAACACTTAAGTGTGACAAACATGCAAAGGAACAGGAAATGAGGAAGGGGGCAAACACTTTTTCACACCACTGTATATGTCACAACACCGGCACACAAATGCCTGTGAATGCAAAAGCAGTGGTCATCAACCTTGTCTTCAGGGCCCACTAACAGGCCAGGTTTGCAAGATAACTGAAATACATGACAGGTGATATCGTTTGCTGCTCAGTGATTGCAGTATTCTAGTCTGCATCTCCCCAAGGTAATACATAAAACCTGGCCTGTTAGTGGGCCCTGAAGACAGGGTTGATGACCATTGATCTAAAGCATCTAGAATGCACCACTGCCAATCAAACATTCTTGGGCATAGGTTATCAAAAGCAAAGTCTTTCAGTGCAATACACCTGACCGCTGTAAGAAGATTTAATCTTGCAATAGTCATCCATATACCCAAAGGTTTTTGGACACGCTGATCTATGGACAAATTATATATTTCTATAATTCAGTTAGTTGCACTTCTGTACTATTACTTTCCAAATATAGGAATATATATATAAAAATCTCTTGGGTCTTAGTGATGGAGACCAAAAATGTGCAATACTTACTGTAAAATCACAGATGTTCAGTTTTTATGACACAGCAAAAGATAATAATGTTATATCACTGAAAACATAAATGTTCATGATCAAGGAATTAAAAATAAACGGTGCAATCTGAAAGCAAACAGTCCTTAAAATAATATTTGTCTTGAAAGGAATACAGCCAGGAAGGCCACTCAGATTAATGACCGCACTTGCCATGTATTAAGTATTCTACTGCAATGTACTATTGTTACAGCCAGAATTACTGTCTGTTTGAGGCCTAATTAAAGCAGTATTAACCCCTTCATGCCTAAGGGTAAAACAAATCTTAATGCCCAAGCACAATTTTGCCATGCATTAGTAAAATTGTACATATCACCACAACTACTTTGTGTATCCAAGGTGGATTATACAGCGTTTTTTTTTGTCAGGACAAATTGTGCTTTAATTTGCTGGTGAATGTTAGATATCTCCTGATTATTCCATTTTTTTATTTTTAGTGCTCATACACACGGACGTTTTAAAAAACTGGCTGCAAAGCTAGCTCTGACCCCTGAAAAAAATCGGCGTTAAAAACGCGTTTACTGCGTTTTGCATTGGCGTTTTTTTAGAGTTAGTGTTAAGTAGTGTTTTTTAAAGAAACACATCTCTTGGCTATAGCACTCCCAAATTTCCCACAATGCCACAGAAAATATGTTACGCATTTATGCGCGTTTTTCCGCAATTCGCGTTTTTACAGCTCTAGCTCCGCGCCACGGAACGCACTGGTTCTGGTCCTATGCCGTTTGCAGCTCGAAAACGCCTAGGTGGGCATGAAGCCATAGACTAACATGGACAGCCGTTTTTAAGCTGCAAAAAAAGCTCAAAAAAGCGGCTGTAAAAACGTCCGTGTGCATGAGGCCTTATCAAATGAAACCCAAAATAGTAAAACAAAAATAAATAATTTCTAAATGTAGCTGTATATTTCTTGCTACTACCATAACCCACCACTGAAGAACCACCCACAATGAATTCTCCTGCTCACGACTGTCACAGCAATACCACATGTAGTGCACAACATTTGCTTTTTTTATCCTACGTAAAACACACGGACACTAATTAAAAAAAAAAAAAAAACCCTGACCTTGACCCAAACACTAACCCCAGCACTGACCTAGATCAAACCTTGATCTATGTATTTTTTTTCTTTTCTTGGGCTCGCCAGGAAGCTTACACTGCGCAGCGCTAATCACAGGCAGTGAGACATTTCCCGATCTGTGCAGCCACAGATTCGAAACATCTCACTGCCTGCGATTAGCGCTGCACAGTATAAGCTTCCTGACAGCTCTGGGAAGGAGAGCTGCAAACACACCTGAGCCCATCCTTAGCTCAGCATGAAGGGGTTAAAACCAAAGTGGGTTTATTATATTGCAGCTTACCGATACTTATGTCGCATACACACGAGTGGAATGTCCGACAGAAAAAGTCAAACGGAAGCTTTTCATCGTAAATGGTGATAATGTTTATGCCTCATTGGACCTAGAAATAGAACATGTTTTAAATATTTCCAATGGAACCAATTCCTATTGGGAAAACTGCTTGTCTGTAAGCTGTCCCGACGGACCAAAAACGACACATGCTCTGAAGAAAGTACGAGGCGGAAGCTATTGGCCACTGAACTTCCCTTTTCTAGTCCCGTCGTACGCGTTGTACTTTACCACGTTCTTGACGATCGGACTTTGGTGCGATCGTTGTGTACACAAGACAGCTTCAGCAGAACTCCGTCGGAAAAACCTTCAGTTTATTCCTATAGGAAAACCGGTCATGTGTACATGGCATTAGATGTGATGGCTCTATTAGTTTCCTATGTTAGGCTTTCTTCTATTGTCTTGTGATCCAGCCAGTATTTTTCAACAGAAAAGCTCTTGCAGTTACAGGCATGAGACAAACCATTTAGAGTTGACAGGGGTGCTTAAAATGATCAGCTTTTACTTTTTTATGTAAAACCTTTTTCAAAAACAGTTTGCTGTGTATGTAACTGATAATAAAGTAATTTAGTTCAGCTTCAATTTGTTAGTGTATTTAAATCTGCTAGTACGTTCACATTTCCCTACCCTAAGTCTGACAATGCTGTTGTGCAAACCTGTCCCCTGTGCTCATTCATCCAGAGTTGAGGCACCAATGCAGGAAGTGTGTTACTGGCCACAAGAAAAAAAAAAAAAAGGCTAAAAAAGAAAACAAATGCAGCCACCACATCTAATGATCGGTATACTGCAATATAGTACATTTTTGGTTTTGGGTTTAACCCCTTTCTCCAAAAGGATGTACCCATACATACTCTGGTAGAAGCAGTTACACCAGGGCCATGAACGTAGCTGCTGTTGTGACCCTGGTCTCATTTTTTCTGCTGGCAATGCTGTACAATGTAAAAGCAATCCTAGTAGCCAAAAAGCTGCTGGATTGCTTTTACATGCGGCAGAAGGGTGGGGGTTTCTGCCAACTTACCATAAAGATGGCCAAGGACCGGCCTATGGAAGCATCTGATAAAACCGAGTTTTATCAGATGCTTTTAAGGGCAGAAGAGAGATCTGGGGTTTAATAGACCCCATATGTCTCAGTAAAGAGTACCTGTCACTGCCCATGCAATCACAAGGGATGTTGTTCATTCCCTATAATAGCAATAAAGTTGATTTAAACAAAAAAATAGAAGTGCTACAATAAAAAAAAAAAAAAAAAAATAAAAAAAAATAAAGTATAGCACCCTATTGCTCGCATGCAAAGGTCTCACACGTATATGTAAACAGTGTTTGCACCACACATGCCACACAGGGCCACTTGCCTGATGAAGTGGCCCTGCGTGGCTACGAAACATTGCCATGTGTGTACAGTGTGACCTTGTGAGTAAAGCTTTGTACCCTTCTGAGGAATCCTTGGTGTGCTGATAACATTTCTCGACTCACATTGTCTGCGGTTTCCAGTCGGTGGTCATTACAGCACCCAGCACTATTACAGCCATTTCCATTAATGTGTGCGGGGAATATTGCGTTTGCACACATTTGAGGTATTGCCGCATACATAGTGAGAGACCCCCAGTGTAATGCTAACAGGGTAACCTGTAAGGGCTTATAAAGAATCGCATTGAGGAGATTTTAACCACTTCCCGCCCAAGGACATCATATGACGTCCTGGACTTTCAGTGGGAATATCAGAATGATGCCTGCAGCTACAGGCATCATTCAGATATCATTGTTTCCAGACGGCGATTCTGTGCACAAGAACGATCATAGCGGCAGTTCCGCCGCTTGATTGTTCTTACAGGTGATGGGAGGGTACATCCCTCCCTCCTGCCGCCATCTGGTGCTTCTCCGGGCTCTCCTGTGCCATTGGGGACCCGGAAAAAGAAATTGCCCACCGGATGACAAGCATAGAGATGACTGGTGACCAGATGGTCACCAGTCATCTCTATGACCATCAGAGGCCTGGGCGCGACGTTATAACATCACTCCGTAACATCCGGGCCATGGCTGTTAAACATGGGATCGTGGATTATTTTTTCTAATCTTATGCTTTCCAGCCTGGAGGAGAGATGTGGGGTCTTATTGACCCCGCATCTCTCCATAAAGAGGACCTGTCACAAATTATTCCTATTACAAGGGAGGTTTACATTCCTTGTAATAGGAATAAAAGTGATCAAAAAAAAAAAAAAAAAGTTGTAAAAGAAAGTAAATATAAAAAATATATATAATTATAATAATAATAATAATAATAACAATAATAATAATAATAATAATTTAGAAACGCCCCTGTCCCCGGTAGCACGTGCTCAGAAGCAAACGCACATATTAGTCCCGCCCACATATGTAAACGCCGTTCAAACCACACATGTGAGGTATTGCCGGCGTGCGTTAGAGTGTGAGCAACAATTCTTTCACTAGACCTCCTCTGTAACTCTAAACATGTAAAAAAAATGTAAGCGTCGCCTATGGAGATTTTTAAGTACTGAAGTTTTGCATCATTTTACAAGTGTGCGCAATTTTAAAGCGTGACATATTGGGTATCCATTTACTCGGCATAACATCATCTTTCACATTATATAAAAAAATTGGCCCAACTTTACTGTTTTGTTATTTTTTTAAATCATGAAACGTTTGAAAAATTGTTGCGCGAGATAAAAAGTTGCAATGACCGCCATTTTATTCCCTAGGGTGTCTACTAAAAAATATATATATTTCCGAGTAATTCCGGGTTCCAAGTAATTTTCTAGCAAAAAAAATTATGATTTTTACATGTAGGAGAGGAGTTTCAGAATAGGCCTGGAATGGAAGTGGTTAAGGTACCGTAGCACAGTTCCAAGAGTGTGTGCACTTTTAAAGCATGACAAGTTAGGTATCCATTTACTTGGCATAACCTAATCTTATATTTTACTAATCAATTGGGTATTATATTTTAAAGTGCTTTTAAAAAAACACTGCGCACATACTGTGTGATATACAACACTGCAAAATTGTGGCAAAAACGTGGTTTGCATTTTTTGACGCCTTTGCATTTTCCTGCAGCGACAGTCAGGGTAGCCTAGTGTACATGTAGCCTTATTCACCATTTTTGTGAGCCATTGTCCTGGAACAAGCATATTATAACAGGTGTCAAGAAGAATGACACATACGTTCTTCTTTTGGGTAAGTAACTCACTAAATAGTTAAGGACCAGCATGACAGCCCAGAGCTTCCACAATTCCATCATGACAAGTTACTTTTCAAGCAGGGAAGAGAAAGTAAAGACTCAAAATTGCACAAACCTGGTTAACAGAATATGGACAGCAATACACCAATGCCTCCATATTTTTGGATCACAAGCTCAGATAGACCAGTGTTTTGGGTGGCTTTCCTAATGTACATGTTCAAAAAACCCCAGACAACAGTTTAATGTGATTTCATCAAGTGCTCATCCACATCTCACTATACCTCCCTGTACTACCCTAAATGGCCGTCACGTGGCACCACATACTGTCCTGCTGTTTTTACACTGACAAAGAATGGAAAAAACTGCCACCACTAAAGTGGAGGAAGTTGAAAAAAAAAAAAAAGAAAGAAAGAAACCTGGACTCCAGCCTCTTTCTGTAAATTCTTTACCAAGTGAACTATAGAAGAATCAAACTTTGGTAAGAGGAAATCATGGTACAGCCATATAGCTACCCAACACAGGTAGGTAGTTTGTAATGGGCTGGGCCTACTGGGTCCCTTCTACAGCTCTGCTTTATGTTCAGTATATTGATGTCACCGCTACTTTTACAAGTGTACTTCTATTATTTGTGGCTATTAAGGAATACATTTAGAGTTCAATTTTAAAGACACTATTTCACATAGTAACCCCATTCAACTTGCCTGTAAAATGGATTAGCTTGGTCAGAAGACCAAAAAAAGTCTGCAATGCACAGACATTTCCTTTGCTACAACACAGTAGCACATGTTGGATAAATGAGACTGCCTGCAGAGTCCTTCAATAGGTCTGCCAGTAGCCGTGGCTAGATAAATACCCACTATTCGACTCAGAACCTTATCTCAAAATGTTTTAGGATGTGACGTACTGGTGTGAACAATAAGAAATGTCTTTGAACTTGAAATGTTGTCACTTTCCGAGCAGAAAAATGACAGATTATTATGTACCCAAATGAAGGATATGTCTGTCTAACAGAGAAAAAAATAAATAAAAAAAAAAAGGGTATACAAGGGCATTGTTTAGACCTTGGAAAAACTAGAAAAATGATGTTACTAGCAGTTTAAGGAGAACCTTTTAACCATTTACCATATGTTGCTTTGTGTACTAAACAGGTTACACATCAACAGCAGATTTCCCACATATGGATCGGTTTAACAACCAAGTACAGTCTCATGACAACCACTCAGAACTCAGCAATGTGCGGTAGCCATAGACATCCTGATCATTACAAGCAACTCTTCCAGTTTATTGACTTGTTCTCTGGGCCAGTTGAAGATGTGAAGTGAGCGGTAGGGAGACCCTTGCAAGAACCTTCAAGAAGCACAAAAGTGAACTGGTCTTGTCCTAAATGTGACCTTAGTTGAGAAGTATATTCCCACCGCCCAAATCATATCCAAATAGTGGAGAGAATGGTGCAGAGAAGAACATATCATGATTAAGGCAGAAGGCACAGACTACCTTTGGGAGGAACGAGGGACCCCAGAAGATGAGGATGTGGAGGCAAGTATGATATGTTTGTTATTAAAAAAATAAAATTAAAACCTTTACAACCCTTTTAAGTTGCAATGGTCAGAAATGAAACTGGGCACATGGCACTGCCTCACAAAAAAGGCCACAATGAGACCCAAGATCCTAATGCATGCACAAATTGGGGATTTCCTCTTGAGCTAAAGGGCCCTGGCATAAGAAAGAATGGACAGAAGTTTGCCCTGGGGCAGAAAGGTTCTGGACAAAGTTGTGTCTAGTGTCAGACCCATCTGAGAGATGGGTCCAACTAGGATTTCTGGAGGATGAAGATCCAACCAAACTGGTACTAGCTTTTGGATGTTGGCTGACAAGGACAGAAAGGACTGATGGTTTAAACAGGAGTTCATCCAGGTACCCAATAAGAATACCTTGAGAATGACACAGAAGCAGAACCCAGGGGGCAGTAGACAGGCAAGGTAGGTAGGTAGGAAGGCAACTGGTCACCCACAGCAAAAAATGCAGACAGCATTGATGAGGCAGAAAAATGGGAATGTGCAGTTAGGCATCCTGGATGTCTACTGAGGCCAGGAAGTCCCTCAGAAGGAAAGAAGCAATGACCAACCTGGCATTTTCCATGTAAAACTTCTAAACACAAAAGGATCAAGTTGACCATTTTCAGATCCAGAATGGGCTGAATTCCTGCATTCCATATGGGAACCATAATGAGGTTTGAGTGGAAACCTTGAGAGCATTCTCCTGCTGGTACAGCCATCTGAAATTCTTTGGGGCTAGAAGGCCACAGATCCCCCCTTCCCCACTTTAAGTGGGGGCACCCCGTTGCTGTGAAGAGGTCTTGGCTTCAGTCTTGTCTGGTAATGAAGGCCATGTTTTCTTACACAAGTATGTTCCTATCTAAGGCTGGGTTCACACATATGCAAATCTTTTGGAATATTTCAGATCCGAACTGAACCAAAAATTCTGAAATTGGACCTGAAACTGAATAGAGACACACCGGACTCCTGTTGTGAGCCATTGCGTGTTTTAGTGTGAACCCAGTCTTAGACATAACATTGGAAGAGTGACAATAGAAACCAGTCCTAACATCAGGAGTAGTAGGCCTACTTAGTCAAAAGCCTTTTTTATTCTGGGGGAGGACAGTACTAATATCCCTTATGCACGTATCCAAGGAGGGACCAAACAGCTGCTCACCTTCAAAGGGTAACCACTCAAGGGAGTTCAGCTAACCAGCATTTAAACGAGAGAATTCTGTGCAGAATTTATGTGTAGAGTGAAGGCTTATTCTATAAACTCGGCAAAGTGTATCTGCCAAGCAACAAAGTAGTGCAAGACTAAGGCTACTTTCACACTAGGGCATTGCAGGTGCTGGCGGTAAAGCAGCGCTATATTTAGCAGCGCTTTACTGTCGTTTTAGCTGCGCTATTCGGCTGAAAAAGGGTTAAAACTGCCCGCAAAGCTCCGCTTTGCAGGCGAGTTTGCAGCGCTGCCCCATTGTTTTCTATGGGAGGGGGACGCTTTAGGAACGGTAAATACACCGCTCCTACAGCGCTCCACAGATGCGGCTTGCAGGACTTTGCCTGTCGGGCTTTCACACTGGAGACAGTAGCAGCTGTTTCAGGGCGCTTTGCAGGCGCTATTTTTAGCGTTGTAGCGCCTGCAAAGTGCCCCAGTGTGAAAGGGGTCTAAAAGGCAAATCTTCCAGCTGACTATCGACAGATAAATCTAAGACTAGAGCTAGGGTTTAAGGCCAAAAAATGCTTCATATAAAACAGCAATAATCTACAAGACTGCCATACACCTATTTATGGGTCTCATGGCAGGGCCTGCCAGGGCAAAGCCTTTGGGAGGGCCTCCAATTTGATCTACCAAGTCTTTAAACATGGCATTATCCTCTACAGGAGCCAAATGCCAATGGAATGGCCTATGACAGGATCCAGTGCAAAGTCGATTTTATAGACTGGTTCTGTATTTTCCACCAGGTGGGGTCCCACTACAGTCCCCAAGGCTTTGCTGAGGAGTTGATCGATCTGGAAGCTGCATACAAACTTGGTGCAGCCAAGTGATGTAGGTATCATCTTGGAAGAAATCATCCAAAGAGAGAGATACAATCACTTAAATGTAAGTAAAAAAGCTGTACCTCTGTTTACTTTACCTATCCACCCATAGATATCCAGTACTGGAGCCATCAAAACACAGATGGATCTAGACTTAAAGTGTTACTAAACCCAGTAATATGAAAATGGTTCATCTGCACCCCCACAGCTTATACATCTTTTTACATTAAACATTACTGCCACTATATACATTTTTTGCTGATCTGTATACCACAGTCACATGACAAACTGCAGTTTGTCCACTGCTGAGTTTTCAGGTAGGTGGAGGTTTCCACTACAGCCTGTATACACATCCACATGTGTGATGTCAATATCATGTGACCTGAACAGTTCAACTGAAAACGGGAATGTTTTCTCCAGCAATAGAGACTAAACTGAGCATGTGCAGGACGGCTACCCTCGCTGTATTATATGGCCTTGCCAAGATAGACAGTGCAGGAGGGAAGTATCTGTCCACATAATGTCAAAGAGTCTTTTTGCACAATGGAGAAGTTCCACAGTGAGTACAACCAGCATGCTATTCTGCATTTACAGACCAATTTTGCTGTTGTGGGTTTAGTAACACTTTAATGCTCGTGTGAAAGGGCCCTAAAGCCTCATACACACTATCAGATTTTCTGCTGATTTTTGTCTTCAGATTTACCAACCATGTCTGATTGCATACAAATTGAAACTCCTAAGGTTTGACCTCATATTATATGGTTTTGGTAAATCTGAAGACAAAAATCAGCAGAAAATCTGATAGTGTGTATCGGGCTTTAGAGTTTGCATTAATGGTGATCAAAACTTGTTGCAACATCACTGCTTGCAGATTTTAATTACACCCTTCCAAAAAACTGTTTATTCAGCTTTTATGGAAGCAGATCTTCTCCAACACAACATTCTTTGTTAATCCAGATCTGTCACATTTCACCATCCTAGTATAAACGCATTGTTATTCCTTGTTTTATCGTG
Source organism: Lithobates pipiens (assembly GCF_037356315.1). Classification (NCBI taxonomy): domain Eukaryota; kingdom Metazoa; phylum Chordata; class Amphibia; order Anura; family Ranidae; genus Lithobates; species Lithobates pipiens. Next base: position 67,249,806 of record NW_027507686.1, on the reverse strand, counting down.
TTTCTTTCCCTTCTGATCCATGTTTTCTCTCCCTTGTCCTCTTCTTATCCTCTGCATTTCCCATGCTCCCCCTCTCTCTCATGACTTCCTTATTTGGGTTTTTCATTGAAAAAAAAAAAAAAAAATCCTAGAAATGTGCTGGAATCATTTGGTTACACAGATATACAGACACCCAGCTGCACACAGGCAATGTCACTGTACAGATTACACAACATACACAAAAAGTATACCGCCACCAAAGTATAGATACACATCAGACTTCATACAACACGGAGTTATATCAGTTTATATCAGTAGAGATAAAAAAATAAAAACTGTACAAGTACAGAATTATTCTTAGAAGTGTATCTCAATGACTGCAGAAAAGTTTCCTGTAGAAATCTGCCCTTTGTTTTGATACAGATCGATTGATATGGCTGTTCTCTACATTACGATAACACTATCTCACATTTTTAGCACTAAAAACTCTAAACCAAAGCCCTTGGGGAAAGGGCCGATAATAAAGAACGTTATAATCTGCACAGGGTTTCTCATGTGATCTAATCCACCAAATAAACGTTATAGCTCCATTTTAGGAGAAAAGTGGCATACATGTGATGTTTGTGTAGGGGTAACAAATCATCTACTGTAGACGGTATGAGTAATCACTTGGAAGTTACCATACTTTTCCACATTTGAGGCATAGCAAGCTTCTTCTGAGCTCTGGAGTATTTGGGTGAGCCAAAACTGACCATACACCTTGTGAATTACTTCCGGTCCAAGTTCATTCAGTACTTGGCCCTGCCAGCCTCACTTTCTTCATTTGATTGACTTTTGTTGAGGGTGCCTGCTGGAAAATTTTCATTTAAACCAGTGGAGCTGGCTGTCTAAATACAATAGCCGCAGATGGAAGAGACTGCAATCCGCACTGCATAGAGTGGATAAAGGAAACTTATTTTTGGTTAGCGTATATCGAACTATGGGATGCCCAGCTATATACCTCTATAATCCCAACTAGATTTACGCTGCTACTAATGATTACTTTTGTAACTGAATCAAGGATAGGACTATAAAAATTCAGGCTTTGGGGAAAGGGGGAACCTCTGGCACAGCCCGTCACAAGGGTTAAACGCTCAGGTCTAGTTTACAGTATACCTACCTCATGCAGTGCTATTGTGTTCAACTGGCAGGTAGCCTTACCCACTGGCAGAAAATAATGATCACTGCTGGCTGCTATAGCCGCTGGCAGTTATCTGGTGCTGATCAACTTCAGTGCAACCAGCCTGCCCATAGACAGATTGTAATGATAATAATAATAATAATAGTTCCGTCTCAAGCGGGCAAATTTTGATTAGTCTACGGCTGGCATTACTCCACGATCCAGCAGACCAGATACAAAACCGGTCCAGCAGACCAGGTTAACGGCCCTACATTGTATGTAAACTAACAGAGCCTGTTCCTCTGCCCCCTAGAAATAAAAAGAAAGTCATGTAAGGGGACCCATCTGCAAAGGAATTTTGTGTTCCAGACTAGGGTTTAACTTTAACTTTTAGGAAATTTTAGGTAAAGCAGAGAACAGTTGGAACCCCTGTCACTTTTTCCCCCACTTTCTTTGGCCTCATTTGCGGACTTTTCCCTCACCATCTGTCCCAATGACAACGTTGCCAACACACTATAAGGCACAGAATGCGTTACTGTGTATTACAATATGCATGCATTAGATTTGAAGTTACACTTATAGTAGTGGTCATCAACCCTGTCCTCAGGGCCCAATAAAAGGCCAGGTTTTATGTTTTACCTTGGGGAGATGCAGACTAGAATACTGCAATCACTAAGCAGCAAATGATATCACTTGTCATGTATTTCAGTTATCTTGCAAACCTGGCCTGTTAGTGGGCCCTGAGGACAGGGTTGATGACCACTGACTATAGAGTATGTAAAATCTAAAGCAAACATTTTAAATACAGTGAGAGAAAAAAAGTATTTTACCCCTTCGCAAAACATGACGTAGTACTTTGTGGCAAAACCCTTGTTGGCATTCACAGAGGTCAGACGTTTCTTGTAGTTGGCCACCAGATTTGCACACATCTCAGGAGGGATTTTTTTTTCCACTCATCTTTGCACATCCTCTCCAAGTCATTAAGGTTTCGAGGCTGACGTTTGGTAAATTGAACCTTCAGCTCCCTCCACATATTTTCTACGGGATTAAGGTCTGGAGACTGGCTAGACCACTCCAGGGCCTTAACCACTTCAATACAGGGCACTTGCACCCCCTTCCTGCTCAGTCCAATTTTCAGCTTTCAGCGCTGTAGCATTTTGAATGACAATTGCACAGTCCTGTAACACTGTACCCACACAAATTTTTTATATTTTTTTCCCTACAAATAGCACCAAAAAGAAAGCTCTATTTGATCACCTCTGGGGTTTTTCTTTTTTGCGCTACATTAAAAAAAAAAAAAAAAAAATGCGGTCCTTTTTTTTTTTTTTTTTTTAAGTATTTCTTTGTTTGTTACAAAACTTTGTAAATACGTTTTCTCCTTCACTGATGAGGCAGTGCTGATGAGGCACCAATATGCAGCACTGATGGGAACTTATAGGTGGCACTGATAATAGCACTGATGGGCGGCACTAGCAGGCATCACTAATGGGCACCGATTGGCATTTCTTATGGGCATCCCTGGTGGTCTCCAGTGGGTATACTCAATGGGTCTGCAAAGATAATCAATGGGCTGATTATCAGCACAGAACCCCCCCCCCCCCCCCTATCAGGAGAGCAGCTGCTCGGCTCTCCTCTACTCGTGCCTGTCAGTGTGAATAGAGGAAAAGGACATCAGTAGGATAAGTCACTAGCGCTGCAATCAGTGGTGTGTCAGTCTGACACACAGCACTTCCTGGTTACCATGTGATGAGCTGTGATTGGACACAGCTTATCAAATGGTAAAGAGCCTATGCCCTTTCCCTAAAAATGGAAATGCAGTGTGCATTCCCGGCAATGGTGGGTTCTGCATTCCTAGCAATGGTGAGGCTACATTCATGGCAATGGTGGGTCTGCAGATGGGCACTGAGCCTTATTTTGCTTCACAGTTCTTGATTTAAATAACAAAATTATTGAAAATTCCCTCTTAATGTGAAGGTGCGTGTTATACGCCAATAAATACGGTATATCCAAATAATATGCCCAAGCCCATCTCTATACTCACACACAGCCACAAAGGCAAGATAATTCTTGTTGGGCAGTATATTAATGCTTGAACGAACACACCTAGACCGAATTTTAATGGTTCAAAGAATGTCAGGCAAAATGGTCGGCCCTCGCGCATTTTCACTTCATCAAATCTGGCCCTTTTTGAAAAAAGTTTGGACACCCCGATCTAAATAATTAAGGACAGGCCTGTACATGTGTTATGAGCAGGGGGTCCATGCGGGAGCTGCAGGATTTCAGTCCTTCATGGCATAGCATGTTACCAATTGTTTTCTTGGTGACTATGGTCCCAGCTGCCTTGAGTTCATGGACGAGATTCTCCTGTGTATTCCTGGGCCGATTCCTCACCATTCTCATGATCACTAAAACTCCACAAGGTGCAATCTTGCATGTAGCCCCAGACTGAGGGTTATTGAGAGTGATTTTATGTTTCTTCCATTTATGAATATTCTCACCATTATCCCCCTCTCACCAAGCTGCTTGGCGATGGTCTCGTAACCCATTCCAGCCTTGTGTAGGTCTACAATCTTTTCCCTGATGTCCTTGGACAGCTCTTTGGTCTTGGCCATGGTGGAGAGATTGTAATCTGGATGATTGCTTCTGTGGACAGGTAACAAGCTGAGATTAGGAGCAGACCTTTAAGAGTGCTCCTAATCTCAGCTCGTTACCTGTATAGAAGACACATGGGAGCCAGAAACCGTGTTGATTGATAGAGGAACAAATACATATGTCACTCATTAAAATGCAAATATATTTATAACTTTTTTGAAATGCATTTTTATGGATTGTTTTGCCATTCTGTCTCTCACTGTTAAAATAAACTTACTATTAAAATTATAGACAGATCATCTCTTTGTTGGTGGGCAAACGTTCAAAAATCAGCAGGGGATCAAACACTTTTTTTCTCCTCAATGTACTGCCACTTATCAATCCTTAGAGGTGGTAGTTGCATGTTTCTTTTTAGGCTTTTACCTTTTATTTTTACCAAATCTACCAAATAAATAATTCCCTGCCCTAGGGTAGCCAAGTTCACTCCTTCACTGCATCTATGGAGGTGGGCATGATTCACACCCAGGCTTGCAGTGAATGTCTGCTTTGTACTTCTCCATTACTTGGATGTTGGGATTAGTACTAGACACACAAATATTACATTTTACACCAGGCACTGCCAACCGGCAGGAAGACATGCCCGTAAAGATAAAGTTCTTCTGCAGAAACGCAGTGGACCTTGAACCTGTATGTCCTATATCCATACACTATACTTGTTCTGTGGACTCGTGCTCTTGTGTGAATACACAACACATGTAAAACTATATTCTAATCTATGGTGTGTAAGGCCCCCTATACAATGCTCCATTTTCATTTTCAGAACTCGCCAATGACAGAGTTTTTGTGGGCAGAAATTTTATTTTGTTTTATACATAAATATATCATTTTAAAGAGGACCTCCTTGCACTACAAATTTTTACGGTTATGTGGAAAGCTCCCCGTTTAATAACTAAAGTCAAATACAGACAAGCTACTAGCACATACTGATAATAACAGCCAGTTCATATCCTGAGCCATTTAACAAAATATAAAACTGCAACAGAATTCGCCAACAAGAGCTCAGAAGAATGTACAGGCTGTTAAGTCAAACAATGGGCAAACAAGGCCACACATACCATACAACTGGGGGCAAGTCCAGCAGTAGGATTACAGAAAATAAAGAACGGAGGATTGATAGAGTGACATTATGAGACAGATCATGTCAGCACAGATCATTACAATGAACAACAATTTACTTAAGTAGGATTTCAGTCCAATATCCAAACACAGCATGTACCTCCGACACCAAATCACAGCAAACCATTGCTGACCTAGACTAGGACACAGGTCAACCAAATACATAAAGTTGTATTCAGAAATGTGTCCTTGTGTTTTCTAGGTCAGTCTGATTGAAGGCAACATGTCCAAAGAGAAGTGAAGAATGTGAGAGTACAGAAACCTGTCTGATTTCACAAAACAATGGATGATGACAGAAAGCCACCAGGAAACACAAGCTTCAAAAATAGCTGAAATAAGATACTGGCTCATGGAGTTATGACCGCTAAAGACCTAACCCCCCCCCCCCCCCCCTTCCACATATTACCCCAATAATGTCATCCTTTGACTGTACCGTGTACCTGTAAGTGAAAGAGAAACTGCAGCAGAGAAAGATCAGGTCCTCAGGAGTATGATCTGTGGCAGAGCTGTGTAAATCTCAGACCGAAATGGACAAATATACAAGATTTTGACAGTAAAACAACTCTTGTTCACACTGCCAAGGCTTGGAATCTAACATCCGTGTGCGACTTCATCGTGGCTTGCATACGATTTCTTTAACAGAAGTCAATGCAAGTCATGTTGAAGTCACATAAAAAGTAGTGCAGGAACCTTTTTCTAAGTCGGAGTCACTTGAGTTGCACTGATTAGAATGGTTTCATTGCAGTTAATGGGGCACGACTTGTCATGCGACTTTGAACTTTCAAGTTGTGGCAGTGTTTTACTGTTTGCACAGTTTATATAAAATGTTTAAATATAAGGACAGGGTGCATCAATACCACTGACATCACTATGGGGTTGATTTCCTAGAACTGGAGAGTGCAAAATCTGGTTCAGCTCTGTATAGACACCAATCAGCTTCCAGTTTGTTTGTTTTTGTCAAAGCTTAATTGAACAAGCTGAATTAGTTGGCTACCGTGCACAGCTGCACCACATTTTGTACTTTTGTACAACTTTAAAAAACCAATAGGGGGTTGATTAATTAAAGAGTGAGTATAGCAGAAACTGTTTGCTTTCATTGGGTTTCTCTCCAACACATTATTCACATAAAACTATATAATAAGGAGCAGACAAGAAGGGGGAATCAATTACTGCCTCATTCAGCTGTGTATAAATTTGACCATTTACGCCAGGGGTCTTCAAACTACGGCCCTCCAGTTGTTCAGGAACTACAATTCCCATGATGCCTCGTCATGTCTGAAGGTCAGAGTTTTACAATGCCTCATGGGATGTGTAGTTTCGCAGCAGCTGGAGGGCCGTAGTTTGAGGATCCCTGATTTACGCTCTGTAAAGCACCTTCTGAGGCTTGGTAAGCATGTAAAAAGCAGTCTTTAACCAATGACACACACACACACACACACACACACACACACACACCCCTATACAATGCCTTGAAAAAAGTATCCATACTCCTTGAAATGTTCCACATTTTGTCACGTTACAACCAAAAACATAAATGTATTTTATTGGAGGGCTTTCACAATGGAGCAGTGCGCTGGCTGGGCATCAAAAAAAGTCCTGCTAGCAGCTTCTTTGAGGTGTATACATCGCTCCTAAAGCGCCCCTGCGCATTGAAATAAAATGGGCAGCACCGCTTTGTAAATATTTTTAACCCTTTTTCAGCCTCTAGCGGGGGTTAAAAGCACCCACTAGCAGCCGAAAAGCAGAGCTAAAACAACGGTAAAGCTAAAAATAGTGACACCTTCCTGCTGACACCCAGGCGCTGTGAGTGTGAAAGTGCGCCAACAAGTTTTCCTCTAACATTGCCTTGTATTTGGCTCCATCCACCTTCCTATCAACTCTGACCAGCTTCTCTGTCCCTACTGAAGAAAAGCATCCTCACAACATGGTGTGTTTAGGGTGATGTGCAGTATTAGTTAGTTTTTTTGCCACACATAACATTTTGCTTTTAGGCCAAAAAATTTAATTTTGGTCTCATCTGACCAGAGCACCTTCTTCCACGTTTGCAGTGTCCCCCACATGGCTTCTCGCAAACTGCAAATGGGACTTCTTATGGCTTTCTTTCACTTGTCACTCTTCCGAGGCCAGATTTGTGGATACATGACTAATAGTTGTCCTGTGGACAGATTCTCCCACCTGAGCTGTGGATCTCTGCAGCTCCTCCAGAGTTACCATGGGCCTCTTGGCTGCTTCTCTGATTAATGCTCTCCTTGCTCGGCCTGTCAGTTTAGGTGGATAGCCATGTCTTGGTAGGTGTCCAGTTGTGCCATACCCTTTCCATTTTTGGATTATTGATTGAACAGAGCTTTGTGAGATGTTCAAAGATTGGGATATTCTTTTACAACTTAACCCTACTTTAAACTTCTCCACAACTTTATCCCTGACCTGTCTGGAGTGTTCCTTGGCCTTCATGATGCTGTTGGTTCACTAAGGTTCTCTAACAAACCTTTGAGGGCTTCACAGAACAGCTATATTTATACTGAGATTACAGTGCCTTGCGAAAGTATTTGGCCCCCTTGAACTTTTCAACTTTTTGCCACATTTCAGGCTTCAAACATAAAGATATAAAATTTTAATTTTTTGTGAAGAATCACCAACAAGTGGGACACAATTGTGTGGTGGAACGAAATCTATTGGATAATTTAAACTTTTTTAGCAAATAAAAAACTGAAAAGTGGTGCGTGCAAAATTATTCGGCCCCTTTACTTTCAGTGCATCAAACTCTCTCCAGAAGTTCAGCGAAGATCTCTGAATGATCCAATGTTGTCCTAAAATGCAAAATCGCAATGCAAAATGATATGTTTGGCGTAAAAGCAACACAGCTCATCACCCTCAACACACCATCCCCACTGTCAAACATGGTGGTGGCAGCATCATGGTTTGGGCCTGCTTTTCTTCAGCAGGGACAGGGAAGATGGTTAAAATTGAGGGGAAGATGGATGCAGCCAAATACAGGACCATTCTGGATGAAAACCTGTTGGAGTCTGCAAAAGACCTGAAACTGGAACGGAGATTTACCTTCCAACAAGACAATGATCCCAAACATACAGCAAAAATCTACAAAGGAATGGTTCACAAATAAATGTATCCAGGTGTTAGAATGACCAAGTCAAAGTCCAGACCTGAAACCAATCGAGAATCTGTGGAAAGAGCTGAAAACTGCTGTTCACAAACGCTCTCCATCCAACCTCACTGAGCTCGAGCTGTTTTGCAAGGGAAAATGGGCAAGAATTTCAGTCTCTCGATGTGCAAAACTGATAGAGACATACCCCAAGCGACTTGCAGCTGTAATCGCAGCAAAAGGTGGCTCTACAAAGTATGAACGCAAGGGGGCCGAATAATTTTGCACGCCCCACTTTATTTTTTTATTAGTTAAAAAAGTTTTAAAAATCCAATAGATTTCGTTCCACTTCACAATTGTGTCCCACTTGTTGGTGATTCTTCACAAAAAATTAAAATTTTATATCTTTATGTTTGAAGCCTGAAATGTGGCAAAAGGTTGAAAAGTTCAAGGGGGCCGAATACTTTCGCAAGACACTGTAAATTACACACAGGTGGACTATTTACCAATTAGATGATTTCTGAAGACAATTGGTTCCACTAGATTTTAGTTGGGGTATCAGAGTAAAGGGGGCTGAATACAAATGCACACCACACTTTTCAAACATATGAAAAAAACAAAATTGAAAACCATTTATCATCTTCCTTCCACTTCACAATTATGTGCTACTTTGTGTTAGTCTATCACATAAAATCCTAATAAAATACATTTACATTTCTGGATTTAACATGACAAAATGTGTAAAATTCCAAGGGGTATGAATTCTTTTTCAAGGCACAGTACATTTGAGATTTAGGGCAAGAATTGTCTGACAGCTGGATTATTGACATGGCTTATACCAGTAGATGATAAATCAAAATTATCTTAAGATTTATGTACCAAAAGGTCGCTGGATAGTCAACTAAAAATGGCAAAAGCCTACATGAAGAATGCATGAATTCCACTCAGATCAAACCCGTTTCAGGACTTTCATATTCAGAAAACACGCTATTGCAGTGGACGGTTGACCTAGTGTGGAGCAATAGGCTTTCTACAGTGGGCATGCGATTTTGGTAGCCTTGAGAACCAACTTTGTGGCTCCATTTATACTTTACATCTTCTGAATGTGTGACAAAAACGCACAGGAAATGCACAGTTTTGCTGCCTGTTTCGGAAATGCACTGCAAACGTGTCATGCTTGCGGTGCCATTGATTGTTAAAGGCACACCAAACCTAACCGGTGAATGTGCGTTTTGGCACAATACAAACTTGCCAAAATCTCCTTTGATAAAACGCACAATGTTCCATGCCCAAAAAGGTTCCGTAGCTTCTTTAGCACTCAAGTGAATGAACTGCCCTATATGTAACATGCGGAATCTGAAAAAACACAGTGGGAATGCAACTAACTACACACTATGCAAAGATGTGAATGCAGCTTAAAAGGAGTATTATATTGAACAATTAAATTGCATTTTGTGATTCAATCAATCGGGGGCATAAGTGGTCATTCAACAATATAGGAGCATTCAAACCATTTTGTTCTAGTGATTTTGGTATTTTGCACAATAGAAGAAAATAGGACTTTTAATTAGCTTAGAAAATTGTCTAAGTTGTATTTCGTTAGACCCCCTATTCCTGTTTTCTAAATTAAGAACGGTACAGCTTATGAGAAAAATGTTCATATGATTTGTAGCTTGCCCTTGACTCTGTTACACTCATTTATTAATGCACAAAGGGCAAAGTCTGTTCTATGCCAGTTTACATATAACGGGACAGTCCACTCTACAAAAACGTTGTTCTCACGACCTAAACATGTACTATAAATGACACAGCAGTTAAAATGTAAACCAAGCACAAAATGTTCTTTACATTTCAAAGCTTTTGTAGAGACTTGAGAAAAGAAGTCCACCTCGGATACAGGTTTACGAGAGCAAAAATGATGTCTGATTTTATATAGCGATAGTAGTAGCTTGACAATTAGTGAATAGAATGTTCAAGCCTCAAATAAAACTCACAATTTAATTGTCAATCTAATTTTGCAAGTCATGGTTGTATTTGGAGAGCTATACATTGTATGTAGCTTTTATTGTGTAAAAATTCTTTCAGAGGGTTGTGCGGGATTAATTATTTGGAAGCAGAGCCCCACAAATGATCATCATGAATATAGATTATAAAAACTTAAAAAATTATTTTATTTCCATTGTAAAGGGGTCAGGTCCCCCTGGGTTGATACTCACACAGATTACAGTTTTACATACATGTTCACAACAATCCGTGTGTAGCTTACATATGGCTTTGTCCAACAACATGTTCTTGTTCATAGATACCAATTACTAGAGGAGAACTACAAGGCATTTGAGTGCCACAAACCAAAACCATTATTTAATTCATTTGTAATATTCAAAGCAAATTCATCCATCAATGTCTCTACATATTATGTTTAGAGCTGGGCGATTTTCTCAAAAAAAAAAAAAAAAAAACTTGATTCACAATTCGAATTTTTTATTTTTTGATGGACGCTGCGCCGGTCCTGACGTGCTGCGGGCAGGAGTTTTTAGGCGAAGCCGCGGCTTCGGCCTAGTCGGTGGCTCCCAGTCTCGCAGACTAGGCCCAAAGCCACTGCCTTGCCTAGAAACTCCTGCCCGCAGCTCCTCAGGACCAGTGCGGTGGCAGCGCCGGTCCTAGTGAATTTTTTTTTTAAAAAACGATTTTCTGAAAATTTCAATCGATTTGTCCTCTCAACTCGATTCAAATTGTTTTTTTCCCCAGCCCCAATTATGTTACTGAGAAATCGCTTTGAAAAACACCCCTGTAGCAATTCTGGTCGTGGCAATCTTGAGTAAGGGCAGATGATTCATGTAGCACTTACTTCCTGGAATCCATCTGCCCCTAATCCAGGCACGAACATGTGCTTAGCTGAGAAAAACACAATCCTCTCCTCTACATATCTACTGAGCAAACAGGAGCCTCATAGTTGCCAACTATTCACATCCAGGGGCAAAGGTTTTAAATATTTAGCATTGTAAATGGATGTCCTTATAAATGTTACTAATGCCTTAAATGCAGTAGTATATTCATTCAGGAGTCTTGACATATTGAGGAATGTGGGCAGACTTGTACACCTCAGACCACCAGAACAGCAACAAGGTTAGCAGAGACAGTAAAAGCGACTGGACATATAGCCCTATGACTTTTCCTCTCACTGCACCAACGGAAGAACATGGTTTATAAGCTAGAAGAAGCGTTCCTGCGTCTCATGCACACTGGATGTGATAAAAAGAACACCGTAGAATTAAAGATGCAATTTGTTCTGCATTTTGCAGCTTTTTTTCAGCAAAACTATACTCTGCTTGGTGCCCACAAACGCCAGATAGCTGCATTTTCCTTTTTTTTTTTTTCAACATTCAAGCATTTTTACAGCAAGAAAAAAAACACACCTTGGGAAAACAGTTAACCCCTTGATCACCCCCTAGTATTAACCCCTGCCCTGCCATGTTTTGGAACTACATTGTGCATCAGCATCATGGGAAATGCAGTTCCAAAGACCTCTGGGGTGCCAAGGTTTGCCATCATTGCCATAGGATAACATGAGGAGTTTACTGGCTATAGAAAAAAAGAAAAATAAATGCCTGGTGCCCAAAACAGCAGCTGTAAAAATGCCCACTGTGTATGAGGACTTACAGGTGTCTAAGCATTTGCAAGATGTGTTTGCACTAGAAGTTCTACATTTTGAAAGAGGTCTCACATTTATAACTAAATGTACACAGCTACCGCGGCTCACCCCAGAGGAGCCATTCTGCCATAGTATAACTGTGGTGGCCAGTCGGGTATGGAACCGGTTTTGAAAGAATTTCTTGGGGACCCCGAGGTCAACAAAACTGGTGGTCCCATTGGAAGATATCCCCTCTATTACTTTTCTGGGGGGCAACCCAAAATTTAGGCTTTTCTGCTTTTATGTTACGATCGTTCGTGACAGAGCGAGAACCGGGATCTGTGTGTATAAACACACAAATTCTGGTTCTCTCAGGGGAGCAGAGAGATTGTGTGTTCGTACAAAGTATGAACACCGTTCGCTCTCCTGCCCTAGTCAGTCCCATTCCCCCTACAGTTAGAACACACCTTGGGAAAACAGTTAACCTCTTGATCGCCCCCTGGTATTAACCCCTTCCCTGCCAGCGACATCTATACAGTAACCAGTGAATTTTTATAGCACTGATCGCTGTATAATTGTCAATGGTCTCAAAAATGTGTCAAAAGTGTCCAATTTGTCCACTGAAAAATGCCATAAATCTATCCCCTATTTTGTAGATGCTATAACTTTTGCGCAAACCAATTTACGCTTATTGCGATTTTGTTTTACCAAAAATATGTAGAATACAACGTATGGGCCTAAACAGAGGAAAAAATATGGCATATTTATTATAGCAAAAAGTAAAAAAATATATTGTGTTTTTTTCAAAATTCATGCTCTTCTTTTGATTATAGTGCAAAAAATAAAAAAAGCAGAGGTAATCAAATACCACTAAAAGAAAGCGCTATTTGTGGGGAAACATTTTTTTGTTTGGGTAGTGTCGCACGACCACACAATTGTCAGTTAAAGCGACGCAGTGCCATATCGCAAAAAATAGCCTGGTCATCGAGCAGCCAAATCTTCATAGGCTGAAGTTGTTAATTTGCAGAGATTTGTTTTCACTTCCCGTTTTGGCTATGGGACAGGAAGTGAAGGGAAATCTCACCAAAGGGACATTGATGGAAAAAATAAACCTTACAGGAGTTATAACCATCCCGTACTCCATCCCAAATTGGAAAAAAATAAAAAAAAATAAAAAAAACACACACACACACACACACACACACACACACCTTTGCCTATAGTTCTACCCAAAAATATATAATGCAATTGTAAGTAGTTTTTCCTGTTCACAAACCTCACAATGCTTTTAGATCTAAATCATTTTAAAAAAAGGTACACATTTTCTTTCATTCACTTAAATAAAAAGATTTTTCTAAAATAAGTATCCAGTGAGCTTTCCTTATCTCATTTACATAAAGCCGGCCATAGATGGTTCAAATCTCAGCCAGTTCAGCAGGGATCGATTGAGATTTGATCCATCTAAGGCAAGGCTGATCTATCGTCAGATTTCTAGCATACGTTTATTGCCAGCGGCTATAGCTGCTGGCACTAATCATTCTCTTCTCCCAGCAGGGATGGCTCCCTATGCCCACCCTTCCTCCCCCGACCAAGAGAAGACAATAGGTCCTCGGAAGGGATTCCCCCCACCAACACTGGCTGCAAGAAAGAAAAATCGCATAATCTATCCTTAGGGAATAACCTACCAAACGGCTCCAACTATTATTGAAAGATCATCACCCACCCAGTGGGAAAACTGCCATGGAGAAAAGAAGTGAACATTTAGTAGTAGTAGATTCTTTTAAAATCAGAACCTTTGAGGATAGAAACGATGTAGCGTCCACTGCTGATTTTGTTTTTTAAGTTTCAAGCTCCATAGCAATGATCCTGGCTTTTCTACCCAATATGTCACTGATCTGAAAGAAATCATTCAGAAGCAAAATGTTGTGGCACCTGACATGCACATAACTGTTGAGAAGTATTAGGGGTTCCAAGAGGAAATGGGTTGGCTGAACACTGGCCCCTAGTACAAAAACAAAGTGTTCCAATTTTAGGTTCTGATTTCCTATTGCTAATTTAATCAGAGGCAGCACTCTAAGGGTGTGGTTTTTCAGGAAGACTCAACTGGACCCTCCAGTCTCCTCTATGGAGCGGCAAATGTCAATGGACACGTGCCAACATCCGATGGCAGACAGGTGTACAAGGACAGGAGGTCCGTTTACATCCAACCATCCATAGAGAGAGAGCTGTGTGTGTCTGCTCTGCATAAGTGGAGCAGACATGGACCATCGGACACAGAGCCCGCCCTGTGTGTAAGGGGTCAAAATGGTCCTGAAAAGAAGTCCTCAGTAGGGTACAGTATAGCAGACAGAAGTGCACCAAATATAAGGTTAAAAGTTAACCATGTTTGGTACTCTCCTCTAATATAATCTTGGATTCTGCATTTTAAAGAACTAGCAGGCAATGGCTGATTTTAGATTTCCAACCTCAGAAAGCTCTTTTTTTTTTTTTTTTTTTAAGAAAAGGATTTTTTGGGCTGTGTGAGAAGCAGTGTTTTGCATGACACTGAACATATGGGAATTATGAAATGAAGTCCCAAAGTACCACATTTCTGGGAAGATTAGGTCTACACAGCAACGAAGTAAAAGTTGGCTGTAACAGACAGGATGAGTCCCACCCCTCCTCATAAGTGGTTATAAAGGAACTCCAATTATAACAAACTATGTCCTTGTTTACAATCCACTTTACAATTAATGAATGATCTCAATGGCCTGCCACTTTATTTTTTGTGACATTTACAATGGTTGCAGAAAGACGCAATACACTAGTTTATTCATCTGTATATACAAAAAATAATAATAATAATAATAATAATAATGCTTTTTTTATAGCCTGCTAATGAATGTGAACAATGGTTTGATATAGGTATAATATTCAATGAAACAATTGCAAATTTTAGGAATGAGCTGCATTTCATTAAAATGGGTAATTTCAGCAATAAACCACTTTTGATGAAAACAATTAGGGACCAATCCTTCTGGAGAATCCAATGCAACCAATTGATCTGTGCTCTGGGCAACATATCATTTTAAAGGATTGAATCTACGGATGCTTGAAGCCTTAGTTGGGACACAGCACCAAACACATTACATGCATAGTGGTATGTAACCCATTGCCTACAGGTAAGGTACTTCTAGTAAAAATATCTCCTGCAGTGCCTCCTCCATAGTCACCAGATTGCCCTAAGCACCTTTCTTCTGAAATTGTGAAGGCTAACAGCGGCTGGTGCTACTTGAAAAAATGTCAACGCTGCTCATTAATGTGATATATTTTGGGAGAATACTAGCAATACCAATTTTCTACTTATTGAGCAGTTTATTGTGGGGCCAGATGTGGAATGAAGTGCATTTCAGTCTGATTCCTCCAACATTCTGGGCTCAAAAGACGAGCAGAGAGGTCTTCAATTTGATGCACATACTTTTCTCTTCTTTTTCTTACTGCTTTGAGTGAAGCAAGTAAGTGTCGGAGGGAGTATTAGATTTCTAGTAGAAATTATGCACAGAGATGTCACTAAAGGAGGTAGAGGTGGGGATGTGGCTTCAGACCCAGTTCAATGGCCAATGTGGCTAGGGTGAAGTTGTGGCTTCAATGAAAACTGAAGTGATGGAGACAAAAATAGAGTGCGTGAAGTTGCAACGGGTGAGGGCCTTTGTAGCAAAAGTGTGACTTGTGGACAAAAAGGGTCAAATTTACTTTGACCACAGGCTGAGATGCGGTTCAAGGAGTTTTGCTTCCAAGTGGTAAAAGCAGTGGTGGCTGGTGCTCAAACAAGCCTGTCCCCCTTGCTCACAACCGCAACACCTCATCCCATGCGGGAGACTGAAAGAAAGGCGGCAATCAGACCATGGGCTATGATCTGAGGTGGAGAAGGCTCCTGAAAGCTGCCTCTTGCCCCCTCACTCACACCTGGACTAGACAGACAGGAAGGTGGCCATACATGACCTTACCTTAGGAGGTGGTGCTGGATCCAGGGTAGGGCTCCTGGAAGCTGCCCCTTGCCCCCTCACTCGCACCCGGACTAGTCGGACAGGAAGGTGGCCATCCATGTCCTTACCTTAGGAGGTGGTGCTGGATCCAGGGTAGGGCTCCTGGAAGCTGTCCCTCCGCCCCTCTACCTGCTGCAGCTTGCTGAGGGAAGAGCCGGGCCGTTGCTTCTCCTCCCGGGCAAACAGGACGTGGGTCCTGAGAACCAATCAGCTGGGAGTCCTAAAACTCCCTGGCCAAATCATGTCTCAGGGCCCATTTCCTGATTAGCCAGGAGAAGCAGGAAGACATTAGCGAATATTAATTTGCTAATTTCACACAACTGGGTGGGCTCAGGTTGCAGTGCTCTGCGCCCCAATCCCACCCTTTTTTGAAGAAAAATTAGAACATCGAAATCTAATATGCTTCAAAAAAGAAAAAGACCCATTGAAATACATACATCCAGCACCCTGCATGTAGATTAGGGGCCGGGTGAATGAGTTATAGGGGCGGCGCCACTGCGTCCCTAATGAAGCAGCCGCCACTGGGTAATGAAGTCATTTTTTGGCTTGTATCATTTATAGACCAATAAGCCAGAAAATGTATTTCTACTGTAATAGGGTACAATTGTGCTTCCCGGGTTGTCTAAAAAGCTCTAACCAACAAGCAGAGCTCAAAACTGGATTCTTAGCACCAGTCCGTGATTTTTTTTCAGTGCTTGTGAATGTTGTATAAGTGGATGTTTTGTTTGCTAGCAACAAGGTGAGAACTGTCCTCACCAATCCTCTGCTGACCATAATTAAGTTCATGCAATTCAATGATGGTCATTCTCCCGGTCCCCCATTGGTCTAAGTGGTCCCACCTGTCGACCCAGCGTTAATAGACAGAAATACACAGTAGTGAACAATTCCTCTATATCAGAGTGGGATTTGTTGAAAAGGTATTTCGTTTTTGCATGTAGATCTTTTATTAGCAGTTTAAAGTGGTAATAAAGGTTTTATACCCTCCTCCCCAAATACTTGAGCCCCTCTCGATCCAGCAATGTCCACGAGAGCATTGGTTCTTCAGGGACTTGCACTCCTGATTGGCTTATGGCAGCAGCAGACGACATTGGCTCCCGCTATTGTCAATCACAGCCAATCAGGAGATGGAGGGGTGGGGCCCAAGCTACAGCTCCATGTGTGGAGAGAGACACAGAGCCATAGCTTGGGAGCGCACCTGCTTGGGTGTCCCCAAAGCAAGCTGCTTGCTGTGGACACCCCTGGCAGGAGGGGCCAGGAGTGTAATGGTGTAAAACCATTACACAGAGCAGGTAAGGCTCGGTTCACACAGGGGCAACACCACTTTTGGAGGCAACTTGGAAGTGACTTGACGTGACTTGACCTGACGTGACTTGACGTGACTTGGACGCGACTTACAACACTACTTTAAGTCGCCCCAGGCCAGGCGACTTGCCGTGGCCAATCAGAGAATGAGCTCTCAGAGGGGAACTCTTTTTGAGAGCTGATAATTCTCTGAGAGTCGCCTCTGTATAGACAGAGATCCGACTTGGAGGAGACCTCCATTGAAATCAATGGGTACCAGTCGCCTACAAGTCGGATTGAAGTAGTACAGGAACCTTTTCTGAAGTCGGAGCGACTTCAGTAGTGTGCATTAAGACGGCTCTCATTCACTTACATTGATTTCTACATGTTGTGCGACCTGAGGTGACTTGGGGCGACTTGAAGTCGGATCTGAGTCGCCCCTGTGTGAACCGGCACTAAGTATTACAGGTTTGTTATTTTAATGTAAAAAAAATACAAAAATAAAAAGCATTCTAAGCAATTGGTTAAAAAAAAAAAAAAACAACCTTTTAGGTACATGTCCCCCCCCCCATACCTACTAACTCGGGTCCTGCATCGATCCAGAGCTGTGCTCTTCTGCAAGACTTCTCTTCTCTCTCCGTTCTCTCACAGGCTTGGCCAAGTGCAGCAAGAGCCACTGACTCCTGCCACTGTCAGTCAAATTCAATGAGCGGAGAGCAGGGGGAGCAGGGATGAGTTAACCTGTGTGTGTGTCAATGGACACATAGAACCAGGCTCGGGTGCGGACCCACAAGCAGAAGAGTCTGGGGTGCCAGTGGGGGACCTCAGAAGAGGAGACTGCTCTACTTCTGTATCATGTGATCCAGTTCAGACAAACACACTGTGCTTGCAACCTGTATTTGGGGTGTCATTAACTTAACACTAACACCTGCTCTAGATTGCAATGGCAGTGTATTTTGAGAGAAACAAACATGGAATGCTTGTTTGTTTGTTATGCTGAAGTTTCCAATAAACTCTTTTTGCACCATTTATGTTTTTTTGTCATTAACAAGTACCTGTATAACCTGTCAGTTATGGGGAATTATGGGACATATAGTTCCATAAACAAGAAAGCCTCTGAATGGCAAGATTACTATTGGAGATCTTGATAACGCCAATCTTTCGTTGGCAAAAAAAAAAAATGCTCTGGAAGGTCTGGATGAAGTTTCCCAGAATGGATAGAACATCTACGGTACCTGGATGACTCCTGAAAGTTGGAATATGGATCTAAATACACAAAATTACCAGAAAATGGAAACACACTTCACTGATTCAATTCTAAACCCCAAGAGGCAGCTAAGGGACTCAGGTAATTTGGATGTTTTTTCATGTTTTTATTTTTTTAAATGCAAAAGGGTAAACACTCCCTTCATGAAGACCAAGGTCTTAGAAAGTGCTATCCCTACATGGAAGTGTCTTTAAATGCTCTAGATCTTGTCTCTTTACATTGTTTTTAGTCTCTCAGGTTAAAGTGGCCCTAAAGCCTTAAGGTTTCTTACCCTAAAGCATTCTATGCATTAAAAAGGAACTGCAGTCTGCTCACATAATTTGTAATAAAAATATCTTTGCCATTCTGAAGCTTCCCTCCAACCACTTTGCCTATTATTTCATATATATATTGGGATTCTGTACTTGCCAAATATGCTGCAGAAAACTCCCTCCACTGAGTCTGGCTGCAATCATTTTAACTGTGATCAGCTGAAGCTGCTGCTTGTTCACTTCCTGGATTAACACGGGAGGCACACCTCCAACTCTGCAGCTCTCATTGGCCCTCTTATGATTCATCCCCCCTCCCTTCCTGGCAAAACTATCAGGAGAGAGAGCTGTGCATGATGTCATAAGCCTAGGCTTTTTACCAGGCAAGAAACAGGAAGTGGGCTGTATAAGGCTACTTTCACACTGAGGCGCTTTACAGGCGCTACAGCGCTAAAAATAGCGCCTGTAAAGCGCCCCTCCTGTGTCTCCAGCCCGAGGGCTTTCACACTGGAGCGGTGTGCTTGCAGGATGGTACAAAAAGTCCGCCATCACTGTACTATATGTATTTTATCTCTGTATTTGGCTTTGGAGTTCAGCTTAATCTGCACACAAGCCAAAATGTGGCTGTGAGACCCTTACTAGCCCTACTCTAGCTCTCCTCTGATTTTGCTCTATGTCCATATTTATTTATTTTTGGGTGGGGCGTACAATGCACATTGGTACAATAGACATGAGGGCGCAAATGCTAAATGATGTAACTCTTTTTTTTTTTTGTCCAAAAAAGAACAAAAACAGAAAACCTTTAAAGTGATTGCAAGACTTTCTTTTTTTTGTCATGCTTACATGCTCTGTGCAAAGGTTTTGCACAAAGCTGTCCTGATCCTCTTCTTCTAAGGTCCCCCGTCAGCGCCCCCGACTCATCCTCTTCAGCAAGTGACCATCATAGAAAGCTGATTTCTATGGTGCTTACGAGCTGTGCTGCCTGTGTCTATAGACAGACAGGGGGCCTCGGTCCCACCCCCTGCTCCCAAGTCATAGAATTTGATAGCATTGATAGCTCCTGCTGCTATCAATCTGCCCAGTGATGAGGGAGAGAGCAGAGTGCCACTGGATTGAGATCAGCTCGGGTAAGTATGGGGGGGCTAGAGGGGATTCCATGGCACAGAAGGTTTTTTTTAACCTTAAAGCGGAACATCAGTCATTTCCCCCGATACTCAGTTACACTGCAGCGTGCATGAGAATCAGAAATGTAGTTCCAAAACATCTGGGGTGCCAAGGTTCGCCATCAGTGATATAGTATATGGAAAATACAGGCCAATTGGCCTCAATTAATGACCTTATCCACATTTTGATGTGAAAATCCAAGTCCATACCACTTCCTCTTAATAGGTAGGAACTAACTGCCAGGCCATGCAAAAGTAATGTTATTGGTATTTAAAAAAGGGAATTAATGTGCAAACATATTCTTGTTGGGACTTGTAGTTTTACACCCAATTGGTGTACCATAAATTGCCTATCTCTGAAATAGATGAACTACAGAACTGTTGCCATCTCAGCCGAATCACTGGAAGGAACATCCTATATTAATTACACGGTATGTTTCCTTATCAACACCACACAGTCACTATTGCCCAGCAGAAAGTCAAACAATGAGACATGGGATCTTATCTTTCACTTGACATTATTTCCTAGTCATTTATCTCTGGCAACAGTATTTTCCAGTATATGCAAAGAAGACTCAATACAATGAGCTCAACATAAACGTTACACAAAGAAGAGACACAAATAGAGCCTTTAACATTCATTACATACATCTGATGTGATGATCCATATGACAAATATAATGGACTATGTCAACCTCTTCCCACCAAACCCTGGTGTCCATCTAATGGGGTCTTTTTATGCCCAGGGGACATGACGGACGACCTAATCACATGACCATTGTGATTGTCACAGTGGTCACATAATCAGAAGCCCGTCTCACCAGCTCCCAATTATGGCTAGAGACCTAGAAATGACACCATGGTCCCTGTGCTGGGAGCATGCATTAAGAACATTGACAGCATAGAAACCTTGGCCATCCATGGCCTTTTAGTTTTTTTTCCCCCCTCTTCATGCGTCCGTTTGCGTACATGTGTAAATTAATGACTTTGCAGATTTGTCCATTTTGAGTTTACAGATTTAAAGGCAGTCCAGTTTTACTGATATTAGTATACCGGCCTATAGAAAAACAACAGAGCTCAGGTTAGATCAGGAAAAAAAAATAAAAAATGGAAAAGAAAAAAAAACCACACACACACACACACACACACACACACACACACTACTGCATTATTGTCAGCTATATGCAGGAGCCAGAAAACACACATAAAAATTAGGGCTGTGGAAATTAAAGATGAATTCCTCGATTCATCTTTTTGATCGTTCAAAATTCTTTAGATCGGTACTCACCTCTCCGCCGGCTCCTGGGTCTTCAGGGAGTTCCGTCAGAGATCCCGTGACATCACAGACATCAATGTCACTGGACTCTTCCCCCCCTTCCCCAAGTGCCTCCGTCTGCTAACGAAGGGAAGGGGGAGGACTCCGGTGACATCAAAGTTCTGGTTGAACGTAGCACGTACGGGGGAGGAGCTACACATGACCTCACCCACTGCTGCCCTACAGAACTAACACGATTGTCGGCTTTACATGCTGTGTTTTATTATCTTTATGTGAGTAGTTTGTGTTTGAACACAAAAATTAAATCTTATACTTAAGTGGTGAGCACTTCGATCTTTTCTTTCTACTCATGACCTGGCGTCCTTGCTGAGATCTAAGGAGATGTGAGGGAAGTTTATGGTCCGTGTTAACCCTTCTGATACCCGCTTGCATGACCACCTGTTTGCAGGGGGTCATGCAAACGGGGTCCATGCCATAAGGTGAGAGTGATTAGTTAGACCGGAGGTGGAGGGATTGTCACGCTACTGTGGGGAAATAAAATACTTTGCTACAGTGCTACAGTTATAATTTAAAACGTTTGTGTGAACTGTGAAGTTAAGTCATGGATTGTGGAAACAAACTAGTGTCGGGTGACTGTATATAGTGTATACCACATTTACCACTGACTAATGCAGAGTTGCAATGCAAGGAGATCAGCTAAAAGTAGTTGGATGTCGGATGAGTGCGTTATAATTCATCGAAATTAGTCAATAAAAATGTTTAATCAGTAACAGCCCTAATAAAAATACAAAAACAAACAGCAATAAAAAAAAGACACAGAGGTGTGAATTCAGCCTAAAGATTGAAAACGACGTATAACAGAAAGAAGCAGGAAGACTGGTAAAGGAGTGTAAAGGCCTAGGGCAATTGTCATATCAATCATCTGACAGACACACGTGAGCTCCTGCTGAACCTCACCCTGCACTAGAATTTCATTGTTCACACAGAACAGCCCCAGTACATTGTCACATTACGTGGTCTCTTATCTCTAAAATTATCTCTACTTTATCTCTAAAATGATCTCTACTTTCTTATCTCTAAAACTAGTCAAATGTCACCAAGGCTGCAGTGAGCACCTTCCATGGCAGAGCCTGCGGGAAGAATGGTCTCAGATAGTCTGTGTTGCTTACTAAGCAGCTAATCCAAATTTCTTCATTTGTTTCTCCCACTGTGAAAATCGAATTGGTTGCTGGGACACGCAACAAACTGTTCTCAAATATAATGCAAGAGATCCCATATTACATTTTGTATAGATAACTTGTCATGAAAGAAATACGGACGCCACCATTGTTATCCTCATTCTGTTAAAGGTGTTGTAAAGGTTCGGATTTTTTTAAATAAAAAACAAACATGTTATATTTACCTGCTCTGTGCAAGGGTTTTGCACAGAGCAGTCCTGATCATCTTCTGAAGTGCCCCGCCGGTGCTCCTGGCTGCTCCCCTTTATCGGGTGCCCCCACGGAGAGCTGCTTTCCATAGGGAACTGGTGAGGGCATGCTACCGAGTCCCACTGCTGTGTCCATTGGGGCAGACAGCGGAACTCAGCCCCGACCTGTGCTCCCATGTCACTGAATTTGATTGGCAGCAGTGGGAGCCAATGGCTCCTGCTGCTATCAATATGTCCAATGAGATGAGAGGCAGCAACTGGAGCCGCTGGAGTCATGCACAGCGATGCAATGAATGGGCTCAAATAAGAAAAAGGGGGTCTAGACCGGGGGGGGGGGGGGGGGTTCTGCTGCAAAGAAGGGTTCTTCACCTTAATGCATAGAATGTATTAACCACTTCAGCCCCGGAAGAATTTACCCCCTTCCTGACAAGAGCACTTTTTGCGATTCGGCACTGCATCGATTAATTGACAATTGCGCGGTCGGGCGACAAGGCTCCCAAACAAAAATTGCCATTCCTTTTTTTCCCCACAAATAGAGCTTTCTTTTGGTGGTATTTGATCATCCTTGTGTTTTGTTTTTTTTTGCACTATAAACAAAAAAAATAGCATCAATTTTTGAAAAAAAAAAAAAAAAAAGCATTATTATTTTTTACTTTTTGCTATAATAAAGATCCCCCAAAAATATAAAAAAAAAACAATTTCCTCAGTTTAGGCTGATACATATTCTTCTATATTTTTTTTTTTTCAAAAAATATCGCAATAAGTGATTATTGATTGATTCGCGCAAAAGTTATAGAGTTTACAAAATAGGGAATATTTTTATGGCATTATTATTATTTTTTTTTTAAATGGGGGCAATCAGCAATTTTTATCATGACTGCGACATTATGGCGGACACATCGGACATTTTTGACACATTTTTGGGACCATTGTCATTTATACAGCAATCAGTGCTGTACAAATGCACGGATTCCTGTGTAAATGACACTGTCAGTGGAGGGGTTAACCACTAGGTGGCAGTGTAGGGGTTAAGTGTGTCCTAGGGGCGTGTTGCTAACTGTGGGGGGCGTGGCTGTGTTTTACACATCACTGATCTCTGCTCCAATCAGAGGGAGCAGAGATCAGCGACACTGTTGCTAGGCAGAACGGGGAGATGCTTGTTTACTTTAGCATCTCCCCGTTCTTCCTCTCAATGAGGCCATCGCAGGTATCCCCGCGGCAATCGAGTCGGCGGGACCCACAACCCAACTCACGGAGCTTCCTGCAGGCACGCCCCCCCGTCGTCTCTTAAAGGGCAACATACAGGTACGCGATTCTGCCTGCACATGCCCTTCTGCCAATGTATCGGCATGAGGCGGTCGGGAAGTGGTTAAGGTGAAAAACTTTGAGACATTATAATCCCTTTAATGTCTGTTACCTGACCCTCTTGTTCAAATACTTGAGTCACTGACCCATAACAAGTAAACATTCATACACACCATAAGAACACTTTCGTCTGGGGAACGATCATACGATTTTCTTAAAATGCATACGCAACTTTCGAAAGCCAATTCCGATCTTCTGGACGAAAACCTTCTGAAGGGACAAACTCCAATTTTTTTCCTCGTACGGGAACAGAACAAACTATTTTCATTTAATTAATGTGTACTGTTTTTTCGTACAATTTCATAAAATCAGAAACTAAAGACTGCATTAAAAGGAACAAAACAACGAAAAAAAAAGCCTTTGTAGTACGAGAAATTTTCATACGTTATTTCCTTCCTTGGTTCCCACTTGCTGTGAAACAAGAAAGAAAAAAAAAAAAAAAAACAGAAGTGAGCTTGCCCGAATTTCTTATAGTGCGTGCCCATTTAGATCAGCAAAGTCAGACTTTTCTTCCACTTTTTAGATCTGTGGAATTGTTATGTAGGAGCGCTGAGCCTTATAGAGATGAGTTATAACATAAATGGGTGGATTGTGGTTCTAGAGGGTGCCAACCATCAACTGTGGGGTCTTGCTAGACCCCCTTAGAAATTTACTAAAGTTTGGAAAGGATGGGAACAAATCACTGTGCATTTGTTTCTGTATTTTTTCCAATTTATTTTAAACCAAACCAGTCATTTTTTCAAGGTGGCTTAATGCAGCTAGCAGGTGCAATTTACTTCAAAAGATCTGTGTGTCCTCAAAGAGCCCCCAAAATGAAAAGTCACAATGTATGCAACTATTACATCAGAACTCTCAGAAACACACATTGTATTGTAAACACATCAGCCAGAGAACCAACTTGGCGCAAAACTTGAACTCATCAGTAACTTCAATCACAGGAATGTATTAGAATCGAGAGGGTAGGCTCGGTTCACACAGGGGCGGCACGACTTGCAGTGCCGCGACCTGTACACGATCAGCGGCGACTTGCAAAACGACTTCTGTATAGAAGTCAATGCAAGTCGCCTGAAGTAGTACAGGAACCTTTTTTCTAAGTCGGAGCGACTTGAGTCGCTCCTATTAGAATGGTTCCATTGTACAGAATGGAGCGCGACTTGTCAGGCGGCTAAGTCGCCTGAACAAGTCGCCCCTGTGTGAACCGAGCCAAAGTGTGGGAGAACAATATTGTCAGTCTGCTGCAAGCAAGAGGAAGGTATTTCCGCAGTCTCTTCTTCCCCAGTGATCATTCTGACTGTGACATTATCACAAGGCAAAAGGTAGAAGCCCAGGCAAAAATAATGACATGATTGTTACATCTAGGGAAAGAATTTTTTTCTAGGGAGGTAGTCCCTGACCCTGGATGATGCCTTGTCAAAGATGGCACTGACTTTCTGGGTAGAAAGGAAGACAAAGACATTGGGAGAAGGAGAGTAAATACCTGCATATGCACTACTTTGCACGTATTTACTGAACATGAAAAGATATATCTGATGTGCCGCACTCTTCGGGTTCTGGAGTCTTTGAAATGCATAGAAGTGATTTAAGAAAAGTGGAAGGCATATGAATACACCAGGTGGTTTCTGTTAACAGCTAATGTCAGTTCAGCAACCTTTAGCGAACGGTAGTGCAGCGATTTGAACATATATGGGCACATAATAATCGCAATAGAGAGCCAACTGCTAGGACACTGAGCTGCCAAAGTTGAAAAATCATTAGGCGATTCCTTTTAGCGCCTGCCAATTAAAAGATAACTAAACCCAAGAACAAAAATGTACTATAAAATATTGCAACAAACCAGTCCTCAGATGTGGTGGCTGCATGTATTAAAATTGTTCTTATCCTGAAAAATAAAATAAGTACAGAAAATAACTTTTGTCCTTACCAGAAATGCAGTGCAATTGTCACTGAGCTGAACCAGAACCAAACAAGGTTATCTTGTTTGTGTAAACTACCAATCTCATCACCCCTCAACCCAGGAACAGAAGTTGTTTGTAAGGTCATGGGGTCAATATAAAGAAAATATAGGGGCCCTTTCACACGGGTGAACCGATCAGGTCCACCTGTCAGCTTTTCAGGCACTGACATCTGGTCCGCTAATAGTAGACAGATGGGGATGCGTTCCCCATCCACCTTGCGGATCAGATGGCAGTCCAAGCGGTTCGTTTACATCCCACCACCCATAGGAGGAGAGCAAGTCTGTGTCCGCCCTGCATTAGCGGAGCAAACACGGACCAGCAGACAGATTCCCCACTAAGCAGGTGGACTCCAACAGAGCCTGCCCCATGTGTAAAGGTTCTATGTCTGAAATAGAAAAATGAATGCAGCCAACTCATGTAAGAACTGGTATGCTAGAATATATGCATTTTTTGTTCTTTGATTTGTACATGCTTTGGGTAAAAATTTCTGATGCTACAAAAAGTTCCATTTGAAGAGCACCACTTAAAAGGAGTCAAAGCTTGTTTGGCTGTACTTCTATGGATCAGACGTATAATTTGTTTTGCACTCCTGTGACACGTTGTCAGCAGAGAGCGAACTGAAGTCGGCTCTCTGCTGAGGTCACCAATGTCAATTCAGGCACCACATTATCCTGACCATGCACTACGGCCTATACAAATGGCTTGTAATCACGACTATTGAAATGGATTCAGCAATGGTTACTATTTATGGGAATTTCACCTGTCTCCCTTTTTAAGCGATCATCTGTATGTATTGTCTAGTCTTACTATTTTTCTTATCTAAATGCAAGAAACGTACAACACAGAACGTGGTGGGGTCAGCAAAATCAATTTCCTTTGAACCAGAACGAGGCTAACGTAGAACTATGCCCTCTTTGTTTACATTTAGAAAAACAAAAGGTAAAATTGGGACGGTTTCTTGTTAGTAAGGCGGATTGCCCATCCTTGATTTCCTCCTCACTCTCATGGTCTATTGCTCTGCCATTAATACTGCCTGTAGTAAAATCATCTGTGACAGGAATAATCTCACATAATTTCCCAATTACTCCTACAATAGTTTACACGCCCCCTGTAGCTTTCCAGGCTACAGGGGTGACGTAACAACTATCCCAACATGGAACATGGGTGTTACTAGTGGTGGAGTTGTGTTTGAAGTTTTCCTACTTTATAACTCCTACTGACTGTGAATGTATACATTACTCCTTGCTCTAGTCCTCTTTTGTATGGGCACGTAAAAGGTGCTAATTGTGCCACTTGTTACACCTAACCAATATCCACTGCAGCTAAAGGTGCAAGGATTTATTGGACATGTGGTCCCGAGGATGATGCCATCAAGCTGCTCCCTGGCCAGACAGAGAAAGAAGAGTAAAGAATTGATCAGAGCAGTCACAAAAGTATCTGAAAGGTAACAATTAATGGACAGGAGGTGGGGACCTAGCTTAATTTTTGTTTAATAACTGGAATTCTGAGTTAAAGGACTACAGCCAACACAATATAATCACTTTGTTTTTATTCCAGTCACTTTAATATGAACAAACAATCATGCAATGCTTTGTGCTTCTTGCACCAGAATATCCGCTTTCTGCTTCATTTCTCAGATGGGATCATATTGCAGTAGAAAATAAAGGCCAGGTATAGTAAGCAGTCTCTTAGACTTCATCATATCAGACCTGATCCTCGTATACTTTAGTAACACTCAAATGTAGTCAATTTAAATATAAAATTTCTCAGTTTATTAAAGTAGTCCTAAGGGGGCTCCTTCTACTGACCCCTGGTCACTACAAGAAATATTAGTGATGCGAGAGTTGGCAGTAGGAACCACAGCAGTCAGCAGAATAGGATTAATGCCAGAAGTTTCAGAAATCAGGCCATTGGACAAATGAATATCATTTTGCTTTCTTCACATGGTACTGTTGTCAAATTTTTCTTAATTCCCAGACAGGGCCACTTCAAGTCCCTTTTTAAATGGCAAGCTGTAGGGTCCTTTCACACGGGAGGGATCCATGATGATCCGCCCAGTGAACATCCGCTTGCACAGCGAGGATCGCTCCGTCGATCCCCGTTGAGCAGGAAGATGGCAGGTCCGTCTCTGCACACTGTGCAGGGACGGACCTGTCAGAGCCAT
Source organism: Lithobates pipiens (assembly GCF_037356315.1). Classification (NCBI taxonomy): domain Eukaryota; kingdom Metazoa; phylum Chordata; class Amphibia; order Anura; family Ranidae; genus Lithobates; species Lithobates pipiens. Next base: position 67,221,999 of record NW_027507686.1, on the reverse strand, counting down.
CCCATGGGTGATCGGATGAAGACGGACCGCAGAGTCCGTCGTCACCCGATCCGATCCTCAGACGGATGGAAAAGTAGGTTTTTCCTCCGTCACACTTTTTTGGATCGGAGTAGGTCGGATGTCAGCAGACATGTCACCGCTGACATCCGACGTTCCATAGTGGTCTTTGAAGCATCCGTTCAGGTCCACCTAAAAAAAAAAAAAAAAAAAAAAAAAAAACCCTGACAGGCCGACCAGAACGGATCGTTCGTGTGAAAGAGGCCTTAATGATTTTTAATCTCGGGTAGTTATATATTTTGAAGGTTCACAAGTTTATATTTGAAATAGTTTATTTGTATACATTTTTAAAATAAACACAAATTTCTTGGTGCTTCTATGACTGCTTACAATTCCCAAGTCCCAAGTCCCGCCAGGACATTTCATGTGGCCAAAAAAAAAAAAAACACACGAGGGCGCAACCACCTTGTGCATTACCATTGATAAGTTTATTGAATCCACAAAGACAGATACTTGCATGGCGAGAAAAAAATAAAAAAAAAGGAGGGAATGGGCATGACCCTCAAATGTCCTCAGCCATCTAACCATTTGACGAGTCATACTGAGTTCAAGCTGAAACAGATCAATTTTTCTTGATGTTTATTAAATCGGCATGCGAGTATCCATTTGTCTTTGTGGATTCAATAAACTTATCAAATGATAAACACAAGGTGGTTGCGCCCTTCTGTGTGTTGTCTTCAGTTTGTTTGGAAGCGTTCCTGGTCTGTGGAGAGCTGCACCCTGGACTGGCACCGTGAAAAGAAATTAGATATGAAGATTCCCCTTGGGTTTAGTGCTGGAGGGTAGTTTGGAGAGCATTCAAATGTGGCCCTCACACCTCTCCTGATGTCTCCAACCCCACCTTGTCTCAGCAGTTGGTAGCAGAGGAGAGGACAGAACTCCTTCTACAGATCCTGCGCCTTAAAAATACTCTCTTCCTCCTTCCTAACATCCATTCTTACCAACCTGTGTAAAAAAGATGCATATATACTTACCTATATTCATGCTGCTCCAGTCCGGTCACATGAGCTGATTACCCTGGCTCAGCCAGAGCCACTGCAGGGGAGAGGAGGAAGCTCGGACAGCAAGCTAATGGGCGACGCCACTGCTGAAGCATTACCAGTCGTTGAGTGCTCTTTCCTGTTCCCATTAGCTGGCCGCTGGCTGACACACACAAGACGAGGTGACTGGACTGGAGCAGCATGAAAATGGGCAAAAATACATTTCACTCTCATTGGCGTTAGGAGGAAGTAGGGAGTATTTTTTTACATTAGTTATGGTTGCCCAGAATTCTTGCCCAGAAATTGCCCAGAAAACACATAAAACAAAGACTCAACATTCCCATTTCTTTTTGTACTGTTCATTTTTATTTACACAGGCACCTCCGTGTATTTGGCATTACAGTAGTATAAAAGACAGAATAGAAGTGAGACATCTAAGTACCTCAAGTAATAAGGAACCTTGGAACAAAGTCAACATCACATAAACATACTTCTACGGATATGTACACCCTTCTTAATAAATGATTTTGTTTTTGTCTGTGTATAAGCCTCCAATAAAGATTGCTTATTCTGCAAACAAGAACGTTGGCACAAACCATGATCCAAAATATCTGAGTGACTCCATCACAAAGGCTTACAATTTCAGATGTCACTAGAGATTCCTGGCAATGAATTGAAACCTTAGAAATATGCCAGCGGTATTACATGGTTTTGTACCCAGGTAAATCACAGCTCACAACCCGATTTGCTTGCAGTTACAACAGTCTGGTAAAGGCCCAGGTAGGACATAAGCCAAATATTTTTGGCTGGCGTGCATTACAGCTTCCAACTCATATACACAACTTACTAAATTATGCCAAGAGAGTGCCGACTTCTGTTCAGAACCACTTACAAAGTCTTCTGTAAGCTTCTGCAGTAGCTGGAGAGAAAAGCAAGGCCACCAAAGCAATGCACAGGTTGACAGATCAAGGAGTATGATGCTTATCTAAAACATCCTGTACTATGACCAAGGATGCCTCAGAGCAATTTAAGTGGTCAATCCACCTAAAACAGACTGCAGTTTTCTGCCAATGCTCGAAAGGGTAGCCAGATTTCTATTATTTCTGGGGGTCCCAATGATGACCTAGATGACCAAGGCTGGCTGTAGACAGAGCCATGGCTTGCAGCAAAGAAAACTGCTCGATTCCCCCATCACTCTGTCAAAAATCACATGTAAACGATCAACCTTGGTACATTCAGCCTGCCCATATATGGTTCAAATCTCAGCCGATGCTGATGAAATTCATGAAGCCGAGATTTAAACCATCATCCACAGCAGCTATTACAAAGCATTTTAACCACTTCCCGACCAGCGCACGACGATGTACATCGACAGAATGGCACGGGCAGGCATATTGGCGTACAGGTACGTCCAATATTCAATGCCGCCCTGCCGGCGGTGCGCTCCCGCGCTGGTCGGGACCCCCGTGAGTCCGGTCGCGGGACCCGCGGACTCGATCGCCGCGAGCATCCCCGCGATCGTCTCACGGAGCGGCCGAATGGAGGAAATGCCGAGTAAACAGCATTTCTCCATTCTGCCTAGCAACTAGTGACGCTGATCTCTGCTCCATGTGATTGGAGCAGAGATCAGTGTTCACTAAATGAAAGCCCAACCCCCCCACAGTTAGTAACACACCCCTAGGAACACTTAACCCCTACACTGCCACCCACTGGTTAACCCCTTCACTGCCAGTGTCATTTACACAGGAATCACTGCATTTATATAGCAGTGATTACTGTATAAATGACAATGGTCCCAAAAAATGTGTCAAAAATGTCCGATGGGTCCCCCACAATGTCGCAGTCACAATAAAAATCGCTGATCGCCACCATTACTAGTAAAAAAAAAAAAAAAAATTATTATTAAAAATGCTATAAAACTATCCCTATTTTGTAAACGCTATAACTTTTGCGCAAACCAATCAATAATCGCTTATTGCGATTTTTTTTACCAAAAATATGTGTAGAAGAATACGTATCGGCCTAAACTGAGTGAAAAAAATGTTTTTTTTATATATTTTTGGGGGATATTTATTATAACAAAAAGTAAAAAATAATGCGTTTTTTTCAAAATTTTCGCTCTATTTTTGTTTATAGCGCAAAAAAATAAAAACCGCAGGGGTGATCAAATATCACCAAAAGAAAGCTCTATTTGTGGGAAAAAAAAAGGACGTCAATTTTGTTTGGGAGCACGACCGCGCAATTGTCAGTTAAAGCGACACAGTGCCGAATCGCAAAAAGTGGTCTGGTCTTTGACCAGCAAATTGGCCCGGTCTGAAAGTGGTTAAAGGGGACCCGTTAAGACAACAATATGGGTGCTGTCATAGCGGACTTGTTTTTGAAGATGCATTCTTCTGAGCTGTAATCCTTATTCTTCCTTCACTACTTTGAGGTCAACCAAATCAGAACAAGATAAAGTATATTAGGGCCTGTGTGTCAATTGACTTTGGGCTTGTCTCAATGGCATCAGTTCAGATTTCATTGATAAGTGCATTTGACTGCAGGTCTTTCTGGCCTGCAATTGACCCGTTTTAAACATGCAAGCAACACTAACTATTAGAAACTATTTTAAAAATGTTCCCTCCTCCCACCTATCCTGCATACCCTGTGCAAAAACTAGATCTGTGTACTTCCCTTTTATTAATCTTGTCCAATCACATGATTCTGCAGCTTCAGCTCCCCTGTGTAAGCTTGCTGCCATGGGCCAGACATTGTCAGCGCTCCTGCCTCCCCCCTGCAATAGACAGACACTTTCTAACACAAGGGAGGGGAGACAGGAGCTGCAGGATTACCTGACTGGACTAAAAATAGGCAAGTGCACAGATGTTTTTTTTTTTTTTTTTTACACAGAGTATGCAGGATAGATAGGATGGGTAAAAAAAAAAAAAAAAAAAAAAAAGGGGGGGGGGGGTTAACTTAGGGAATGTTTTAAGAATATTATATATATTAATATTATAAGAATAGTACGTATTAGGCATTTTTAATTTTTTCCCTACCTTAAGCAGATTTTGCATTCCAATAGACTTTGTATGCAAATCCAAAGAAGCAAGCAATGTGAAGCAAACTAAGCCTTTGGCACGGGCCCATAGTAGTCCCAACACCTTATAGGCATATGCTGCTAAAGCACCCAGGAATACCTGGTTCTGCTTACAGCTGCCCATGTATATGATAGAAAACTGTACAGAGCTATGCTCTGCTACATGCGCACAATCATAATGTCCCATATGCAGGTAGCATGCAGGACATCATGTCTGTGCATGTGCATCACTTACCTACAGCTGCCGTCATGTTTGCTCATGTTGTGCTGATGAATATGCCCATGCGATTGTGCCCCCAAGTGATTCTATGAGCAGCTGAGCGCACCCCGATTCCTCCTCCAAACAGTGACTCAGCAGCCTTCCACATCTAGCAGAATTTGTTTGTTAAATAATACAAAGTTACAAGATACGTGGGACCCTTTTGGATAGCATTTCATAACAATATTGTACACGTGGGGCGAATAACCAATTTTATGACATACTCTGAAACCGCATTATTGTGCAAAAATGCTGGAAACAAAAGAAGCACCATTTATAGAAAAGGCTTGCTGCCTGGGAGACCTTTTTGGGTAGATTTATAAGCCCTGGAAAAATATAATGTAGACAAATTGCAGTCCAAATGCAAACTTTTGGCAGTTAGAGCGCATACTGCAGCCAAGCATTGTATTGCTCATGTGATTTCTTATCAACTGTCGCTTTTAATGGATCATATGACCACTCATCAACTCCCATATCATCCTGAAGTGTAAAAGTATCTTTATAAGAAAATAGAAAATTGCCAGTTGCGCTGCTTTTCATGAATTGTTAACTCAATACCTTCAATGCCAACAGACTTTATTATTATTATTTTTTAAAGCAGGACAATACTCACTTCCACTCCAATGATGTGGCATCCACGAGCTCCTCTGCCCGGTCACTGACATCTTTGGGTGGCCGCCGGCTGGGTCTTGATCAGCAACAGCCGTCATTGGGCAGGCAGGAATGATGTCACTCCCGTGCATGCGCGAGACTTCAGTCAGATTCTGTACTGACAAATCTGTACAGTGAGCTGGGCGCGTAGGCTCACTATACAAGGTCGGACAGGCAGGTATGTAGCTTTAATGCAGAAGAGACAATGCATTTAAAATTCCACCTGTCTGCCAATTTTATTTCCATAGACTAAAGTTCAACTTTAACCACTTCCCGACCAGCGCACGACGATGTACGTCGACAGAATGGCACGGGCAGGCATATTGGCGTACAGGTACGTCCAATATTCGATGCCGCCCTGCCATCGGGAGCGCGCCGCCGGCGGCACGCTCCCGCGCTGGTCGGGACACCCGTGAGTCCGGTCGCGGGACCCGCGGACTCGATCGCCGTGGGCATCCCCGCGATCGTCTCACGGAGCGGCCGAATGGAGGAAATGCTGTGTAAACAACATTTTTCCATTCTGCCTAGCAACTAGTGACGCTGATCTCTGCTCCATGTGATTGGAGCAGGGATCAGTGTACACTAAATGAAAGCCCAACCCCCCCACAGTTAGTAACACACCCCTAGGAACACTTAACCCCTACACTGCCATCCACTGGTTAACCCTTTCACTGCCAGTGTCATTTACACAGGAATCACTGCATTTATATAGCAGTGATTACTGTATAAATGACAATGGTCCCAAAAATGTGTCAAAAATGTCCGATGGGTCCCCCACAATGTCGCAGTCACAATAAAAAAAAAAAAAAAAAAAAAAAAAAAAATCGCAGATCGCCGCCATTACTAGTAAAAAAAAAAAATTATTTACAAAATAGGGATAGTTTTATAGCATTTTTATTAACGCTATAACTTTTGCGCAAACCAATCAATAATCGCTTATTGCGATTTTTTTTACCAAAAATATGTAGAAGAATACGTATCGGCCTAAACTGAGGGAAAAAAATGTTTTTTTATATATTTTTGGGGGATATTTATTATAACAAAAAGTAAAAAATAATGTGTTTTTTTCAAAATTGTCGCTCTATTTTTGTTTATAGCGCAAAAAATAAAAACCGCAGGGGTGATCAAATACCACCAAAAGAAAGCTCTATTTGTGGGAAAAAAAGGACGTCAATTTTGTTTGGGAGCCACGTCGCACGTCCGCGCAATTGTCAGTTAAAGCGACGCAGTGCCGAATCGCAAAAAGTGGTCTGGTCTTTGACCAGCAAATTGGTCCGGTCTGAAAGTGGTTAACCACTGGGCACTTAAACACCCTTCCTAACCAGACCAATTTTCAGCTTTCGATGCTCTCACAATTTGAAGGACAATTACTCAGTCATGCAACACTGTACCCAAATAAAAATGTTGTCCTTTTTTTCATACAAATAGAGCTTTCTTTTGGTGGTATTTAATCACCGCTGATTTTTTTTTTTTTTTTTTTTGCGCTATTAATCAAAAAAGACTGCAATAAATTTTAAAAGAAATACAATTATTTTATTTTATTTTTTACCGAATTTGTAGAGTATTGGCAGAGTATTGCACAGTGTGGCAGAGTATTGGCAGATTATTGCACAGTATTGGCACTGAGCAGCACTGTGGGCACTTCACATCCAGCCCACAGCGCTGCTGCCATCTCTCCCCCTCTCCCCTCTCACTGTACCGATCGGTACAGAGAGGGGAGGGAGGAACCGGCGTCATGACGTGATGCCGGTTTGTTTACAAGTGATCACTCCGTCATTTGATGGAGCGATCACGTGGCAAGCGGCCACTATCAGCGGCCATTTACCGTGATTCGCCGGGTCCAGACACGGATGTTCCTGGGTGCGTGCCCCAGGGGGCGCGCGGGAGCAAGATTCTGGAAGGATGTCCATGGACGCCCTCCCAGAATAAGCCGACCGCGCTGTAGCCGTCTTTCAGCTATGGCCCGGTCGGCATGTGGTTAAAGTGGAGCTCCACGCAAAAGGGGGAAATTCCTCATTAAGCACTCCCTCCCCCTCTTATGCCCCATTTGGCATGCAATTTGTTTTGGGGGGGGGGGGGTCTGAGCGGAAGTTCCCCTCTCCCCCTCCCTTCTTGCAATCTTCTGAGACATGTCAGAGGTCCCAGAAGATTGCCCGATCATTCAGAAGATGCAGCGCAACTCGCGCATGCACACCCGTCTGTGAAGCCACAAGCTGTCATAGCCGGTGTAATGCCAGAGAGAGGAGAGGGAAAGAATCGAGGGTTCGGGCAGCCACATCACTGGATCCTGGGACAGGTAAGTGTGTGTGTGTTTAATAAAAGTTAGCAGCCACACTTTTTGTGTAGCACACTGCCACATCATTTGACAGAAGACAAAATAAGTGCAAGAAGTAGTAGGCATCTAAAGAACCTCCCATTATATTACTTACACTCACTGCTACCCCTATCCAAAGGGCTACAGGGCTGTGTTTTTCTATTGATGCACATGAAGACATATCTCTAATCCCTGCATGCTATGGTGGCTCCACAGGACACTGCAAGAAAAAGGAGTCCTCCTGAAACAGAAAACCTGGGGCAGCAGTCATATCACTCACCTAAACAGGAACATAGACAGGAATTAAAAGAAAAAGCTGTATACTTCGTAAATTATTAAATCTACTGCTAAAAGTTAAAAGTTTTCCCCCGAAACAGGTTAGCCATTTTGTGAATTATTAATCATTGGACTTCTTTATTTGGTTTGGCGCAACTTCTTTTGGTTTAAGCTCAGGGTGACATTCCTGGGTACCCATTGGTGGGTAGCCCTGGTTGCATGTGGGCCACTTAGACAGAGCCAGTGAGCTTTTTGAATGACTGCCTTCTTTCCCCTTACTACTTGGTGTTTACAAGCATTGAAGTCCCAGTGCCTCTTGGATGTATACATTAGAAAGATGTAGGACATCAGTCTGAGATTCTAGGGGATATTTGAAGGTGGTTTATTTGGCAATTCCTTGACTGGGTTGCGACTGAGTATATCAGGTTTTACGTTTTAATCCAGATACCCTGGATCTTAGAGCATGTCCACCATGTAAGGTATAAGTCATCCCGCAGATCAGTTTCAAAAGCAGTTGTAAATATGAGGGGCTAGTTTTACTAATTTAGAAGGAACTAAACTTAAACGGGTTGCATTAAGGCAAAAAACCTTCTGTAGTGCTGCAATCCCCCCAGTGCCCCCGTTTTACTTACCTCAACCCGGTTTTCTTCTCCCCGGGGACAAGCACACCAGCTCTAGCTGGTGTCTCATGTACTGATTGGATAGACTGATAGCAGTGAAGCCATTGGCTCTCGCTGCTGTCAATCAAATCCAATGATGCGGGCACGAGTCCTGCTTTTTGTGTCAATGGACGCAGAAGCAGGACTCGGGAGCGTGCCCACATGGGTGTACACCGAAGGAGAGAGATTCTCCAACGTGGCCACTCGATGCAGGGAGGAGCTATTGGTGTCGCTGAGGGACCCCAGAAAAGGAGGATCGGGGCCGCTCTGTGCAAAATGAACTGCACAGTGGAGGCAAATATGACATGTTTGTTATTTTAAAAAATTAAAAACACGAGGGTTTAGTAACCCTTTAAAGAAAAATACAGAAAATATATCTTTGAGATCTTACTCGAGTTTTGAGTTGGGCCAGTACAAATTCTCAAAGGCAGATGTGGAATAACCTGGCATTTATGGGTTAAAGTACATGAAAATGAGTATATTTGGGCAAATCTGAAAATCTCCAAGTTTTGTGGTTGATACTGGGTTTGGAAGAATTACAAGGTTTTAGTGCTGGAGTTGGAGACATAATCTTCAATCTGCAAGAGGCTTTTGTTAGGCCGTCACTGAAATAAAAGAGTTCGTACAACAGGCCAATAACGATGCAGGGAACTCTGCCTGCAACAGAAAGGGCTATAACTGGCAGGACCTCCAAGTAAGGAAATTAAAAAAAAAAAGATTCATAGAAATTAGTTAAGAAATCATTTTTGGTTAAGAAATCATGTGAAGCATACGGATAAACCTGCAACAAAGTAAATGGGGTCAACTTATTCCAGTGAAGGTTAAAAACTGAGAGCGAATTTCTATCCGATTCCACCATTTAACCTGTCCTCAGATTTTCTAAACTTAGCACATAAAGTGTTTCATGGGGGTAAAAGTAATATTTTTTTCAGCAACAGCCTACATTTCAATCCTTGTTTCATATCTGGCTATTTAGTAAGGCAAAAAGCAATGTGGAAAGGACAGCGATCATAACGGCCAATCTATAAAACATCTTTTAGTAACCCAGCCACAGCAAATTGAATGGCTGCAATAGGTTACTGCCCTTTGTACATGACGATTGTTACTAGCACTGCTTTAATAAGCTTGACTGCGTATAGTACATAGACGGCCTGGTTATACTCTAGAATACCTAAACAATGACCTGGACAGAACAATGTTATCCTAAGCCAGCGACAGTATTTCAGACTTTCTATTCAAAATACAGGAACTGAACTCCTGCCAAAATACCATGCAGCCCATGATTTGGAGATGTGTTTACACTGGACTGTCCAGTATTGATGTATTAATGTCGGTTAGATTGGCTTTGGCCGTCTTCTGGTGTTCCAGATAGAGATGATGCCATCTGATGACACTTACATAACATAATACATACACAAGGATGTCATTAAGGTCACACCCACACATATGAAAACATTTATGTTCTACATATATGTATAAATATATATTGCTTGCATATATGTAAATAATTACATAAAATTTGTCATGGTTGTTGCATATTTCCGATAACACCAATTATCATTGCTAGTCATTATTAGATCATTAACAACCCTTAAAAAAAAAAAAAAAAAAAACAGTGCCAATTAAACAAGAACTGTAAGAGATCTTATAGGCCTGATTCACACCTATGCATTTTTAGTGCTCGTTTCATTTTGCAGATTTAACCCCTTCAGATCCCCGCTATAGCCAAATGACAGTTACAGCGCGGATCTACTTTGCCAGGAGACCGTCAACAGATGTCTCCCCTTTGCATGCTCCCCACCGCGCCCCCTGCAGGGCGCGCCTTGTGATCACCAAGTCAATGAGACTGGTGACTGGGGACTGGAGAAGTAAGGGGTCGACCCCAACTCCTTACCACGTGATCAGCTGTCAGTCAATGACAGCTGATCACGATATGCAAGCAGAAGAACAGCAATCTTTTTTTTTCTTCTCACACCGACAGCGTCACAAAAGAGGAAGAGGCAAAACTTGTGCCTCATTTGTGCCTGCCAGTGCAACCCTGCCAGTGCCCACAATGCCACGAATCAGTGCCCACCAGTACACAACAGTGCCAGCAATCTGTGCCACCTATTAATGCCCACCAGTGATGTCAGTGCCCACCAGTGCTGTCTATCAGTGTCACCTACCAGTGCCCATCACTGTCACCTATCAGTGACACTTATTAGTGCCCATTGGTGCCACCCAGTGACACCCATTAGTGCCCATCAGTGCAGCCTCATCAGTGTACATCAAATGGAGAAAAAAAATACCTGTTTGCAAAATATATGAACAAAATATAAAACGGTTTTGCATTTTATTTTTTAAATTTTGGTCTTTTAAAAAAAAAAAAAATTAACAAAACCACCACCCACCGGGTAAAGTGTTGTATGACCGCGCAGTTGTCATTCAAAGAGTGACAGCGTTAATAGCTGAAAATTGGTCTTGGCAAGAGGGGGGTTTAGGTGCCCAGTAAGCAAGTGGTTAACATGGTTTCCAATGGAACACGTTCTGTAGTGCAAATCTGCAAAAATGCAAAAAGCACTAAAATTGCATAGGTGTGAATCAGGCCTTACATCAGCCTGGCAGAACAGAAATACACCCCAACCAGGGACTAGCACAGATACAGAAGTACATCCAGCATGTTTTTCATGGACAGTGTTCGCTCTGTGGATGAAATTTTCTCCCCACCAGTTGAAGTCATAGAAAATAAAAAGCAGCAGGTCTGAATAGTGCAAGTAGAGCTCAGGCATCAACACCCCCCTTACCTGAGCCATGAATGGCCTCTGTACACATTAATAAAACAATGGTGCTTGACCTCATATCACCCTCCAAGGCTATCCTTCCAGTCCTGTAACTGCTGTATATTAGCCAAGATTTCTTATTGATTTCTGAGGGTGGGGCAGCATAGAAGAAGGAGAACCTGCTTGTTATAACATTAAATATAATAGACACAGCTGGTTCTGTCGGGGGTGACTTACACCAATATAGTAGAAGTAGTTCAAAATGGCTTCCACATGACTTGATCTCTCGCAGAAATACATACAAGCACAAAGTTATAAACTCCTATTGTACAAATAGAAGTAGATAGAGGTTTGTTGTGTGCTTAAGAGATTTAACTTCAACTTCTGTCATGGTTATAAGTCTCTGGTCGGGTAACCAAAGTTCTAGTTCATTTCACTGTGCCAATCAAAAGTGTTTTAATATCACTGTTAACCTGTTATAGTAACCATATACTACCTCGCATCTCAAGTGTTTATAAACACTGTTCCTGACAGTTCATTTTTGACAGCAACAACTTTCAAGTATGGGGGTGTAGCAGCTGTAGGGAAGAAAGACAGAGTGAACTACATACACCCTGTATACTTTTGATAATTTTTTTTAGGAGTTTGTCCACAACTGGTTAATGATGTACTACAGAGATAGAATTTTTTTTCTAGTTTTACACACTCAAAAAAAAATAAAAAAAAATAATAAAAAACAGACACACCAACAAAATGCCAACAGGTATAACTTTTATGACAGACGAGACCCACTGGTCCCTGCTGAACCAGACAAATGTTCATCAAGGTATGATCAGGCAAACAGCTAAACCAATTGGCTCAAGCCGACCATAAATGGTTCAAATCTCAGCCAGTTCAGTCAAGACCATCCAAGAATCTAACTACCTCTCTGGGGGGGCCGATTGTACCCAAGTCGATCCGTCGTTCAACTTAAGTACAACCATCATGTAGGTTTTCTAGCATGAAATTATTGGCAGCAGCTAATCATTGTGTTCTCTTGGCCAAGACAGCTCCCTGCGACCTATCAGGAGAACACAATAGCTCCGCAGGAGGGATTCCCCAATAAACACTGACTGTGCTGATAGGTGAAATTGAGAGAGAGATTGTTTTCCTCCAACCAGTGGCTTCAGGAAAGAGAATCACAAAATGTATGGCCTGCCTCAGAGGATCTGCTCTGAGGCACTCCTGGATCCATAACTCGCCTATTACAAAGCGATAGCTCTAACAATCTAATGTCTAGAAACTACCCACAGACACCAAAAATCAGAAAACATTATTCAGTCTTTATTTTCGTCCAGATAAACTGGTGCCACAACTTAAATACAAATGCTCAGCCAGTTTGAAGGATTCACATTTTGGACCTGGAAGCAGACAGAGATGCCTAGGAGTAGTTGGATCTTACCAATGAGCCCTTTAACCTTCTACGGGCTATAAAAAGCTTAAAGAGGTTGTAAACCCCTGAAAAATAAATAATTAACTCATTATAAAATACTTCCATTAAAACAAAGCTGTTGCAGTGGTCCCCTCACACGGCTGACATCTTTCCCAAAGCTTCTTCCAGGTTTGCGGGCTCTGGCGCGACCAGAACTGCGATGACATCACTCCTGCGCATGTGCATGGGAGCTGCCATTTGGGCACGGGCTCGGAAGGAACGGCACCCGTGCACAGCTTAATTCAGAGCGCATGCACCAGCGATGTCACTGCATGCATTGGAAATATTTCCTAAACCATACAGGTTTAGGAGATATTTTCAATACCTCTAGGTAAACCTTATTATAGGTAAAAGTTTTGCAGAGGAAATATACTTCCTCTTTAACCACTTGCCGACCAGCTGCCATCATTATACAGCGGCAGGTCAGCTCGTTCCTGCAAATCAGCATATGTGTACGCCTGCTTCTTTAACCACTTAACAACCGCCCATTGCCGATTAACGGCTTCAGGGCGGTTGTTTAACTCTGAGAGGCCGTTAATTAACGGCCTCCCAGAATTCTGCTCTCGCGCGCCCCCTGGGGCGCGCACTCGAGAGCATCCGTGACCGCCGGGTCCACAGGACCCGGCGCATCACGAATCACGGTAAACGGCCGCTCAGCGCGGCCGTTTACCACGTGATCGCTCCGTCAAATGACGGAGTGATCACTTGTAAACAAACCGGCGTCATGTTATGACGCCGGTTCCTCCCTCCCCCTCTCTGTACCGATCGGTACAGCGGAGGGGGAAGAGATCGGTGTCAGCAGCGATGTGGGCTGCATCTGCAGTGCCCACATCGCTGCGCACCGAAAATTAACCCCTCAATTCCCTGCCAACACTCTGCAATACCCTGCCATCACTCTGCAATACCCTGCCATCACTCTGCAATACCCTGCCATCACTCTGCAATACCCTGCAATACCCTGCCATCACTCTGCAATACCCTGCAATACCCTGCCATTACTCTGCAATACCCTGCAATACCCTGCCATTACTCTGCAATACCCTGCAATACCCTGCCATTACTCTGCAATACCCTGCAACGCTCTGCAATACCCTGCAACGCTCCGCATTGCCCTGCAACGCTCCGCAACGCCCTGCAACACTCCGCAACGCCCTGCAACACTCCGCAACACCCGCCAATACCCCGCAACACCCGCCAATACCCCGCAACACCCGCCAATACCCCGCAACACCCGCCAATACCCCGCAACACCCGCCAATACCCTGCAACACCCGCCAATACCCTGCAACACCCGCCAATACCCTGCAACACTCTGCAATGCTCTGCAACACCCGCCAATACCCTGCAATGCAATACTCTGCAACGCCATACTCTGAGATACCCAGCCATAGTCAGTGATACCCTGCAATACCCAGCCATAGACATCCCCCCCCCCCTCCCGCCGCCCTCCGGTGCTTCTATCGAATCGCTAATACGATCAAAGACAGAATCTTTTTTTTTTTTTTTTTTTTTTTTTTTTTTCAGGCTTCCCAGCTTAGAGGTGAGATGTGGGGTCTTATTGACCCCACATCTCACTGTAAAGAGGACCTGTCATGCCATATTCCTATTACAAGGGATGTTTACATTCCTTGTAATAGGAATAAAAGTGATCAAAAAAATTATTTTTGGGGAAAAAAATGTCAAACTAAAATAAATAAAGTAAAATGAACAATAAAAAAAATGTTTTTTTTTTAAAGCGCCCCTGTCCCCATGTGCTCGCATGCAGAAGCAAACGCATATGTAAGTCCCGCCCACATATGAAAACGGTGTTCAAACCACACATGTGAGGTATCGCTGCGAACGTTAGAGCGAGAGCAATAATTCTAGCCCTAGACCTCCTCTGTAACTCAAAACATATAACCAGTAAAAAATAATTAAATTGTCGCCTATGGGGATTTTTAAGTAGCGACGTTTGGCGCCATTCCACGGGCGTGTGCAATTTTGAAGAGTGACATATTAGGTATCTATTTACTCAGCGTAACTTCATCTTTCACATTATGGAAAAATTGGGCTAACTTTACTGTTTTTTTTTTTTTTTAAGCCCAAAACTGTTTTTTTTTCCAAAAAAAAGCATTCGAAAAATTACTGCGCAAATACCGTGCGAGATAAAAAGTTGCAAAGACGACCATTGTATTCTCCAGGGTGTTTGCGAAAAAAACATATATAATGTTTTGGAGTTCTATGTAATTTTCTAGCAAATAAATGATGATTTTTACATGTAGGAGAGAAATGTCAGAATTGTCCTGGGTGCTCCAGAACGCCTGATGGTGCTCCATGCATGTTGGGCCTCTGTATGTGGCCACACTGTGTAAAAGTCTCACACATGTGGTATCGCCATACTCGGGAGTAATAGCAGAATGTGTTTTGGGGTGTAATTTGTGGTATGCATATGCTGTGTGTGAGAAATAACCTGATAATATGTCAATTTTGTGAAAAAAAAAAAAAAAGTAAAAAAAATCTTGATTTTGCAAAGAATTGTGGGAAAAAATGACAACTTCAAAAAACTCATCATGCCTCTTACTAAATACCTTGGAATGTCTTCTTTCCAAAAAGGGGTAATTTGGGGGGTATTTGTACTTTTCTGGCATGTTAGGGTCTCAAGAATTGAAATAGGCCGTCAGTACTTCAGGTGTGATCAATTTTCAGATATTAGCACCATAGCTTGTGGACTCTATAACTTTCACAAAGACCAAATAATATCCACCAATTTGTACTTATTTTTACCAAAGATATGTAGTAGTATAAATTTTGGCCAAAATTTATGAAGAAAAAATTACTAATCTGCTAAATTTTCTAACAGAAACAAAGAAAAATTCATTTTTTTTTTACAGAATTTTCGGTATTTTTTCCTTTATAGCACAAAAAATAAAAAACCCAGCGGTGATTAAATACCACCAAAAGAAAGCTCTATTTGTGTGAAATAAAGGACAAAAATTTCATATAGGTCCAGTGTTGCATGACTGAGTAATTGTCATTCAAAATGCGAGAGCACCGAAAGCTGAAAATTGGTCTGGTTATTAAGGGTGTTTAAGTGCCCAGTGGTCAAGTGGTTAAGAGCTATAGCAGGCGTGTGCTGCAGAGCAGGGGAGCCAATACACGTGGCCAGCAGCCATGATGTCCACCAGCCCCCAGCTATCGCTCCACAGTGAGCCAGAACAAACATATCCCTGTTCTAAGCCCTTGTACACGCGGTCGGAGATTCAGACGGAGTGTGTCCGATCGGACCGTTTTGTTGGATATTCCGACTGTGTATGGTCTACATTGGACTGTTTCCATCGGAGTATCCGACGGACCAAGTTTTCCAACTTGTTGGTAAAATTTTCCGACAAAATGCTCCGATCCGACATACTCCGATCATGTGTAGAGAATTCCGATCGGACAAAGTGCCACGCATGCTTAGATCAAATTTCTACACTATTGGCTACTAGCGTGAACGTAGTCCCGTCGTAACGAAATAACGTCATTACGTCGGATTTTCCAACAACTTTGTCCGACCATGTGTATGCAACAGTTTCGGACAAAATCCGGCGGACAATATCCGACGGATTTGGTTGTCGGAATCTCTGACCGTGTGTACAAGGGCCAACAGGGGAGTAGAGAGAGATCTGCTGTTCCTAGTGATCAGGAACAGCGATGCATCTCCTCCTCCAGTCAATCCCCCCCCCCCCAGTTAGAAACACCTCTTTAGGGAACACATTTATCCCCTTGTTCACCACTAGTGTTTTTACCAAAAATATGTAGAAAAATCTCACTTTTTCACCATGAAAATCGGGTGCAAATAGCGTGTGCGTGTTATACGCCAATACAAATATTTTAGTTTTTTCCTGAAACTTCCCTCTTAAAATGAATGTGCGTGTTATACACCTGTGCGTGTTATACGCCGATAAATACGGTAATTGTTATAGTTGTTATTTACACATATTCACAGAGGATTCTGTTGTGCTGCACTATATGTTTTATACAGTACTTAGCAAGTACAACAAAAGAGATCTGAAAGTATTTACAATACAAAATGACTGCAAACAGTTTTCAATACATTGCCTTGAAAAAGTATTCATACCCCTTGAAATGTTTCACATTTTGTCATGTTACAACTAAAATCATAAATATATTTTATTTTGTGTGATAGACCAACACAAAGTGGCACATAAGTGAAGTGGAAGGAAAATGATAAATGGGTTTCAATTGTTTTATTTTATTTTTTTACAAATAAATATCTGAAAAGTGTCAATACTTTGTAGCACCACCTTTCGTTGCAATTACAGCTACAAGTCTTTTTAGGGATGTCTATCACATTTTTACCAATTTCTCTGAAAAATAGCTCAAGCTCTGTTAGATTGAATGGAGAGTCTCTGAACAAATTTTTCCAGTCTTGCCACAGATTCTCAATCGGATTTAGGTCTGGACTTTGACTGGGCCATTCTAACACATGAATATGCTTTGATCTAAACCATTCCATTGTAGCTCTGGCTATATGTTTAGGGTCATTGTCCTGCTGGAAGGTGAACCTCCGTCCCAGACTCAAGTCTTTTGCAGACTCAAACATATTTTTTTTTAAGATTGTCCTGTATTTGGCTCCATCCATCTTCCCATCAACTCTGACCAGCTTCTCTGTCTCTGCTGAAGAAAAGCATCCCCACAACATGATGCTGTCACCACCGCGTTTCACTGTGGGGATGGTGTGTTCAGGGTGATGTACAGTGTTAGTTTTCCACCACACAAAGTTTTGCATTTAAGCCAAAAAGATCAAATTTTGATCTCATATGACCAGAGCACCTTCTATCACTTTTGCTGTGTCCCCCACATGGCTTCTCGCAAACTGGACTACTTCTGGCTTTTTTTCAACAATGACTTTCTTCTTGCCACTCTTCCATAAAGGCCAGATTTGTGGAGATCACAACTAATAGTTGACCTGCGGACAGATTCTCCCACCTGAGCTGTGGATCTCTGCAGCTAATCTAGAATTACCATGATAGACCTCTTGGTTGCTTCTCCGATTAATGCTCTCCTTGCCCGCCTGTCAGTTTAGGTGGACGACCATATCTTGGTAGGTTTGCAGTTGTGCCATATTCTTTCCATTTTCGGATGATGGATTGAACAGTGCTCCGTGAGATATTCAAAGCTTTGGATACTTTTTTTTTTTTTTATAACCCAACCCCTGCTTTAAACTTCTCCACAACTTTATCCCTGACCTGTCTGGTATGTTCCTTGGCCTTCATGATGCGGTTTGTTCACCAAGGTTCTCTAAACAAACCTCTGAGGGCTTCACAGAACAGCTATATTTATACTGAGATATAATTACACACAGGTGGACTCTATTTACTAATTAGGTGACTTCTGAAACAATCGGTTCCACTAGATTTTAGTTAGGGCAGAGCAAAGGGGGCTGAATACGAATGTATGTGATACGTTCAGATATTTGTATAAAACGTTGAAAACCATTTATCATTTTCCTTAAACTTCACAATTTTGTGCCACTTTGTGTTGATCCACCACATAAAAATCCAATAAAATACATTTACTTTTTGGTAAAATTATCAAATGTGGAAAATTTCAAGGGGATATGAATACTTTTTCAAAGCACTGTAGCTCTAAAATTTTAAAATATTGCATAATATATGTTAATATCTGTCCAGTATGTTAATATATTCAAATTTGGGGGGGGGGGGGGGGTGGCAGTGTATGACAAGCCTATGTTTGGCAAATGTTCAGAAAAACAATAAAAGGTTAATAAAGTCACTTGTCCAATTACTTGTGACTATAGTTCAGAGCTACCTTACAGATATAGTTTGTTTCCATGCAATTTGCAAGCATGATATGTGCATCTGTGCCAATTCTATTGCAGCAGACAGAACATAAATTGCACAGACACTAATCTGCCAAACCCAACTACATAGCAGGTAGAATATGAACCTCGTAAAATACACAAGAGAGCACAGAGGCAAGTGACACAAGCACAAAACTTTTCGGATTAGCAACACAGTATGGCATGCCAATTCATAGCTAAAGAATGATTTCTATGTATACACAATTGCTCAGCTGATATGTCTAAGCCCATCCCTAAAACACTGTGCAAGAGCCTTGTTTCCAAAACCCATTGTCATGGCCCAGCAGTGGTTCATGTTTCATGACATAGGGTCATGGGTAACTAAGACTAACCATACATTATACAATTTTCTTGTACAACGTTCCTTTAGGTTTGACCTCATATTTGTATGATTTTGGTAAATCTAAACACTTTCTATTTGTATGCAATCAGGCAGGCCTTGCGCTACATGGTTGAAGGTACCGGTAAATCTAAAGAAAATTGAATGAGAAAATTGTATGGTATATGACCAGCTTATAGTGGTTGTAAACCCACTGAAAGAAAGAAAAAAAAAAAAAAAAAAAAAAAAACATGAAAACCCTGCAAGACAAAAAAGGCATAATGAGCTAGTAAGCATAGCATACTAGCTCATTATGAATACTCACCTTAGAGCGAACGTGCCATTGCTTCAGTGCACATGTCCCGATGACATCAGCACATCTTGATACAGGGCATATCTCCTAAACCAGGGATCCTCTAACTACAGCCCTCCAGCTGTTGCAAAACTACACGTCCCATGAGGAATTGTAAAACTGACATTCACAGACATGACTAGGCATGATGGGAATTGTAGTTCCTAAACAACTAGAGGGCTGTAGCTTGAAGACCCATGTCCTAAACCGTGCAGGTTTAGGAGATATCCTGGGTAGCTACATGTAAGCCTTATTATAGGCTTACCAAAGTCTAGTCAAAAGGTAGATTGTAAGGGTTTACAACCACTTTAAAGAGGAAGTAAACCCGACCCAAAAAATTCTAATTTTCTATTGTTTCTATTCTACTATACATCAGCCTTCATACGATCTATATAAATTCCTCAAAACGAGCGCTATAAATACCTTTTTTCTCCTTTTCAAAAATCTCTCCCTTCCGGGTATCGCCCGCGCCATTGCAACGTCTGGTTTTGACGTCCTTTGCGGACGTCATTTCCGCCCTTAGTTAGATTTCCCTCAGGAAATCTCGCGCATGCGCCGTAGCGTCATAACTCTCTCGCTCTGCTCTGCTCTGCTATGATTCATTCCCCTGCGTGACGTCTTCAGTCACAAGGGGGAGTGTCAGGAAGAGCAGGGATATCTGTACAACACGAGACTTCTCCTCTGCCGCAATGAGGAGAATGTCTCGTATTAACAAAGGCAGAGAAGCAGGAAGATCAAAGGCGGCAATACAATATACGCTGCATTCGCACGTCAATACTGCGCAAGCGCGGCTGACGTCATGGACATCAAAGTGGCGGTTTATACGAAAATGACACAAGTGCACTTTCTCAGGCAGCGATCAGCTGCCTGAGAAAAGTATTATCTACAAAGCAAAACACGTTTAGGAGGGTTTACAACCACTTTAAGAGCCGGTTCACACAGCGGGCGATGCGAGGCGACACGACTCGCCTCGCCCTCGCAAGTCGCCCCCGTTCTGTACAATGGAACCGTTCTGAGAGGAGCGACTCGAGTCGCTCCGACTCAGAAAAAAGGTTCCTGTACTACTTTTGGGCGACCTCGGGGCGACTTGCATTGACTTCTATACAGAAGTCATTTGCAAGTCGCCCCTGAGGCCACGGCAAGTCGCGGCGAGGCAAGTCGGAGTCGCCTCGCCTGCTGTGTGAACCGGCCCTTAGGCTGGTCATACACAGATTTCTGGACTGACCAACAAATCACTCAATTCCCTGCAAACTAAACAGAAGATGGACAAATCTGCTCTGCTGGCTATTGCATTCTGATAGGCAGCACCCGCAGCTGGTCAAAGTAGCTGCAGATCATCTGCATTGTTCAGCAGACAATTTTCCACCTGCTTCCTTTGATATTTTAAATCCAAGACTGTTGAGCCCGACGGTGCCAGCAGTGCCCCCCATGGCTAGAATTTCAGCCAACTCACAAGGACCAGCCAAAATTCTTAAGGCCAAGTTGAGACTTGCATCTAAACCACCACATCTGATAAATGATCCATGATCAGATCGCTTTGCAGAGGCATTTAATAGGCAGTGAAGAGGCAATGTGACACCTCCTCACTGCTCACTTTACTAAGTATTTGATGTTAGTACAGCAATCTCTCTGCTGAGCTATTGTCCGTCCCCCCCAGCACTCTCTGTCATTGGCCTCAAGTGATGATCGGATGCCAAACAGGCAGCTGTTTTTCCAGCATGCTCATTCAACAGAAGCTGGATGTTCAGCAAGCTTCTGTCAGACAGGCTGCTGTACACACAGGTCAAACGTCACCCGGTTTCTGTTGAACTTGCAAATAGTCGGCCCGTGTGTACCAAGCTTAACTTGTGTCTCTGGGACAGGAAGTGAGGGTAAATTACCCCAATTTCACACTAAATGCAAAAAACTGGAATGTTTTGTCTATACATACACTTAAGCATAGTTTCCCAGAAAAAAAATAAAACACACACACAATTCCCCTTCTGACCACTGCTTTAAGTCCAAACTGCCCCAGTACCAGCTTCTTTGCCCCAAATGACCAGTGTTCACCCTCATTTGTCTAAAAAGTCATTGTAATAACTAATTGTCAAGGGCCACGTGGAGAGGAGAAACGTCTCAGCATCAACTCGCAGACCAATCCCACGAAAGTGAATTCTTGCAAGAGGAGACACTACTGACTTAATTTTTGTGTCTTTTTTTGTGCCACTTAAAAAAGCACAGCGCTCTTTGCGCATGCGCAGTAGGGAATGGTTTCCCTTACAACGAATGGCAGCTGCAGCACCTGACAGCCGATCTGAAATTTGGCTGGGGTGCCAACATTGTGTGCTCACTGGACAGGTAGGTAGGTGTCCATATATTAAAAGTATTTGTAGCTGCTGACTTTTCCCAAGGCGGGACACCGCTTTAATAAAGGATTTTTAACTGACTTATCACCTGATGAAAACTAGAAAAAGGGCCATTTGGTTTGAGGCATGCCTCACCAAAGTCATTGCACTCTGAGAAATGACATTCTAAAAAGGAGAAGGAGCATTCGACATTTAGTGTCTCAGGATCTGTGCCTGCAATAGACATAAGATGGAAGTCAAAATGCTTTATTGCAATACACTTTGCATAAAAATGATCATAAACATTTTCTTCCATCGGCACAAATTAGGCCGGATGACAATCTCATGTCCATGAGCAACTTTTTTTAATTTTTATTTTTTTTAGATACAACGGCAGACTAATGTATCAACATCAGCAAGGAGGTAAAACCTCTGCCTATTCTGTATTCTACAGAAGCACTGGGTCACACCAGAATACCCTACCCGACTTCAGAACGGTTCAGTTATTTCTGAAAACATAGCGACCAGTACACCCAAAGCATGAAGGAAAAGATCCTTCAGTAATGCACACACTACTTACTATCATCCTAAACTTAGTAGTTGTCAGATTGTTATGAGCAAAGCATGAATTTTTAGAAACAAGGTTTCTAAATATTGGCATATGTATAGACACTGAATAAATCTGTTAAATGATCCAAGTTTGGATGAACTACAAAACAGGAGCAGGTGTAGGGGAAAAAAAAAACCCCCGTTACTTACCCTCCCTTCCTAAATGCTTACCTGAGCCGTCTCTCGATCCAGCAATATGTCCGGCTGCAGCATCGCTAGTTTGTGTTCCTCTTCTCACAGGACAGATTCAAAGCAGCAAAAGACATTGTCAATCTAATCCTGTGAGGGGGGAGCGGGAGGCGGGGCTGAGCAGCGAAGCATGGGTCTATAGACACCCCAAACACAGCAAGGAGGTAGTGGTGGTGTGGTACCCCAGAAGTGGAGGATCAGGACTGCTCTGTGCAAAACCATTTCAGAGAAGAGGCGGGTAAACTAAAATAAATTATATATATATATATATATATATATATATATATATATATATATATATATATATATATATATATATACACATATATACATATATACATATATACACACATACACACACATACATACATACATACATACACACACACTTATTAGCTACACTTTGCTCGTACCAGGTTGGACCCCTTTTGAATTCAGAACTGCCTGAATTCTTCGTTGCATAGATTCAACAAGGCGTTGGACACATTCCTCAGAGATTTTGGTCCATATTGACATGATAGCATCGCAGCACATTCATGATGCGAATCTCCCATTCCACCACCCCCCAAAGGTGCTCTATTGGATGAGATCTGGTGACTGTGGAGGTCCCTGGAGTACAGTGACCTCATTGTCAGACGATGGATACACTGTAGTCATAAAGGGTTGGACATGGTCAGCAACAATACTCAGGTAGGCCGTTGCGTTTAAACAATGCTCAATTAGTACTAAGGGGCCCAAAGTGTGCCAAGAAAATCCCCCACACAATTACACCACTAGCCTGAACCGTTGAGGCAAGGCAGGATGGATCCATGTTTTCATGTTGTTTACTCCAAACTCGGACCCTACCATATGAACATTGCAGCTGAAATCGACATTCATCAGAGCAGGCAACGTTTTTCCAATCTTCTATTGTTCAAATTTGGCGAGTCTGTGCAAATTAAAGCCGGTTTCCTATCCTTAGCGGACGGGAGTGGCACCCGATGTTTACAGGCATACCTAATAAAGTGGTTGGTGAGTATACATACATACATACATACATACATATATATATATATATATATATATAAACATATACATACATATATACACACACACACGCATATATATTCATCCATGTATTGCATGGATAGAGATATATATTCTATATAATTTTACCTAAAATCAGACCAGCCCAACATTGGGACAAAAATGAAAATCCTTGCATGTAGGGATGGTAGTCCATGGGAACTCCATAAAAACAAGTCCATTTTCACAGAGACCACACATGGGGTAACATTATGTGGTTGATTTAGATAAAATAATCCTTAGAGAAGTTTTACTACTACCCTCGGGTGAATTCCAGTCTTCTGTAATAACTATGAGTGTGCATATAAAAAGTATTTTCTCGCAAGTCAACCTTGGGGCAAAGAAAAACCCTGCAGACCATCTTTTATCCTTTACAAGGTATGGGAGGTACACAGTAAGGCATTTTAGATTTGTTTTTGCCAGTAGAATGCATTTTCATATACAGAAAGTAGTAAAGTTTAATACTGTAATAAGGAAAAAAATAAAAAGAATATAACCAAGCTCTTGATTACTACGAAACCCCTTCTTTACCAAATGGGCAATTCATGTTTCCATAGGTAAAGCTACACATAGATGTCTGCATACCAGTATGCTCTGTGCCTTGATGGACTGCTATCAAGGCACTTGCTTCAAGGAGGAACAACTTCTTTCATCCCAATGCTGTGTAATTATAACATATAAACCAACACATGCCGGATAATGATCCCAGCTGGAAGTTCAGGGAGAGGATTAGATTAAAACACAATAGTCCTGGATGAAGAACCAGGTTGTTGCTGTATGGCCGTGTGAACCAGAGAGACCCACTTTGCATCTGCCAGCGGTGTGTTGAGGTTGTAGAGTTGGTTCTTCATAACTCGCATAACTCCATCCTTCTGCCCAAATACCCTAGATTTCCATCCCCACCTCAAAGAACATCAGGTGTTGAGCTGAAGAAGTTTAGGTATGGCAGTTTTTAATTACATTGGTCCAGCTTAGACCAATGTAAGTATGTACATTTCACACCTGTAGGATCCCCATGGAAGCTGTAAATCATGCACCACTACTACAATGATTGCCATTGACTTCTGGGTTCCATGCCACACAACTGCCCTGCCGCTTACTGAGATCATTGCTCAGCACAGCTGCTATTCAGAGAAGGTCTTAAAATTTGCATCTTCTTGTCCAATCAGAGAATGCAATGCATAGCGCTTCCTGAACAGTGCCCGTTCCAAGCAAGTGACCTGCTGTGTTCACAGAGCCCATAAGCTAGTGGATATCGCTGTAGTATCAGAGCCTATTATAACAGATTTCAGCTTACACAAGTATGGGACATGCATACTTACCATTTCACATTTCTTTACACTTACATACTTCCACGCCGGACCTAACTAAACATTGCCATGCCTAAAAACATCAGCGTTCCTGCCTGCCCTGACGTCGCTTTAAACAGCTCTTATCGGCCTCGGGGCAGGAAAGATTGGCGATCATGTAAACACTGTCAGTGGTCACATGATTAGGAGCTGGTCCACACCACTACTTATCTTTACCCTGGGCCGAGATCTCTGTGCTGAGAGTGCAGCAGGAGTGCACTGCCAGCAAATATAAAGGCGAACAAGGAAAAGGGAGTATCATCTGCCTGGACTCCCACTTTAAATGACCATAGATAGCCCATGGATGCATTTCCAGAATTTCAATATGTTTTAACATAACTAAACCAAATAAAAATAAAAAAATCCTAAAAGCAGTTGAACATTTTGAACCAGAGACAGTTGGGATGTTTTAAGCTTTTACATGGGAAAAAAAAAAAAAAAAAAAAACTGACAAAACAAGGATTAATCTACCCACAGAAGTATCACTGGAAACCACAAGCAGTGTATATATCAATGTGACAACCTTAGGAATGTAATGACCTGCTTTTGTGAAAATGAAGTAATGTACACTTGTGACTGGGGCTGTGCCATGACATGCGCTGGGGAGAGGAGGCCGGCAGGAAACCACAGCCTCAGATGTAGTGGAGAGAGCATCTTTTCATGAGTTTACGGCTTTCTATACAGGTCTGAACAAGTTTAAACCATGACCACCTCCTTTAAACAAGGTGTAGAAAAAAGGCAGGCAATTAACTTCCTTTTTAAAAAGGCAAAAGGAAGTCAAGAATGAAGAACAGAATCTGACGGGCTGGCCACTAAAACAGAGAGAAGCATATCTTCAGCTACATTAAAGTGGAACTTTACCCCCAAAAAACTTGATTAAAATAATGTTCTTTAGCATGGATCATATCATACAATTCCACAATACTAAATATGCTACCAAAACTAGTTTGTGAAATTGCCTCCAGCATTACTCCTGTTTCTTCTTGCTGGAGGCTGCCATTTTGCTGAAGCCCAAAGCCCCTGAAAAGCAGTAAATCTTCAGGATGTCAGCGGATCGCTCTCTACAAATTCAGCGAGACAATTTATTACTGGTTTTACATAACTATACCTGCAAAAGAGCCAGCCTGAAGTGATTAACCACTTGCTTACTGGGCACTTAAACCCCCCTCCTGCCCAGACCAATTTTCAGCTTTCAGGGCTGATGCACTTTGAATGACAATTGCGCGGGCATACAACACTGTACCCAAATGACATTTTTATAATTTTTCTCCCCACAAATAGAGCTTTCTTTTGGTGGTATTTAATTACAGCTGGGAGTTTTATTTTTTGCTAAACAAACAAAAAACAAATCATGTTTAATAGTTTGTTATAAAGTTTTGCAAACAGGTAATTTTTCTCCTTCATTGAAGTGCACTGATGAGGTGGCACTGATAGGCATAGTTAAGGCGGCACTAATAGGTACAGATAAAGTGGCACCGATAGGCACAGATAAGGCAGTACTGATGGGCACAGATAAGGCGGCACTGATGCGCAAAGATGGGCACAGATAAGGTGGCATGGATGGGTGGCACTAATAGGTACCAGTGATAGATGGGACTGATGGGCAGTGATAGATGGCTCTGATAGGTGGCACTGCTGGGCACTGAGGGGCGGCACTGATGGGCACTGGTAGATGACACTGATGGGCATGGATATGTGGCACTGGGGTGCAGCACCGTTGTTGAGGCAGATTGTGGGCACTGATGTGTGGCACTGTGGGCACTGATGTGTGGCACTGATGGGGGGCACTTTTTTATTACAGAGGTGGCACTGGCAGGTGGGCACTGGTAAGCTGGTCGTGATCGGGACTTATGTCCCAATCACGGCCGCCGGTGATCGGCCAATTACCGGCTCCGTTGTATCACATAATCAGCTGTTATTGGCTGACAGCTGATCACGTGGTAAGGGGTCGGGATCGACCCCTTGCTCGGATCCGTGATCAGACGAGTCTCGTAGACTCGCCGATCACAAAGCGCGCCGCGCATGCGCCCCTTAGGGGGCGCGCAGGCCGCTCATGCACGGGACGACGTCAATAGACGTCATCCCTGCAAAGGAGGTCCACGTGTAGCCGTCATTCGGCTATAGCGCGGGTCTCTACTGTTTAAATAGGACTTAATTTTCTGGCTAAAGTTCCACTTTACTGACGCCTTTGCTGTCTTGCATCCACCAATGCACAGTAAACAAAAATGCATGCATTTTACTAAACCAGATAATATAGATAATGGTGGTATGCACATTTGTTTGTTGGTAGCAATATTAATCTACTAAAATGTAATACATTACTCTGCACAGCAGCGGCAGCACTCAGTCCCAAAGTCGGCTACACAAGACAGCCTCTGTGTAACTACAGATGTCTCCAACTACAGATAGAGCCTGATGAAGGAGCATGCATGCTCCGAAGTGCCGCTCACTCAAGCCCATTCCTGGAAGCCTTCACTACCAACACACAGTGGAGCAGGAGGAATACGTCGATCGGCTGCGCACCAACCGCCCGGAAGTGCCATGGAACACACCATACCGCCGGCTACTGGTTAGAGGATGGATACCGACACCTTTGTATATTAGCTCCCAAGGTCTGTGTTTCCCAGGGATATACGGATGAACCCAATAATGTTGATGTGCCTGTACATCACTACTTTCATGTGAGCGTTTTTAATCCACATAATAAATCCTTTTTAGCCTAATTGCTGCACTTAGAGGGCGCTGTCTCTCTTTAACTACAGATGTCCACCAATGGCTTGACAATACAACAATACGTTATTAACCCCTCCTATTAAATGCAGAGTTCACCGCGAGGCTGCGCGGTAGTGGTGGCGGCAGCCAACAGCATTGGTGGACATCTATAGTTACACAGAACTTGTCTTTTGTAGCCGGCTGCCACATTATGCCTGATTGACGTTTCATTTCAGTCTCTGCACTCCCTGCTGACATACAGTTGCCTTTATGCAAGTGCATTTAATTAACCTGTTGGGGCAAACAGGATGGAAATATGAGGCCTCTCAGTATGTGGGCCTTGGCACAGAGCGGACGCATATTTCCGCACCACATTGCAAACACAGCTGTACTGGAAGTGCGTGCCCCCGTCACAGTTACCGGCGGCTAATGGAAAGCTCCCTATTGCTGCTTGCGATCGGGAGCTTTCCGATGTGATCGCTGTGACAGATAATCACAGTGGTCGCATGATCATAGACTTTGCCCCACCTCCTGGCATCTGAAAATGCTTAAAGGGCTGGGAGGCACTGGCGCCAAGGGTTTAATAAATGCTACCTTGGCTTTAATAAGATCCCGCGCTAACTTTTTTTTTTTGTTTGTTTTTGTTTTTTTTGAGCCTTGGAATGAAGGAAGCTGCAGGGTCCCATGAATTAATAGGATTCCCTCGCCTTGCTAGGACACCATTTCTGCTGTCAGTTGTAGAGATGGTCCTGGGCGTGTTCAAAATCCCACGTGCTCGATCCCACCAGGAAGCCAACACTGCACACAGCTAATCAAAGGCAGTGCGACATTTCCCGATCTGTGCAGCTGCGAACCGGGAAATGTCTCACTGCCTGGGATTAGCAGTGTGCAGTGTCGGCTTCCTGGAGGGATCGTGGGATCTCAAACACGCCCGAGCCCATCTCTAATCAGTTGTAGTATCAGAGATTGGAAGCTGAGACTGTTTATGTGCTAGAAGTTGTTTTATTTTACATGAACCAGCCACTCCCACCCTCTCCAGAGTCTGACGTTCCAGGGATCGCTGGAGGAACAGATCACAGAGCTGGTGACTGAAGTCTACGCTGTGTGTTCAGAGTGGATCTGAGAGCGGTCAGCAGAACCTACATTTGTCATGAGTAAATATAGGTGTCCCTTAATGTACATATATAATTGAAAGCTATTCACAGAAGTTACACTTTTATTATGTTTACACACATTGATAAGCATAATTACAATTAGCTTATTCCTAACCCATAGGGCTACATCTAAAAAAAACATGAAACAGATGACAGCCCTTATTAACAGCACAGAGCTTTCAAAGCAGTTAATCTCCTCAAAGCAATAAAAAGATAACTGAGGAAATACCCAAGGCCAATTTAAAAAAGTAGGGCTATGGTTTTAAAATGAAGGGCTGTCCAATCATTACAAATGACCAACCAATAACTAACCTCAAGGGTTTTGTCAGCGACTACCCATTTATGCTCTTCCATCAAGCTGATTAGAGAAATATTACATTTACCCCACTTCCCAGCCAGGCAATTTTTTGCTATACGGCACTGCATTACTTTAACTGAGAATTGCGCAGTCATGTGACACTGCCTAACAATACCATTTTTGTCCTTTTTTTTCCCCCCCTAAACATAGGGCTTTCTTTTGGTGATATTTGATCACCTCTGCGGTTCTTTAAGTTTTGCAATGTAAACAAAAATTTGACAAATTTTGGAAAAAAAACCCACACAACATTTTTTACTTTCTGCTATAAAGCATATCCAATAACTTTTTTTTTAATCTATTTTCTACACCAATTTAGGCCAATATGTATTCTGCTACATATTTTGGTAAAAAAAAAAAAAAAAAAAAAAAAATCCCAATAAACGTATATTGATAGGTGGTTAACTCCTACACTGTCCGTATCATTTACACAGTAATCAATGCATTTTTATAGCACTGATCACTGTATAAATGACAATGGTCCCAAAATAGTGTCAAAAGTGTTCAATCTGTCCACCATAATGTCGCAGTCCCGATAAAAATTGCAGATTGCCGCCATTACTAATAATTAAAAAAAATAATAATAATAATAAACTAAAAATGCCATAAAACGATCCCTTATTTTGTAGAGGCTATACATTTTGCGCAAACTAATCAATATACGCTTATTGCGATATTTTTTTTTACCAAAAATATATGTAGAAGAATACATATCGGCCTAAACTGAAGAAAAAAAAAATAGTTTCTTTTATATATTTTGGGGGGATATTTATTATAGAAAAAAGTAAAAAAGATTACGTTATTTTTCCAAAATTGCCGCTTTGCTTTTTTGTTTATAGCGTAAAAAAAAAATGAATAAATAAAAACGCAGAGGCGATCAAATACCACCAAAAGATAGCTCTATTTGTGGGGGGGGGGGGGAGACATCAATTTTGTTTGGGTACAACGTCACACAAATGCACAATTGTAAAGTTAAAGCGACGCAGTGCCGAATTGCAAAAAGTGCTCTGCTCAGGAAGGGGGTAAAATCCTCCAGGGCTGAAGTAGTGTAATGACCGAGATCAGTGACTTAAAGCAGGAATGTGATATTGTGGCAGAAAATTGGACACCTAACTGACACTTCTGACATTTTTTATAGACCAGCGACACTAATACAGTGATCAGTACTAAAATATATGCACGGACACTGGCTGGGAAGGAGTTAACATCAGGGGCGATCAAAGGGTTAAATGTATGCCCATCTAGTGTATTGGTGTAGTGTGCAAGGTGCTTTTAAAAGTGGCAGGCATGGATCTATGTCCCTGTTTTGCAGGAACACAGGATCCATGCCTTTCTTACTGACAGAACAGCGATCTGCCTTGTTTACATAAGCTGATCGCTGTTCTGCCTGTGTCCCGAATAATCAGCGGGTGCCAGGGGACATCTAGTCCTGCTGTGTACAATCACAGCAGGAGCAAGCCGCCAGCAGTATTCACTCGTGCCCGATATCCGGAATCACATTAAATATTTATATATATATATTTATATATATATATTTATATATATATATATATATATATATATATATATATATATATATATATATATATATATATATATATATTTATTTATATTTCACACACACATACATACACAATCCCGCACAGCAACGCCATCCTGTAGCAGTAAAAGTGCTATAAGGCTTTCAGGGACTGGTTAAAGAAATGGTGTTCTATGATTTTTTTTTTTTTTCATAGATAGGGATGGAGGTTGCATGATTTCTTGCTCTCATTCAAACTTCCACAATTTCCTTTTGCTCAATTTCTGAGGCGACATGGACACACGTGAAGACAGATTCAAGGGTTGGGAAAAATGGAAACCATTTTAGCTTCCCATATACAAAGTTGTACGCTTTCTAAGGTTAGAAAAGGGTTTTTTGGGTGACCACTACGTTGTTTATTGGAATTCTGAAAGATTTCCTGTATCTAGTTCATGATGATGAAAGAGATAAGGGGAGTTTCTTTTCACACAATTTACTGGTATGCTACATTCATACAGGAACAGCTGTTCAACAGAATCTACTGAATCTTGCCGGCGATTCTAGAACATTGCACGCTCTGTAGGCGAACAGCAGCAGCTGTCAGTGGCAAGTGCCAGACTGTACTCTGTACATATTAGAGGCAGGCCACGATCGTTGGCATGTAAGCACTCATCTGAACGCTTACATGCAAATAAAGCCTCCAACCCACCCTAGAAGCAGCCAGTGGGCATTCAAGGTTGCCGCTTTTGCAGAGTTTCAGCCACACGCAAATTGGCAGCAGGCAATTTAGCCAGTTTGTAAGTGGGCATATCACAGAGTGTTGCTCTGTTCAGAGAGGACGTCGAGCCATCTCTGAACACAAAAAACAAGTCATGGATTTTCGGCCTTTTGAATAAAGCCTTAAAGCGGGAGTCCGCCGTTTTTTTTATTTATTTTTTTAAAGCCAGCAGCTACAAATACTGCAGCTGCTGACTTTTAAAATAATGACACTTACCCTCCCAGCGCGCCCGCGATGTCGGCACCCGAAGCCAATCTCTCGATTGTCTCTCGGATGCTGCCACCGCCATCTTGGGTATGGGAATCAGGAAGTGGAGCCTTTCGGCTTCATTTCCCGGTTCCCTACTGCGCATACGCGAGTCGCGCTACGCAATAAGGATGGTCCCCGCTGTCTCTGGGATCCGTGTGTTTCCCAGCAGGCAGCGGGGGACCTTCGGAAAGGGGCGTAGATTCTGCGGAAAGGGGCGTACCTTCTGCAGAATCTACGCCGGAAGTGGGTGCAGATACCTGTACTGTACAGGTACCTGCACCCCCCTCCCCCCTGAAAGGTGCCAATTGTGGCGCCGGAGGGGGGGGAGGGTTCCAATGAGCGGAAGGTCCACTTTAGGGTGGACCTCCGCTTTAAAGAGTAACTCCACTTTTTTTTTCTCAACAAAACATTCCCCCCTGGGTGTTCTATGTACATTACAAGGATTTTGACAAACTTTATTGCAGATTCCTACCTTTTGCTATTCTGAAGAATTACCTGTGTGTTTGTCTCTGTCCATGTGCAAAAATGAGTCTAACGGGAGTGGTTTCTTATCAATCAGCTGCTGCACTTGCATGGCTCTACTGAGGAAAATTGCAGGGCCTGCATCCCTTTAGATGCAATTTACATTTGGGAGTATCTCACCAAAAAAAATAAAAAATGACATATTTATTGCAGGGTATACCTGAAATCTGACTTGTATTTTAGTGCAGACTTCTGGGAAAAATCAGAGAGCCAATCACACAAGCAGGAAATTAAATTTCCGGGGGCATTCTATATACCATCTGTGTATAGAACACCTCCAGGTGGCCATATTTCATTGCATTTCACAGAACATTACAGAGCTGCAGATTGAAAATTAAAGGCAATTTTTAATAACATTCAATTGCAATATGACTTAAGTCACAATTTTATTTGCTATATATTTTTTTTTTTTTACCTTTTTTCCCCCCACAAAAGTGGAGTTAACCTTTAAAATTATACTTGATTAACTAATGCATGTGTGTAGGCAATGTAGTTACAAACACACCCTACAAACCAGGGCTATATAAACTGACCATAAGATCAAATTATACACAAGCATAAAAAGTTACCGTATAACATGCACTTTTTTCCCCTGAAAATAGGGGGCAAATCACGGGTGCGTGTTATACGCCAATAGTGTACCTCGGAAGGGAAGGAGTGGGACAAGCACCACCGGAATTCACAGAGCTGTCATCTCCCGTTTACTTGGCTCTCACTTCACACACAGTCTTGCCTCCGCCACCAGCATTGGTCCAGCATCTGTCTATCACAGGAGCTGGTCCAATGCCGATGGCGGAGGCGGGACTGTGTGTGTGTGTGTGTGTGTGTGTGTGTGTGTGTGTGTGTGTGTGTGTGTGTGTGTGTGTGTGGCTCTGCCGACTGAGAGCCAAGTAAACAGGAGATGGCAGCTCTGATTTCCTGCACTATACAGGCTGCATTGGTAAAAGATGGTGAGGCTGCAGGGGAGCATTGACACTAAAAATGGGCATTAATCAGGCTGCATTGATGAGATGAGCTGCAGATGGGCATTGATCAGGCTGCATTGGGGCTGCAGATGGGTATTGTTCAGGATGTGTTGATGGGAGACGAGGAGGCTGCAGATGGGCACTAACCCTTATTTTAATTCAAAGTTGTTTATTTAAAAAATACATTTTTTTCCTGAAACTTCCCTCTTAAAATGAAGGTGCATGTTATACGCTGATAAATACGGTACTTGGAGATCCTCAGAGTATGGACCTATTCAAGTCTATAGGTTCACAGCCAACACGAAGAAGATTGCCTCCCATTTCATCTACACCCAGGTCTATGTTCATATTAAAAGCTTGTTCACTTTATTGCATAGTTTCAGCAGTACAAAAAAAAAAAAAGTCAAGCACCCATTTAACTTTGTAACATTTCAGGCCATGTCTAGACCTTTATAGGAGCAGTTTGGTTCTAGCTTGAGCCGTGTGTGGATGTACTACATTATTGCAAGCTTCCTCCAAGTTGCCGAAGCAGGTTTCAAGCTGGCACCAGGTACTGAATAAGGCATGCACAAATGAAGAAGAACAGGTAGGCGACAGGTAGACGACAATCTTTGTCAACCCCCCAGAACTTGGACATCTAGCAGCTGTGGAAAGCCTCCTCTCGCTCCCAACAACACTCAGCAGCTACAGGGAAAAAAAGTGATCGGTACCACAGTAAATGCTGCCCCTGCAAGCCCTGCCGACCCTGTTCCTTCTTTCGACTGCCTGCCCTTTTGCTCCCTCCATCCATTCCTGAAATGCTGCCGGCTTCACTCCTCTATTCCAGCTGCTGTGGGGGATGTTTCAAGATGTAGAGTGGGGGAAGGGGCCTGAAAATATGTCACTTACCAGCCCGTTTTCTGAAAGAGCGCAGTGAGTGATCAGTACTGATCACCCACTGTGTTCATTGATAACTAAAGCATAATAAACTGTGTTTTCTATGGTTCAGTTTGTGAATGAACAGGAGGCTGCTGAGGGCAGTGCAGCTGAGGCTTCAGAGAAAGGGAACTGGGGAACCTCTGTGCTTAATCTCTCTCTCCGCCTCAAAAGTGAGACATCAGGGGTCTGTGTAGACCCATGATATTTCAGCAAAGTCCCACACTGGAGCTCCTACAAAAAAAAAAAAAGAAGGAAAGTGTAAAAACGAATTAAAAATAGAATAGTAAAACTACATTTATATTTCTTACAGTGATATTTGTTTTATTATAATTCTTACGTTTTTCTTACTAATTTAGTTAGTCCTTGCTAGCTAAATTTCTTTAAGAAATGCCGAACCCCGCTGATCTCTTTCATGTTCTTCAGGCAGATCTCAGCCTCTCATAAAGGTTGCCTACCCCTGCTTTACAAGATGTAAAGGGCAGAGGAGACCCTCACAGTGAAGAGGTTGGACTGGTGTACATTTTAATAAAACAGTGAACCTGCCCTTTAGTATTGTTATATACTGCAATACAATACATTTAAAAAAAATCCAAGTCATCCCTCACATCTAATCTTGTAGTACATGACCCGTTTGACTTTTTCCATACATTGTTGAGTAAGGTAGCAATAAAAGAATTTGTAACTACTGTGTGTGGCCTGTTTTATGGTGTCTACATTGTGTAACAGCAGGTCAGAGTTCTGTTACCTTTAAACTCTGCACCTGCTGATATCTGCAGTGCTGGCTGAGGCCTCTGCACATTCTTCAGCTGAAATTACATTAGCATGTCTTTTTCCACTAAACTAACAAATGTTGCTGATTCCATGAAAATCAGTAATAGCAAGACCTGCATTTCATCTGCTCTTTAACTTGTTGCTCCATGGGAAACAAACATATGTCACCACTAGGTTCTTTTGTCATCTAACCACTTTATTCCCAAAGTTATTTTAGATCTTAAAGGGTCAGTCCATTCAAATCGGCATTTCTGTTAATACTGTAGCAAGTTTGACAAGGTCCCATTCCCCATTTGCTTTTATTTACATTACTGAAAACAGAAAAAGAGCATTCCTGGTACAGCAAAGGCAATGAGACTTTAAAGGGAACCTGTCACTCTAAATACCTTTGTAAAGATGGCTGCCACCGACTCACAAGCTGCATGTAGATCTTAGAATAATGAAATACCAGTTTAGTATCACTACAAGTGAAGTACCTGCCTTCAAACTGGAACACATCGGTCCATTTTCTCTAGGCCTAACTGGTAGCATCAGCAAAATTTACCATCAGTTGTACTACATGGCCAAACATATGTAGAAACCCCTCCACATGATTACGTTCAGGTTTTCCACTGAATGGTACTGTTGATGTTACCACATATAAAGACATTCCCGCCAACTATATGCTTCCAACCACGTAGCAGCAATTTGAGGAAGACCCCTTTCTGTACCAGCACAAAAGCCATGCCCATCAAGATATAGTTTCATTAGTTTGGTGTGGAGGACCTTTAGGCTAGGTTCACACATGTCTGGCTGCGGTATGCAGTCCAGTAGCGGTTCTGGTGCAAAAAAGTTACTTGAATTTGCACCTAAACCAGATCCAAAATTGCACAGGACCCTTTTCAAAAACGGATCACATCTGCCCTGGACACGTGTGAACTGGCTCCATTGAAAGCCAGTCCAGTTCACGTAAAAAAGCATGCGAATCACATATATGTGAACAGAGCCTGAGCAGGCTGCACTGAGCCCTGATCTCAACCATATAGATCACTTTTGGGACGAATTTTAATGGTAGTTGCAGGCCAGGCCATCTCATCCAACCTGACCTGGAAAACCAGCAGCCGACTGACCCCCAATCAGTGCTCTCAGCCAATGGCAGAGAGAGCTGATCGGAGTGTTCTAGTTTGGGGGGGGGGGGGGTCATCCCCTGTCAGAACACAACAGCTGAGCAGCGGAGATCGCTGTACTAACTTTGCATAGTTAGCACAGTGGCTCTGGCCAAAGCCAACTGTTCTTTTTTTCGTTCAACACACTGGGTAAAAAAAAAAAAAAAAAAAAAAAAAAAAACACAAAATAAAAAATAAAATAAATAAAAATACTCATGGTGTGCACCAGGCTTAAGAGAAGACTTTAATGTTATGCTTGTTCTTTAAATAAAAGATCTACAGTGTAAAAAAACCACAATGCAATCATCTCCCCCCATAATAATCACTGGAATGAACAGAAGGAAGTAAAGTTTCATGAAAATGTAGTGTTTAGTAAACACGGTACTGACAGTGTGCTCACTGACAGCGATAAACCTCTGGGAAACAGTTACTGGCTCCCAGCCATTTCACTGCAGCTGGCTTTGATAGCTTGAACATGACGCTCCCAATAAACTAGTATAGGCCAAGCTACAATCTTCATGTAAAAGCATGATACAACAGGAAACCATACAGGATATGTACATCAAAAAGACCGAACTTAATTTCACCCAATACTAAGCATTTGCTGTTTGATGGGGACTGTTTGTTGAAGTGAACCTGTGAGAATAGAGAATTAGGAAACGGCTACTGCTGACTATATATAAAGGTGCAAGCTCGAGGGCTGTCACCCTGACGGTAGCTTCAGTCCTTGCCAAGTTAAAGGATAAGTTCACATTTTAACAAAAAAATAAAAAATAAAAATACACATTTTTTTTTCCAGGTAAAATAAATAAAAAAAATGTGCATTTATTATTGTTTCTGGAGCCTCTAAAGGCATGGCACTAGCCAAGCAGATCTCCTGCAGACCTGTCAGTGTATCTGTGCACCCGTCCATTGTCATGGCATCGTATGGCAAAGCAGATGCAATCTGTCAGGAAGACTCAATGAACTACCACAGCACTATGGTAGTTCACTGACAACAAGCCAATAGCCGCAAAGGCTGACAGGTCCTGTAGTTTTCCCACTCACAGCGGAGTGTGAAAGAGTAATGCGACTGGGGGAGCTGCGTTTTAAATTGTGACAGCTAGCGAGGGAGAAGTTCCCCGCCATCTGTCAGAGCGGGGATCAAGGTCCGTTGGTAACATGTTATACCCTGAATATGAATGTAACATGTTATGAAAAGGTGAACCTACCCTTTAAGCTACCTACACACACTTAGATTTTACTTGTTCAGCAGGCAGACTAAATGGGAAAAATACACAACAGATTTCCCCATCCACACGTGAGGTGGATGGAGGAAACCTTTTAAAACTGAGATATTGTATTCTGACAGCAGGGACTCTCCGCTGTCAGAATATATTGATCAGCACTTGCAGCCTACTGTGACCCGGGAAAGTGTGTAGGCCGTCTGCAGCCTGCTGGCCATTCGACAGAAGTCAATCTAGCAATCGACCCCTTGCAAACACGGAGGGTCACAGACAGATTGAAATTTGTGTCGTCCCTGCTGAACTGGCCGAATTTTGATACTCGTGTACACACCCTAATCGACCTAGGACAAGCATTGTGCCTACTCACATGCAATACACAAGCTTGTTTTAGATCAGTTGCTCACTAGAATAGTGAAATCCAGAACAGGATGACAGCCTCAGCCATGCACCTTCAAAAACGATTTGTTCTCTTACAAAAAGTACCGCTGCCATGCTGGTACTTACTACATTGCTTCTGGAGGAAATACATATTCCAGTTCTACCAGAGCTCCATACCAGCACTGTCAGCTTTTACTACTCCCTGTGGCCCAGTTGGAATTTGTTCCCCTCACTTCCTGTCCTGGAGACAATGGGAGGGGGAATTAATAAAAAACGTCTGAAGTCAGTTCCATCTCAGCTGGTACTATTGCCTATAGCAAGCAATCAGCTTTTTTTATTTTTTTTCCAGCCAGTTTAGAAAATTAGATTTGAAAACCTGATTGACTGCACTTCAGTTGAGACAGTTTGAGGCCCTTTTTATTGATTTCATCATAATATGTCACTAAACCAGGAATGGGGGGGTGAAATCCTCAAGTGGGTCACTGCAACAAAACCCTCTTTAAAGCGGTATTAAATTACATATGAACCCTCACCTTGTAAAACCACCTATTCAGTTTAAAATAGAAATGAAAGGCAAAACAGCTGTGTATATACAGTACTGTGCAAAAATATTTTAGACAGGTGTGAAGAAATGCTGAAAAGTAAGAATGCTTTCAAAATACAGTATATCTATACAGTAATACCTTAGATTACGAGCATAATTTGTTCTGGCAGAATACTTGTAAGCCTCGTCTATGCAGTACCGCATGTGGCCAGAGGTGTCGGAGACACTCGGAGACAGAGCACTTCCGAGCGTCACTGGCGCCCCTGCACCTCTGGCCAAATGCGGAACTGCACACCCCAGAGGCTTGAATCCTGCTCGTCTTGCAAAACAATGCTCGCAAAGTGAGTCAGGATTAAAAATAAATAAATACAAAAAAAAAAAAAAAAACAGCACGTATTGCGAAATGATCGTAAACTGCATTACTCGCAATCTGAGGTTCCATTGTATTTATAAAACAAACATACTTTTTTTTATATATACACTAGGATCTCACAAAAGTGAGTACACCCCTCAAATTTTAGTATAGATTTTATTCTTTTCATGTGACAACACTGAAGAAATGACACTTTGCTACAATGTAAAGTAGTGAGTGTACAGCTTGTACAACAGTGTAAATTTGCTGTTCCCTCAAAATAACTCAACACACAGCCATTAATGTCTATACCACTGGCAACAAAAGTGAGTGAAAATGTCCAAATTGGGCCCAATTAGCCTCCCCCCCCCCCCCATGTCATGTGACTCATTAGTGTTACAAGGTCTCAGGTGTGAATAGGGAGCAGGTGTGTTAAATTTGTTATTATCGCTCTCAATCTTTCATACTGGTCACTGGAAGTTCAAAGAACATTCTGAGGATCGGAAAAGAAGAATTGTTGCTCTACATAAAGATGGTCTAGGCTATAAGAAGATTGCCAAGACCCTGAAATTGAGCTGCATCACGGGGACCAAGACCATACGGTGGTTTAACAGGACAGGTTCCACTCAGAACAGGCCTCGCTATGGTCGACCAAAGAAGTTGAGTGCACATGCTCAGCGTCATATCCAGAGGTTGTCTTTGAGAAATAGACATGAGTGCTGCCAGCATTGCTGCAGAGGTTGAATGGGTGGGGGAGGGGTCAGCCTATCAGTGCTAAGACCATACACCGCACACTGCATCAAATTGGTCTGCATGGCTGTTGTCCCAGAAGGAAGCCTCTTCTAAAGATGATGCACAAGAAAGCTCACTGAAGACAAGAAAACTAAGGGCATGGATTACTGGAGCCGTGTCCTGTGGTCTGATGAGACCAAGATAAAACGTATTTATAAACGGCGTTCAAATCACACATGTATCGCTGTGATGGTCAGAGCGAGAGCAATAATTCTAGCACTAGACTTCCTCTGCAACTCTAACCTGGTAACCGTAAAGAAAATTTAAAGTGTCGCCTATGGAGATATTTAGGTACCGTAGTTTGTTGTCATTCCACAAGTGTGTGCAATTTTAAAGTGTGACATGATTGGTATGTATTTACTCGGCATGATATCATCTTTCACATTATACAAAACAATTGGGCTAACTTCACTGTTTCCTTTTTTTAAATTCATGAAAGTGTCCCTTTCCCAAAAAGTTGCATTTAAAACCTGCATAAGTGTGAATCAGGCCTTAAGGAGACTAGAGGAACCTAGAACCCACACACATTGTTTTACTGCAGTCTGGATCAGTGTTGGAAGATTTTGTCGCCCTTCCTGTCTGGTTGTCAATGTCATCAGGACAGGAACTGTTGGGAAATCTCCCCAGGAAGGCCACTGGCACAGATACAGACCTAACCCTTCCATAGTCTAGTTCTGCCTCTCTAAATCTTTTTAAACACAGAGGAACCCTGGAAATAAACCTCAGGTCTTAAGGAACCTTTACTGAAACCAATTAATTGGTGGTCAGCGAAATAAAATGTTCCTTACATTGGTGGTCAGAGGAAAGAATGCAACCACTATGGAAAGATCATTGACTTCATGCAACTGGCTCTACCAAGTGGTGCTGACCCCAGAAAAAAGCAGACACATTATTAAATAGGTGATCAATTGGCCACAGCTGAAGGAACCCCTAGCAATCTCTGGAGGAACCCCAAGGTTCCACAGAACCTTGGTTGAGAATGACTGCTGTAGTCCCAGAAAACCCCAACTGGAATTACAATGAGTATAAAAAGTTTTGTAGGTTAACCACTAGAGAGAAAACAGATCAATCACTACAATCATGCTGTATTACCACTTAGCAACCTTTCATTTCAGGCCACATAGGGTGTGCATTTGTTTTTATTAGGTTCACTGACTCATAGACTTGCATTGTGAGAAGAAGCAGTAAAGCACAATTCCAAAGCATTACAAAGAAGGAAGCAGAGACTTTGTAGGACAGTAAAGCTGGCCACACACAGTAAGATTCATCCATCTCAGCCCCACAATCTAAACAAGAGAAATCCTTTTTTTTAGCCTTCCATTCTGGAAAGCGGAATCAAACCTCTGCCGGATATCATATTCTGGCAACCATCTGAGCAGAAGGATGCTTATTGTGTATGAAATGCCCTGTCCAGAAGGACATTAGAAATGGATGGCTCAGTTTAAAGATCTTCTCATCTGATAAGAGTATAAAC
Source organism: Lithobates pipiens (assembly GCF_037356315.1). Classification (NCBI taxonomy): domain Eukaryota; kingdom Metazoa; phylum Chordata; class Amphibia; order Anura; family Ranidae; genus Lithobates; species Lithobates pipiens. Next base: position 67,181,570 of record NW_027507686.1, on the reverse strand, counting down.
AGAAGGGGAGGTTTTACAGGATTTACACAAGGCTGACCAATGAATGACCTAGCTTGGGGTGGATAGGAGTGATGATCCCTATGACAAAATGTATTTCTTGGGAAATTCAACAAAGCCGGTGGTAAAAGTCATTAAACTGCCTGTCTGGATGGACCAGTAATTACTGTACCAGACAATTAGATTAATTTGCCGGCGATTATAACATGTCCTGCTAGAGCTCTTAATAGGATTACCTCTTGTCTACATGGGCATTTTTACTTGCTTTAATCCACATTTTAAAATGATTCTGTCGTTAGCATGTTTTAATGTTTTATATCAATGCACAGGAGGAGTGGGTGGGTGGGTGGGTGGGGGGGCAATTTGGTGATCGTTATCAGACTATGGGCTTTCCCATTACAGAACGGTAGATTATAATCAATTTAGAAGTTCACATTCCTTACATGAACTGTGAAACACACAGACGTCATTAAAAATCTACCACTAATACTCCTGTCTGAATTAAAGGAGAGTTAAAGCCAAAATGTTCTATTCATTTTGAATAGTGTGGGGAAGAATTTAAACCTCTTTCAGGTTTTAAAGTATAACTAAAGGCAAAACATTTTTTTTTAGTTTTGGATAGAGTAGAGATGTTTTAGGTTATTACTGTCTGTGCCCCAATGAAAGTAAGATTTTTAAACAAAAAAACAACCTTAAAGAGGGATTCCACCAAAAAAAAAAATATTAAAAGCCAGCAGCTATAAATACTACAGCTGCTGACTTTTAATAATCGGACACTCACCTGTCCCAGGTTCCAGCGATGCCGGCAGCCGAGGCCGATCGATCGCTCGGCTCTCGGCTGCTGTCGCCACCATTCTAGGTGAGGAAATCAGGAAGTGAAGCGAATCGGCTTCACTTCCCGGTTCCCTACTGCGCATGTGCGAGCCGCGCCGCGCAATAGGAAATCTCTGCGCTGTCACCCATGTGTGTCCCAGCAGACAGCGCGGCAGGGCAGGAAATGGCGTAGACTCCCACGGGAGTCTATGCCCAGAAGTGGGTGAAAATGCCTGTCTTTGACAGGTATCTCCACACCCCTCCCCCCTGAAAGGTGTCAATTGTGACACCGGAGGGGGGGAGGGATCCGATCAGCGGAGGTTCCACTTTAGGGTGGAATCCCGCTTTAATAACAAACATGTCATACTTACCAAAGAAGTGGTTTTGCAGAGATGCCCAGATCCTCCTCTTCTTGGGTCCCTTCCTGCTGCCTTGCTCTGGGGGCACCCAAGCAGGCTCACTCCAATAAAAAGAAATAAGCCTTTCACTTACCTAATCTCTCGTTCCTGCTGGCTCCCTCCATGCTGCATGTCTGGACATCTTCACTAAGGTGCTCTCAGTGGTCACACGTACTCTGACTTCATCAAGTACAATGCAGGGCCAGTAGAGCTGCTTTTTACATGATGATGCTGCGGAACTGACCACAGCCTGGAATATAATCACATGCACCATCCCATAAATCCACAACACTCCCACTCCCTTCCTTACCTGAATTGTGGAAGGGCATCTTCCATGGAAATCGTGTTACGGTTTGTATATAATGCAGCTATGTGTGGCTATGTACTCTGTCATCCAGGTCTGTTATTGTTTACATTAAAATTACTACACTATCTGCCACCACCTGCTGATGTGGCATGTGCAGATTGGGCTGGCGATCCTTCCTTCCTCGCTGCTCTGTATTTCCTCTGTATGGATCTGAGGCTGGGGAATAACATTGCAAGAGCCTGTGCAATGCACCAGCGACACAGTGACTGTGGGTTCAATGCTCTACAGGCTTCACCCCAAGAATTATTAAATGCACACTGATCATTAGACTAGGCCTTTAAGCCAATCGGGGGAATTTCTACATTTTCAAGCAAAGGAAAACATAAATAAAAACACACCACATACTCTCTCTCTCTCTCTCTCTCATTCTCTGCAGAAAACAGGAGAGCCTCTTCTAAAGATGATGCACAAGAAAGCCCGCCGAAGACAAGCAGACTAAGGGCATGGATTACTGGAACCATGTCCTGTGGTCTAATGAGACCAAAATAAACTTATTTGGTTCAGATGGTGTCAAGCGTGTCTTGCCTACAGTCAAGCATGGTAGTGGGAGTGTCATGGTCTGGGCTTGCATGAGTACTGCCAGGGGGGGCTATAGTTCATTGAGGGAACTATGCCAGCGTGTACTGTGACATACTGAAGCAGAGCATGATCCCCTCCCTCCAGAGACTGGGCCGCAGGGCAGTATTCCAACATGATAACAACCCCAAACACACCTCCAAGATGACCACTGCCTTGTTAAAGAAGCTGAGGGTAAAGGTGATGGACTGGCCAAGCGTGTCTCCAGACCTAAACCATATAGAGCATCTGTGGGGCATCCTCAAAACGGAAGGTGAAGAAGCGCAAGGTCTTCAACATCCACCAGCTCTGTGATGTCGTCATGGACGTGGACTCCAGTGACAACCTGTGACGCTCTGGTGAACTCCATGCCTAAGAGGGTTAAGGCAGTGCTGGAAAATAATGGTGGCCACACAGAATATTGACACTTTGGGCCCAATTTGGGCATTTTCACTTAGGGGTGTACTCACTTTTGTTGCCAGCGGTTTAGACATTAATGGCTGTGTGTTGAGTGATTTTGAGGAGACAGCAAATTTACACTGTTCTACAAGCTGTACACTCACTACTTTACATTGTAGCAAAGTAATTTCTTCAGTGTTGTCACATGAAAAGATATAAAATATTTTTTCACAAAAATGTGAGGGACGTACTTAGCTTTGTGAGATACTGTAGATCTTTTCTCCTAACTGAACCCAGAACCGCAGCCCAAGCTTGTGTTACTAACCACTTAAAGTGGTAGTAAACACTAGATTTAAAACAGGTAATCTTACAATTGGGCTTACCTGTAAGTACAATGAATATCTCCTAAACATGAACCATTTAGAAAATATTCACATTGCTAACAGCCGATGATGTCACCCATGCGTTTGCAGCCATGCTCTACATTCAGAGCATACAGCATGCCTTGAAAATGCAGAGCGGGAGTGACTCCACTGTGGCCCCAGCCATTCAAATGGCCAGAGCCCATGAACCCAGAAGGAAAACCTTGTAAAAAATAAAAGCCCTGGTAGCAGTGACAGCGTGCCGCTTGAGGGCTTCACTTGAAAAGGTAAGCATGTCATAATGTGCTAGTATGTGGTGCATACTAACATTATGGCATGAAACCCGCAGGGGACCCCTTTGTTTTGTTTATTCACCTGGCACTTGTGCTCTCCTGTGACCCAGAATCAGGCATCACAGAGCTGCTCTGGAAGGATCCCAGCCAGACCCACTCAGCTGCCTGACTGATGGATGGTTTAGTCTCTCAGCGCACGGAGCGATCAGTGGCCATATGTTCGCTCAGTTCTCAGAGCCAGTGACGGACAGTATGTATGGTTGTTTTGTTTTGTTTTTTTATTAATACATACATCTTAACTAAAATGCCAACATGCCAGTACAGAGTACTTTGTAGGCATCAAGATACTTTTGGAGCCTAAATACCCATGACAATAAGCCATAAGCCTAAACGTGCATTTGACAATCTTCTGATGTTCAAGAATAAAAAACAGCCTTTGTCTATTATAAAATGACAATTTCCTTCATGTGACAATCAAAGGCCATCTGGTTCGTACAGTATTTGATGGCCAACATAAAATAATTTACTACAGATCCGGTATAAATGGCTATTGACTGAAAAAGGAAATTTAATTGCAATGCAAATTCTTCTGCCATTCCTTGGTCACCAGCCAAAGAGTCTTATTTTCTAACTGTTAATTCTGTGAAAGCCATGTTGGTAAACAGAGAACTATCCAGTAAATTGTGGGCCTGGTATCATTAAGCTCCTGTCCTCAGGCAAAATGACGTCTGTTTATCAGAAACAAAAACACGGCAGAGCCTGTGATTTGGAACATGAACTATGTTGTAGCTACAAACGTTATGTACGAGTATGAGCTGTGTTTAGGATTTAATTCACACAGAAAAAACGCCACTGTCAAAAAAAATAAAAAAAAAATAAAATGTCTTTTACAAACAAAGGGAGGTAATCTATAACTGAATAGTAATGTTTTCTTGCTGACTTGTCATTTTACCCCCACTATCCCTTACAATATCTACACAATGATATCAGCACATCAACAATAAAAAGAAAAGGAAGGTCTAGACCACCTACATAACTTAGCAGCATTCCTAGTTTATACACTGAATATACATAAGGCTCAAGAGATCAGCATTCTGAGACATGATTAGAAAACAGTGGGGGAGAATTAAACCTGTTAAGTACTGGTTTTTTTTTGCTCACCCCAAGAAAAAAATAAAATAAAAAATAAATTTGTCAGCTCCGGTCCGACCGGCTGCCATACACATGGGCCAAATGTTGATGGGTGTTTATTGAAACGGCTGATGTTGCTCGGCATTCGGCCCATGTATATGGACTACGGGGCTTTACTAAAACTGGAGCACTCAGAATCTGGTGCAGCTCAGCACGATTGCCAAGCAGCTATTAACTTTGGCTTGTTCAACCAAGCTTTGACAATAAAACCTGGAAGCGGATTGGTTTCTATGCAGAATTGTATCAGGTTTTGCACTCTCCGATTTATCTTTAGGCTGAGTTCACACTGGTACGACACGACTGTTGTACGACTGTCATCCTACTTTGCCCTGCAAAAATCGGTCCTACTTCCATCCGATGTCAATGAACACAATAATATTTTGCTCTGAGTTTGAGACAGTCTGACAGGCCCTTCGACCAATCAAAATAATGCCAGTGTGACAAATTCCGTTTTACTACTGCTCTAATCACCACGTCGGATGGTTAGGACAAGGATCAGACTTTGATCCGACTTCAATGATATTCAATGGGCTGAAGTAGGGTCAACGTTGGACCAAAGTAGTGCAGGGACCTTTTTTAAAGTCGGACCAGTTAAGACGTCTCTCATAGGGAACCATTGATTTATACACGTCATGCGACATGCGACATGTGCTCCCTATGTCGGAGCGTTTGTCGTACCAGTGTGGACCCGGCCTGAATGCCTAGCACATAGAATTTGAAAATTAGATGAAGGATTGTTCACATTTTTCCCCCATATCCTCATCCTATGTTGAAAACGAGAATGCCTAAATCATAGGAAAATTCTCAAACGACAGAGTACATCTTCCTACATACGTAGCTGCGGTCTATGTCTAGTCTATGGATGTACTTTGCTTCCAATCATGCACAGACTTGCCCATTCGATTTTTATAGGGTGAATACTATGCTAATTAAACAAAAATTGAACATTATGATAATGAACAAGAACATTTTTTCCAAAATGTTCCTTCCTTCGTCTGAACTTTCCATATTTCCATATTGGTTCTCGAAAGCCAGGTACTAACAAACAGGTCCAAATCTCGTGACAAGTCACACCAGTGTGAACAGGGGCTTAAAGTAATTATAAAGCCTAAACATTTTTTACCTTAATATGTTCCTTGTATGAAGGTAAAAAACATTTCAGTGTCAGCATCCCCCCTCACCGCTCCCTTTTACTTACCTGAGCCCTCAATTGATCAAACGCTGTGCACGTCTGCAGATCTTCTCTCCCCTCACTTCCGGGTCTCACTGGCTTTGCTGGGGCACTGGAAACCATTGTCTCCCACTGCTGTCAAACAAAGCCAGTGATGATAGAAGGGGGGGGGGGGGATATTTGGTCAGAGTCCCGCTGTCTGTGTCAATGGACGCAGCGGCGGGGCTCAGCACACATGATTGCCCCCATGGGAAGCAGCCTCCTATGAGGGCACTGGACAGAGGGGAGGGGCCAGGAGCACCGGCGGGGGCCCAGAACAGAGGAGGTTCGTGGCCATTCTGTGCACAGAGCAGGAAAGTGATACATTTTTTTTTCCTTAATTTTTAACTTTACAATCACTTTAAAGGCAAAAATTATTTGTTTTAGATTTGAATAGTGGAGAGAGATTAGAACACCTGTCAGTTTTTATTGCTGTCTGTGCCCCCTTTAGGGAGATTCACCCTCTCTATTTGTCCTGGTTACCATTATCAGTGAAAGTAAAAAAATCCCAAATATTGAGTTTTCCTCAGAAAATTAATAGGAGTTGAAATTCCCTAAAAGCAGAGCTCCACTCAAAAGGGTAAACTCACAGAGCAAAGCACGATACGCACATATGCAGTAAGAAACCGGCTGTGAAGACACCGCTGGATTCCAGGACAGGTAAGTGTCCTAATATTAAAAGTCAGCAGTTACAGTATGTAGCTGCTGACTTTTTTTTCTGGCTATGGGACAGAAAGTGAAGGTAAATTTCACCAATTGGGATGTACATGGTGGAAAAAAAAAAAAAAAATCTTGAGCGTTTTTAAGTCTCCCGTAGGCCCCTTTCACACATATGGACCATTCGTCCGTTTTTTTCATCCATCCGTTGACAGATGAAGAGCGGATGCATTCCTATGGAAAAACGGTTGACAAATGGATGATCATCTGCTTCCGACAACATCCCTTTTTTGAACACATGAAAGTGCTATTTTTCCATCTGTCAAAAAAACAAATAGGACAAAAAAAAAAAAAAAAACGGATGTAAACTGACAAATGGTCAGTTTTTCATCCATTTTTCCATTGGTAGTGGATGTAAAAAAAGAAAGAAAAAAAAAACGAACGAAAAAAGGATGGGCACTGATGAATAATTCATACATTTTGACATGACTGAACTGATTAAAATGAACAGTGTGTGAAAAGGGCCTAACTAAATGAAGAAAATAAATAAATAAATAAAAACTTTGCCATAAATTCTACTTTAACTGAGAAAATCATATTAACTGGTGGATTACAATAGAAAAATCCTGAACTGCTTGCAATGGTACTTCTGCTTAGGTAGCAACAGCTAGGAAACGAATGAATTAAAAGAAAATATTTCAGTAAATCATTCTACGATATGATAGGGGAACTTGTGAGCTGATCTGCTTCCTAAAAATGTCAATCTAGTTGTCATGCTGGTCCTTTATCTACAATGATGACCCTGAATAAGCATACTGACAGTGAAGACAACTCCTGTTCTGCAAGATCATTCTAGGTCATTTACTAAACCAGAGCACCCAAAGGATCCACATAACAACTTATACTTATACATATGAACATGGTAAAAAAAAGAAAAATAAAAAAAAGAAGACATTACAAGACCCTGACGATCACAGGTATGACTCCTAGAGGCAGAGGCATGATGGGATCTGTAGTTTCAAAACAGCTGGAGTGCCGAGGTTGCCTGCCCCTGTAATATATTATAAACAATCCATTCTCTTCATAGGTGAGGCACGTTACTATCTTGGCACAACTCACTAGAAGCTACAAGTCCAAGTAACAAGTCGTCTTTTGCTGCCAGTGGTACAGTTTTGGCCTATGCAAACTATAAAGTTTGGAGTTAAAATGACAACCTTTATTAGCCAACCAGCATTTCCCCTAACCTGTCCCACGGCCACGTCCATAGTATGAAGAAATGTGCTTCTTAATAACTCAATGCACCTACCTGTGTGAATTATCACAAAGCAACATCTGTTGGTGGGTCTAAGGCGACAATTGTGAAAACCTAAAAGGACTAAAAAACACAAAAGGTTTGTCTGTCAGCCCAGATCATGCCTGACAAAGAGGTTTTTATTTTGTAAGCTTCCATTTCAGTCGTTTGGTAGCCAATAAAAAAGGTATCAAAGCAAACCATGCAGGGTGAAGCAACAGGTTTGCTTTAATATCCACTCTACTGCAGTAAAAATCTTTCCTTCTCCTAGGCTAATGAAAGCCAACAAAATACCTGGTACTTCCAGGTATGATCGTTGCCTGACTGTTATGATGAGTCACTGAGGCAGAAGAAGTATACAGATCAGGAGCGCTGGGGAAAAAAGTCAATCAATTCTTATCTGTCTTATCTGCATACTTGTTCCAGCAATTCAAAATACTTCAGCAAGGGAATCAGCAAGACTTCCAAGTATCTAACATGATCAGAAGCATGGGGTACAAATGGCAACCTCCCAAGGTTGTTGCTTTTCTATTGGCAATAACCACATCATACTCTGCTTCTTTTATAACTTAGTCGTGACCCCAATAAATTGCCAAGAACAGTTAGGAAGTATCGGTGTAATGGCCACAGAAAATCAACCACCTTTCAGCAGTGCAGTATAGACTGACTAGAATATCAGACATTCTGACTGGCCGCTATTGCTGCTGCCTATTTGGCATTGCCCTTGCTGCATACAAGCCTTATATTGGATATATAAAAAAAAAAAAAAAAAAAAAAAAGGAGAAGTATGACCAAAGCTTTTTTTGGCTAAACATCCCCTGTGGGTCCCAGGCATGCAGTTTGTTCTGCACTCCGGTGACCCACTTTCAGTCTACAGCGGGCTAAAGCCCACCATCAGCTGACAGCGCAAAGCCAGTCCAGGCTCTGAAAAGATCCTGACCATATGGTTGGATACGCCAAGAAGTCTGAACCGGCAGCAGACTCAGCCTCTCACCTGAGCCTGAGCAAGCCACCATCAGAGCAGGGGGCAGAACCGAGCCATCAGCGGTGTTTGATCGCTCAGTTCTCACTGTAGAGTCGGTGGGGGACAGATGCAGCATCAGATCGACGCTGCAGCCACCGAGGAGAGTATAAAGGTTTTTTGTTTTTTCTTTAAGTCCATACTTTGCTTTTAAAGCTCATCTATGGGGACAGCACAGTTGCTTAGTGGTTACTTGCAGCATTGGGGTTCTTGGTTTAAAGCTTGGGCTGGACACTACCTATATGGAGTTTGCTTATTTTTCCTGGGCTTGCATGGGTTTCATCTGGGTACTCTGGTTTCCCTCCGCTTAAAGAAAAAATAAATAAATAAAAAATGCTAGATTAGTTCTAGAAACCCAACTGCAGCTCTGATACGTATTTAAGACGTACAACCACAGAAAAAGTGAGGTTCAGAGTTAAAAGTACACAAAAGATCACAGCGCAGAGAAGAAAAGTACATTCATCACATGGTCCTAAAAATAAACAAAGCAAGCCTCCAGTTATATGACAGTCGCTCTGTAGTGTAACATTTTACCTCTAATACGCATGCATACCATAATTCACCCCCCTAGAGCCCCCCTAAAAACTCAACTTCTGGAAAGGTGCAAGGAGGCAGGGGGTCTAGCCCTATACGAATACAAACTATGAAACTGTACAGGGTATTTGGGGACCTGGAATGGTTTATGAGGGATGACCAGACCAGAGTCTATTCACACAGGGGCAACTTTGGATCCGACTTGAAGTCGTCCCAAGTTGCCTCAAGTCGTGCAACATGATAACATCAATGTAAGTGAATGAGAGCCTTCTTAATGTACACTCCTGAAGTCGCTCCCACTTCAGAAAAGGTTCCTGTACTACTTCAATCCGACTTCTAGGCAACTTGTACTCATTGATTTCAATAGAAGTTGCCTTTAAGTCTGATCCCTGTCTTAACTGAAGCAACTTTCCAGGAAATAAAAATAGTTTTCTAGGCAAACCCCTCCCTCCCACAGAGCTGATTATTATGTGATTGGCCACTGGTAAAGTCCCCTGTCCTGGAAGCAACTTCAAGTTGCCTTGTAAGTTGCCTCAAGTCATGCTGCGATTCATACTGAAGTCGTGCCCAAGATGCCTCCCAAAGTCTCGCTCGAAGTCGTGTTGCCCCTGTGTGAATGGACTCTAATAGTAATATGTTGCCTGCTATACAGTTCAGAACCATGTGACATCTCACTATTATTAATATATGTCACAATCTTTACAGCACCGTGGTGCAAACATCTTCAATATGGGCAGGAAAATCTGATTATTTCTAAGCATATCATGCTTTAGTCATACCCGAAAAGGAAAAAAACTACCAGTGAGCTAGTGTCCACCCCTAACAAAGTGCCGTTCATTGGTTGGGAAGAGGTTAATACATGTGATCTCAGAACGGTCATGTGTCTTGCCCGCTTTTACATCTGCCCATGGAAACTACTTCTGACACCTTAACTGACTTTGTCACCAGAACACAGGAGTCTCCAAAACAATCCCAACCCCCTTTCATCAGCCACAACAATGAGACCTATTTATCCCAGCTCAGCAGACGAAAACTATTAAGACATTTGTGGCTCTACATTGTACTGCCAGACAATGGAATGTAAAGCTGGCCATAGACACTGGGCAGCCAAGACTCAACCACCCTCAGGCGTCTTTTCTGGCCATCACTGGCAGCACAAGACACCACGGTTTGGACAAAGATTTTGAACTGGTTTGATGATCATTACTATAACCCTGCATTAGTTATCACAATACACCCTTGCTGTTCTATTGCCACTGGTAAAGGCAGGTACGATTGGCCATACACTCATAGATGGGGCTCATAATCCTCCATCCACGCTATATAACATCAAATGGTCTAATCTCCCATGCTGTGACTAGTCTATTTTGACAGCTGGCCCCGTTGGCGGTCAAAATATCGGTCAATGGCTGCATCTGATAGGATGCAGCCACTGTACAGCCCAACATTTTCCATCAGATCTCTTTGACAAAAGTGAATTGAATGAACGATCAGCTTTTGGTGAATGAAGTGAAGCTGTCAGGAACATCCACCAAGTGATATTCGCACAGTGTATGGCCAGTGGCCATTAGACCAGCCTTTTAGCACCCCGAGGAATCCTTGAATTGATCTTCAGGTTTGGGGGGACCCCCTGCTAAAACCAATTAATCTGGGATCAGGTGGAAAATGCCCCTTACAATGGTGGCCAGTGGAAAGAATACCCCCTTACAATGGCGGCCAGGCTGCCATTCTTAGAGACAGCTAAAAAAGATCATCTGTGTCATGCTGATGGCTTTGCCAATTGTTGTTGCCCCCCCAGGCCTATGCAGGCTTCATCAGATGGAAAATCTATCAGCCACAGCTTAAAGGTCCCCAAGCAGCCTCTGGAAGGGTACTGGTTGAGAATAGTGTGTAGATCTCCCTGTTGGACAGACGTCGACCGGTAGACTGACTTCTGCCAGACTGTTGGAAACGTTTCTTTGGATCAGCAGCTGCAGCACTGATCAGTGTATTCTGACAGTGGAGGAGGCCCACTGCCAGAATACAACAGCACATCAGGGAGGATTCCTCCATAAACCTTGTTTGTGGATGGGGGAATACATATTTATTTATTTTTCTTTCTGCATTCAGCCCATTCAGCGTGTGTACCCAGCTTTAGATTGTAACCAGGTTTGCCTGAAACCGCCAAGGACCCTTCATACCAAGTGCACTGGATGTGTGCCAAGCATGTGCATTACAAAACAAGAAGCCCCATTTCCTATGGTGTCAGACCCCCTTTGCTGCACTGTACTATAGTACTTTCTTTAACCACTTCAGCCCCGGAAGGATTTACCTCCTTCCTGAGCAAGCCCTTTTTTGCGATACGGCACTGCGTTGCACACTGAGTTGCTTTAACTGACAATTGCGCGGTCGTGCGATGTTGTACCCAAACAAAGTTGACGTACTTTTCCCCACCAATTGAGCTTTCTTTTGGTGGTATTTGATCACCTCTGCATTTTTTTATTTTTTGCGCTATAAACAAAAAAAGACTGACAATTTTGAAAATAAAGCAATATTTTTTGCTAAAATAAATTTTTTTTTAATTAAAACTGAGGAAGTAATTTTGGATAGAGATAGAGATATATATATATATATATATACACATACATACATACATACATATATATACACATACATACACACACACACACAATTACTTCCTCAGTTTAGGCTAATATGTATTCTACATTTTTTTATTTTTTTTTAATTTTACCAAAATTAAGGAAGAGCATATATTATTTGGTTTGCGCAAAAGTTAACGAGTCTACAAAATAAGGGATAGATTTGTGGCATTATTATTATTGCGATTTTTATCATGACTGAAAAATTGCAGCAGACAGATCGGACACTTTTGACACTTATACAGAGATCAGTGCTATAAAAATGCACTGATTACTGTGTAAGTGTCACCGGCAGGGAAGGGGTTAAACACTAGGGGGTGATCAAGGGGTTAAGTGTGTTCCCTAAGTGTGTTCTAACTGTGTGGGGGGGGGGGTTCACTAGGATATGACAGATCACTGCTCCCATTCACTGAGTGAGAGCAGTAGATCTCTGTCATGTCACTAGGCAGAACAGGGAAATGCCTTGTTTACATACGCATCTCCATGTCCTGCCTCTCCGTGGCACGATCGCGGGTCACCGACGGTCATGACGCGGTGACGTACCGGTAAGTTGTTTTGTGCACCTGTGCCACTTTGCCCACGTATATCGGCGTGGGCTGGTCGGCAAGTGGTTAAATGCAGTGGGTTGGGACCCAAACTACCTCATTGCAATGTTACTGTTTGAATAGAAATGTATGGAATGTCATGCCATAAATCAGAATAAAGTTTGCACAGAAAAAAAAAGGGTAAACAGTGTGGTGTGCTGGGATGGGTCCAGCAGCTCTGTGATCAGCACATCTGTATGGTGGGGAATGAGCCCTAACAATTCTGGCCATACTGCTAACAACAGGTCACTTTCTGTCATAAATATTTCCTGATTTCAGCAACCAGAGAATAAAATGGCAATTGATCAATGATGTCTTTGTGATGGGCACTGAGGTGTATTCATAGATTTCCAGCCTGTTCTCGATCGGATTGTCAGTGCAAACCAGAAAACGGTTGTGACGATGAAGCGGATTGCATGGTGTATGGTCAGTGTACAATGACCAGCCATCTAATAAGGAATAGCCCCCCTTTTGTTGCTAGAACAGCCCTGACCTGGCAAAGCATGGACTCCACTAGACCTGTGAAGGTATGCTGTGATATCTGGCACCGAGCCATCGGTAGCAAAGCCTTTAAGTTGTAAGTGTGGGCCTCCTTGAGTCGGACTTGTTTTCCAGCACATGCTCAGTTGGATTGATATTTGGAGGTCAAGTCAACACCTCAAACTTGTTGTGTTCCTAAAACCATTCTTGAATTCATCAGACCAGGCCACTTCCTTCCACTGTTCCGTGGTCCAGTTCTGATGCTCACATGCCCAGTGTAGATTTTCTGGCTATGGACACGAGTCAGCATGGACACCCTGACGGATCTGTGGCTACTCAGCCCCATACGCAACAAACTGCGATACAATGTATGTTATGACACCTTTCTATCAGAACCAGCATCACCTATTCCAGCAATCTGAGCTCCAGTAGCTCTTCTATTGGATCGCACTAAAACGGACCAACCTTCGCTTCCTATGTCCATCAATCAGCCTTGGCCACCCGTGACCCTGTCACCAGTTTCCTGGTTTCCCTTCTTTGGGACACTTTTGGTCGGTCCTGACCACCGCAGACCAAGAACATTCCACAAGAGCTACAGTATTGGAGTTGTTCTGACCCAGTCATCCAACCATTATAACTTGGCCCTTGTCAAAGATCACGCAAATCATTACACTTTTTTTTTTCTTTAACATCAACTTCAGGGACAACATGTTCACTTGCTGTCTAATATATCCCACCCACTTTCAGATTCCATTCTAAGGAGATAATCCATGTTATTCACTTTAACTGGTCAATGTTCATACTGTTATGGCTGATCAGTGTATAATCCCAGCACACTGTCCTCTATACTGACACTTATTACTTCTCATCATAGTGCCCCCCCACACTCATTACTCCTCATCATAGTGCCCCCCCCCCACACTCATTACTCCTCATCATAGTGCCCCCCCCCCACACTCATTACTCCTCATCATAGTGCCCCCCCCCACACTCATTAATCCTCATCATAGTGCCCCCCCCACACTCATTACTCCTCATCATAGTGCCCCCCCACACTCATTACTTCTCATCATAGTGCCCCCCCACACTCATTACTTCTCATCATAGTGCCCCCCCACACTCATTACTTCTCATCATAGTGCCCCCCCCACACTTATTACTTCTCATCATAGTGCCCCCCCACACTTATTTCTCCTCATCATAGTGCCCCCCCACACTCATTACTCCTCATCATAGTGCCCCCCACACTCATTACTCCTCATCATAGTGCCCCCCCACACTCATTACTCCTCATCATAGTGCCCCCCCACACTCATTACTCCTCATCATAGTGCCCCCCCACACTCATTACTCCTCATCATAGTGCCCCCCCACACTCATTACTCCTCATCATAGTGCCCCCCCACACTTATTTCTCCTCATCATAGTGCCCCCCCACACTCATTACTCCTCATCATAGTGCCCCCCCACACTCATTATTACTCATCATAGTGCCCCCCCCCACACTCATTACTCCTCATCATAGTGCCCCCCCCCACACTCATTACTTCTCATCATAGTGCCCCCCCCACACTCATTACTCCTCATCATAGTGCCCCCCCACACTCATTACTCCTCATCATAGTGCCCCCCCACACTCATTACTTCTCATCATAGTGCCCCCCCCACACTTATTTCTCCTCATCATAGTGCCCCCCCACACTCATTACTTCTCATCATAGTGCCCCCCACACTCATTACTCCTCATCATAGTGCCCCCCCACACTCATTACTCCTCATCATAGTGCCCCCCCCCACACTCATTACTTCTCATCATAGTGCCCCCCCCCCACACTTATTACTTATCATAGTGCCTCCCCACACTTATTTCTCCTCATCATAGTGCCCCCCCCCCACACTTACTTATTACTTCTCATCATAGTGCCCCCCCCCCACACTTATTACTTCTCATCATACTGCCCCCCCTCCCCCACACTTATTACTTCTCATCATAGTGCCCCCCTCCCACACGTACTCATCATCATAGTGCCCCTCTTGCCCGACACTTATTACTTCTCATCATAGTCCCCCTCATTGTACACAGTGACAGAGAGTATGGGGGTGTTGGGCTTCTGCACACTACAAGTCTCAGCACACTCCCCTCCCCCATGCTGGGTGACCCCGGTGAGGTCTCAGTGAGGAGAAGTTGCTGTCAGTGATTGTAGAGTCCCCCTCCCTCCCTCCTCCCCGTCCATGCTCCGCTCTCACCTCGTCCCATTTGATGAACTTGCTGCCCCGTTGTAGAATGTCCGGTACCTGCACCGGCTCCAGCTGCAGAGAGTGTACCCCCGGCCGGGCCCCCGCCATGACTGAGGGCAGCTCAGGGGGGCGAGAAGAGGGAGGTGAGGAGACACAAGCGGGGACTGACTTGGAGGGAGAGGTGAGGGGAGGGGACAAGGGAGGAGGGGGCGGGACCGGCTCATAGAGGGGCGGGGACAGGGAGGGCTGGGAGAAGTCGGGGATGAGACGGTACCAGGAAGGAGGAAAGTTCTCTTATCTCCGCACTACCCCGCTCAGCATTACTCCCGCACCACGTGACCCGCTTCCTCCAATCAACGGCCCTGACCTGTCCTGGCACCTGTGTAGAGCGGAGGGGAGAGTTCTGTCCCGTCACATTCCTTACATACCGCTCTCCCAGGTGACCCCGCCCACACACAGGATGACACATGACAGCGGGCAGCGGCCGGGCCACATGGGCTCAGGGGGTGTGAGGGGCCCGGATGTGATCAGTACAGGTGTGCTGTGTTCCCGGCTCATCTCCTTCATCCTATGGGAGTCCTAAACATCAGGACTGATCAGTGCAGCCTCCGACAGCGGCATATTTCAGGCTGACATCCACTGTGACAGGCGAGGGGCTGGACGCTGCACTTCCGCCCCTGAGGCACATTATAATGGATTGGACACTCAGATCACACAGCCCGGGACTAATTCATTCAGTCACTGTACCACATAGCTCACATCTGTCCCCGATTCGGAGCATTGTCCCTCTGTCCCTCATTTTGGTCTGATCTATATAAAATGCACTGTTTATCTCTCAAAAAGTGTTTCCCAGTGATAAACCTTTCTAAATTTCTCCATCTGTAAATTTCATAAGCCAATATAAAGGAATAGTGTGGTAAAAAAGCATTTGTGGGTTTTATCTAATCATTGTTTTAAACATAATTCTCCTTTAAGGGGGCGTGCCAAGGGGGTGTGTCTTATATCTACATACATTTCCTAACAGGTGTCCCTCATTCCCATGTCAGAAAGTTGGGAGGTATGGTACTGTGTACAGCCTGTGTGCATCTTGTATGTGTGCGCATCCCATATATCTGCATCTTATGTGCACATCCCATGTGTGCGCATCCCATATATCTGCATCTTATGTGCACATCCCATGTGTGCGCATCTTGTATGTGTGCGCATCTCGTATGTGTGTATCTTATGTGCACATCCCATGTGTGCACATCTCGTATATCTGCATCTTATGTGCACATCCCATGTGTGCGCATCCCATATATCTGCATCTTATGTGCACATCCCATGTGTGCGCATCTTGTGTGTGCATCCCACGTGTGCGCATTCCATGTGTGCGCATCTCGTATATCCGCATCTTATGTGCACGTCCCATGTGTGCGCATCTTGTATGTGTGCGCATCTTGTACGTGTGCGCATCTCGTATATCTGTATCTTATGTGCACATCCCATGTGTGCCCATATTGTATATCTGCATCTTATGTGCGCATCTCGTATGTGTGTATCTTATGTGCACATCCCATGTGTGCCCATATCGTATATCTGCATCTTATGTGCGCATCTCGTATGTGTGTATCTTATGTGCACATCCTGTATGTGTGCGCATCCCATGTGTGCGCATCTTGTACGTGTGCGCATCTCGTATATCTGTATCTTATGTGCACATCCCATGTGTGCCCATATCGTATATCTGCATCTTATGTGCGCATCTCGTATGTGTGTATCTTATGTGCACATCCCATGTGTGCGCATCTTGTATGTGTGCGCATCCCATGTGTGCGCATCTTGTACGTATGCGCATCTCGTATATCTGTATCTTATGTACACATCCCATGTGTGCCCATATCGTATATATCTGCATCTTATGTGCACATCCCATGTGTGCGCATCTTGTATGTGTGCGCATCTCGTATGTGTGTATCTTATGTGCACATCCCATGTGTGCACATCTCGTATATCTGCATCTTATGTGCACATCCCATGTGTGCGCATCCCATATATCTACATCTTATGTGCACATCCCATGTGTGCCCATCCTATGTGTTAGGGGTAGGCAACCTCTGCCCTCCAGCTGTGGGGAAACTACAAATCCCATCATGCCTCTGCGAGTCATGCCTGTGACTGTCTGGGTCTTGCCGTTTCACCACAGCTGGAGGGCTGAGGTTGCCTACCCCTGCTACATGGGCATCTTATGTGTACATCCTATATATGCATCTTATAGCTGCTGTTGGCGTACACATCTCACTGACAGTCAAAACCCACCCTGACCTGTATGTGACCCTATGCCATATCCTCAGTCTGTCACCAACCAAAATCCATACAGTTATCACCATATTATATCAAATAAAATAAATATATAAAATATATATCAGGGCTGTTAATGATTCAAATTTTCTTGTTCAATTATTCGTTTTTTTTTTTAATCGACTAATTTCGATTAATTATAACACACATACAGATCCAACTACTTTTAGCTGATCTCCTTGCATTGCAACTCTGCATTAGTCTGTGGTAAATGTGGTATACAGTATATACCAGTGATGGCGAACCTTGGCACCCCAGATGTTTTGGAACTACATTTCCCATTATGCTCAACGACACTACACAGTTGCTGAGCATCATGGGAAATGTAGTTCCAAAACATCTGGAGTGCCAAGGTTCCACATCACTGCTATATACAATCACCCGACACTAGTTTCCACAATCCATGACTTAACTGCACAGTTCACACAAATACGTTTTAAATTCAAACTGTAGCACTGACGCAAGTCTTTTTTGTTTTCCACAGTAGCGTGACAATCCCTCCGTCTCCGGTCTAACTAATCACTCTCACCTTATGGCATGGACCCCTGTGCAAACAGGTGGTCATGCAAGCAGGCATCAAAAGGGTTAACATGGACCATAAACGTCTCGCACGTCTCCTTAGATCTCAGCAAGGACGCCCGGTCATGGGTAGAAAGAAAAGATCTAAGTGCTCACCGCTTAAGTATAAGATTTAATTCTTGTGTTCAAACACAAACAACTCACATAAAGATAATAAAACATAGCATGTAAAGCAGACAATCGTGTTAGTTCCGTAGGGCAGCAGCAGGTGAAGTCATACATAGCTCCTCCCCCGTACGAGTTACGTTCAATCAGAACTTAGACGTCACCGTACTCCTCCCCCCTTCCCTTGAAGACGGAGGCACTTGGGGAAGGGGGAGGAGTCCGGTCACATTGATGTCCGTGACGTCACCGGATCTCCAACAGAACTCCCTGAAGACCCAGAAGCCAGCGGAGAGGTGAGTACCGATCAAAAGAATTTTGATCGATCAAAAAAAAAAAGAGTGATTAATCAAGGAATTAATCTTTAATTTCCACAGCCCTAATTATATATATATATATATATATATATATATATATATATATATATATATATATTATTTTTATTTGATATAATGTGGTGATATGTTGTCAGCCATTATATTTCAACCACTTTAATACTGAGACTTTCACCCCTTCCTGCCCAGGTCAATTTTCAGCTTTCAGCGCTGTTGCACTCACTCAATTGTGAGGTCATGCAATACTGTAAGGAAAGGCTTGCAATTAGACTAAATAGCTGCTTTGGACGGACTTCTGTGCACAAGCTAATACATGCTGTCTCTCGTGCTCAGAGAAATTGGGCAATGGCTAATGCCCTCACGCATTCTCATGTGCGCCAGCGCTTGTGTGTAATTGTCACAGTTGCTGGCGACAGTCATGCTATTTAAACTTGGCCAGTGCTCAGGATCAGTGCTGCTTTGTACTATCCAGTACCTGGTAGAAGAGCCTGATATGATGAGGAAGGCCTCTCTTGCACCTCTGACTCAGGGCCCCTGATAGTGTAGACAGGAGTACAGAGTGGCATAATAACATAGTAGGTAAGGTTGAATAAACACAAGGGTCCATCCGGTTCAACCTGTGTTGGTGTGTGTGCGCATGTAGAAAAATCATTTCCCATATCCCTGTATGTTGTGTTCACTAAGATGCCCGCCCAAGAGTCTTTTAAAACTATCTATGCCTCTTGCTGACAGAACTGATTGTGAAAGAGAGTTCCACATCCTTACCGCCCTGACAGTGAAAACCCCCTACACAGCTTAAAGAGGAGCTCTAGGCTCCTTCAGAAAAAAATAAAAGTCAGCAGCTGTAAATAATATAGCTGCTGACTTTTAATATTAGGACACTTGCCTGTCCAGGGATCCTGTGGTGTCTCAATTGATTTTTCCATCTGCTCTCGGGTGCTGCCGCTGCCATTGTTTGTAAGTGAAACCGGCAATGAAGCCTTACGGTTCCCTACTGCAAATGCGTCAAGAGCGCTGAGCTTTGTAAATGGCCCAATGGTGGGAAAAGGAGGAGGGAAGCCATGGCAAGATCACCCAGAAGTGGAAGTGGGTACCTGTCACAACCAGGTACTCTCACATCCCCGAACGGTGCAGATAAGCGCAGCTTCCCCTTTTGGGTGGAACTCTGCTTTAAGATTAAACCACTTCTCTTCCAGTCTCATCGTGTGGCCCCATGTCTTCTTACACTCCCTGACACTGGAAAGTGTCATACTTACAGTGGAATCGCCCTTGTGGTGTTTGCATATCACTATCATATCTCCTCTTAAGAGTATCTGCTCCAGCGAGAATACATTTAGTGCTTGTAGTTGTCCCTTGTAATTAGGGCCTCCAGACCCCATATTAAATTATATTGCCCTTCTCTGAACTCTCTCCAGTTCCAGCACATCCTAAGGATTGGTGACCAGAAATGGACAGAATGCTCCAGATGTGGTCTAATCAGAGTTTTATAAAGTGGTAGAATTATTGTTTTATCTCTGGAGTAAATTGCCTTTTTAATGCATGCTAATATTCTGCTGGCTTTGCTTGCTGCAGCTTGGCATTACATGCTATTACTCTGTCTTCTACTAGAACCCCCAAAATCTTCTCTATACTGGAATCCCGTAGAGCAGTGATGGCGAACCTTGGCACCCCAGATGTTTTGGGACTACTTTTCCCATGATGCTCATGCACTCTGCAGTGTAGTTGAGCATCATAGGAAATGTAGTTCCAAAACATCTGGGATGCCAAGGTTCGCCATTACTACCCTAGGGGTTCTCCCCCTAGTGAGTAACTTGCGTTTATATTTTTAACCCCCAAGTACATTACCTTACATTTTTTAATGTTAAACTTAATTTGCCATCTAGTTACCCACCCCATTATTTTATTCAGATCTTCTTGTAAAGTTTCTATATCCTGCTGTGATGTTATTGCCCTACTTATTTTTGTGTTGTCAGTAAATACTGAGCTTGAACTATTTATCCCATCCTCTATATCATTTATAAATAAATTAAACAGAACTGGTCCCAGGACAGAGCTCTGGGGTACCCCACTTACCACTCCAGGCCATTCTGAGTACACGTTATTTATCATTATGAGTGCCTGTAAGTTTTGCTAGCAGCAGGCAGGTGTCCACACTGGGTAGGAGAAGTCGTCAGATGGCTCCAACAAGCAGACGAGCAGGTCAGCAGCTGGTACTGGCGAAAGCGGGCAGAGAAGCAGAGCCAGGCAGGCCGGGTCATACACAGACAGGATGGATGGGGTATAGGGCACAGGCAGGAACGTGGTCAGGAAACAAGCTGGGTCTGGAACCAATCAGTAAAGCAGGAGCCAACAGAGCAGACAAATGGAAGTCAGGGGACAAGCCAAGGTCGGTGCAGGTGGAGTTCAGAGAATGGTCAAGACAACTTTTTGAAATGGGAGCGAGGTATACCTATTGGCAAATGTATGTAGGCATAGGACACACACCCTGCAACACCTCTTACCATGCTCCCTTAAAAAGGAGAATTATACTAAAAAAATTATTAGTTAAACCCACAGGTGCTTTATTTTTACCACTACTATTCCTTTATATTGGCTTTTGAAGTTTACGCATGCAGCAGTTTAGTAAGTTTTTGTATGAAAGATTTAGCACCAGGAAACACTTTTTGAACCATAAATACTGCATTTTATATACAAACATATAGATCAGACCAAAATAAAGTACAAATGAGGAGCAATAAGGGACAGAGGGACTTTGTTCCAAATCAGGGACAGTTGGGAGGTAAGCACAGGTTACATGGAGGCCGAAGACAAAGCAGCACTGGCTGAGTTTAAATAGCCCGATTGGCTCCAGCATCTGTCACAGGTGCACGCAATCTCCGGCGCGCACAAGATTGCAATTCCTCTGAGCATAAGAGGGAACATGCATTAGCCTGTACACAGAAGTTAATCCAGAGGAGTTCTCATCTATTTGCAAGCTTTTCCTTAAAAACAATGTACCCCTATGAAATGTTATAATTGTTTTCAACAGAGCTTTCTTTTGGTGGTATTTAATTACCATTTGTTTTGTTTTTTATTTTTTGCTAAACAAATTAAAAAAGACTGCAAATTCTGAAGAAAAATAAAATTTCTACATAGTTTGTGTTTTTATTTCTAAAAAAAAAAAAATTCTCCTTCACTGATGTGTGCTGATGAGGCTGCACTGATAATCAGGGCATTGATGATCAATGCAAATGTCCCCTGCCAGAATTGCCAAACTCTCTCCTCACACTGTGACATCACATGAGGAAAGGAAAGCTGAAAACTGGCAACTTGTTTACAAGTGATACTGTGATTGGACACAGCTTATCACGTGGTAAAGGCCTGCTGTGATTGGCCCTTTGCCACGATCTTCACAGAGTGCGTCAGATGCGCGCCCCAGAGACTGCGCAGAGGGCATTGTTTTTGGATGTTTTTTGGCTATAGCGTGGTCTGGAACTTGTTAAGGCTTCAGTGTATATTGACATTGTGTAATAAAATGTATACTTTTTTACATATACATTTTGTAGTGTGTGTGTGTGTGTTTATTTACATATTTCTGTTTTCAGTCACATAAGGAGTTTGGAGAGCTGGAGGTGGAGAGACAGTAGTAAAACATGTAGAAAGAAAAGGAGGGTGCACCAACCTTGTGCATTACCAAAGATAAAATGTATTAAAAAAATTTAACAAGAGTAATACTCACAAACATTATAAAAAAGGCTTATCAGTGCTCCAGCAAGTGGAACCGTGTCTCTAGACACCTGCAACCTGGACCGGGTGTTAGGGGGAACCAGATGGCATCGCAAACGGCTTACGCATTATGAGGACCCTCTTTATCAGAGCCACAGCAATAGTAGACTGACCTCCTCCAGTTTCCTCTGTATATAACCACATGCACATGTCCAAGTGAACACCCACCATAGCCTGCCACACCCATCCGAGTGGGCATCGCCCACCATGTCAATCTATACTAGGATGTATATTGCTATCCACCATCTAAAAACTTTCTGCATAAAGTTGTCCATTAGCCTATTAATAGGGAGCCATAGCCCTGCGCCAACAAAGGCTCCCTATTAATAGCAGTCATCCCATACAGCAATTTAGCCTAGTATTTGAATGGGGAAGAAAGGAGATTTAAGTGACTTTGAACATGGCATGATTGGTGCCAGACGGGCTGGACTAAGTATTTCAAAAACTGCTGATCTACTGGAATTTTCACACACAACCATCTCTCATGTTTACACAGAATGGTCAGAAAAGAGAAAATATCCAGTGAGCGGAAGTTGTGTGGATGTAAATGCCTTGTTGATGTCAGAGGAGAATAGACAGATTGGTTCGAGATGATAGAAAAGCAACAGTGATCTAAATAACGACTCTTTACAACCAAGGTATGCGGAATACCATCTCTGCGCAATGCACAACACATTGAACCATGAAGCAGGTGGGCTACAGCAGCAGAAGACCACACTGGATGTCACTCCTGTCAGCTAAGAACTGGAAACTGAGGCTACAATTCACACAGTCTGGATTTCAGCTGCAACATTCAGATGGTAGGGTCAGAATTTGGAGTAAACAACATGAAAGCATGGATCCATCCTGCCTTGTATCAATGGTTAAGGCTGGTGGTGTAATGGGACGGGGGATATTTTCTTGGTACATATTAGGTCCCTTAGTACCAATTGAGCATCTTTTAAATGCCACAACCTACCTGAGTATTGTTGCTGACCATGTCCATCCCTGTATGACTACAGTGTACCCATCTTCTGATGACTACTTCCAGCAGGATAACTCACCATGTCACAAATCTCAAATCATCCCACCACTGGTTTATTAAATATGACAATGAGTTCACTGTACTCCAATGGCCTTCACAGTCACCAGATCTCATAAAATAGAGCAATGTTTCTCAACTCTAGTCCTCAAGTACCCCCAACAGGTCATGTTTTCAGGCTTTCCATTATTTTGCACAGGTGATTTTATCAGTTTCACTGCCTTAGTAATTACCACAGCTGTTTCATCTGAGGCAAATCCTGAAAACATGACCCGTTGGAGGTACTTGAGGACTGGAGTTGAGAAACATTTTAATAGAGCACCTTCGAGATGTGGTGGAGCAAATCCTGAAAACATGACCCGTTGGAGGTACTTGAGGACTGGAGTTGAGAAACATTTTAATAGAGCACCTTTGAGATGTGGTGGAGCAAATCCTGAAAACATGACCCGTTGGAGGTACTTGAGGACTGGAGTTGAGAAACATTTTAATAGAGCACCTTCGAGATGTGGTGGAGCAAATCCTGAAAACATGACCCGTTGGAGGTACTTGAGGACTGGAGTTGAGAAACATTTTAATAGAGCACCTTCGAGATGTGGTGGAACAGGAGATTCACATCATGGATATGCAGCCAACAAATCTGCAACAACTGCCTGATGCTATCATGTCGATATAGACCAAAATCTCTGAGGAATGTTTCCAACACCTTGTTTAATCTATGCCATGAAGAATTAAGGCAGTTCTGAGGGCAAAAGGAGGTCCAACCTGGTACTAAGGTATATCCAATAAAATGGCCAGCGGGTATATAGATAGAACTCAGGTATACAAACGTTTTATTGAACAATCTGTTCAGATCTATCTAATACAGAAAAGGACCCAGCCATGTTCCAGTTAACCACTTGAGCCTTGGAAGGATTTACCCCCTTCCTGACCAGAGCACTTTTTGTGATCCGTCGCTTTAATTGACGGTCATGTGTCCTTGTACCCACACAAAATTGACGTCCTTTTTTTCCTACAAATAGAGCTTTCTTTTGGTGGTATTTGACTGCTTCTGCGTTTTTAATTTTTTTGCACTATAAATTAAAAAAAAGCAACAATTTTGAAGAAAAGAAATATTTTTTTTACTTTTTGCTTTAATAAATATCCCCCAAAAATGTATAAAATTATTTTTTTCCTCAGTTTAGGCCAATATGTATTCTTCTACATATTTTTGGTAAAAAAAATCGCAATAAGCGTATGTTGATTGGTTTGCGCAAAATTAGGGGTTAAGTGTGTTCCCTAAGTGTGTTCTAACTGTGGGGGGGGGGGGGGGGGTGCTCACTAGGATATGACAGATCACTACTCCCGATCGCTGAGAGCAGTAGATCTCTGTCATGTCACTATGCAGAACAGGGAAATGTGTGACACGATCGCAGGCACCCGGCGAACATCGAGTCTACGGGACCAGCGATCACGGAGACTGCTGCGGTGCTTCTTAAAGGGGATGTACCTGTATGCCCTTTTGCCCACCAGTGCCATTCTGCTGACATAAATCGTCATGCGCTGGTCGGCAAGCGGTTAAACAAATGGACTGGTATGGGCACAGATGTAGGCAGATGTCATTGGATGATTTTCCATTTACATTTACAAACCCTTATGACCGTACCACTTTCAAAGCGTTCGTACAATAATGGGATCGTTAGTACAGAGCTTTCGATAGCCGATCACGACAGTTCATCCGATATTATCCGATCGAACAAGCATGGAAATTATATTCGTACGATTTTAGTTTAATCAGCACAGTTTCGCCCAAAAATACAATACAAATACACTACAACACATGACATCACTTCTGGTGTTTTGATCTGTCGTACGAGAATTTTCGTAACTTTAGTAAGCTCTTCATGTTCGCTATACAACTAGCATGCAAAAAAAAAAAAAAAACGGACAATATGTTGTCCGATTTTCGGATCGTGTGTACGGGGCTTTAGGATTGAATCGCTGTCTGGTTTTCATCTGAAAATAGACAGATGAGAAATGGTGCAAGGATCCTTTGTGCATCCATCTTCAGGTCAGTTTACATCAGCTTGCAACATCTGTCTTCAGTTTACATCTGTTTATGTCCACAAAAACACAAAAGAGCATGCACCTTTTATGTTTTTTTTTTTTTTTTCGGGGACATAAATGCCTCATTCACACTGGCCATTTAGCCCTGATGCATGAGTCTCCGGCAATTATCTGTGGCTGGCAGACACAAGAGCCTTATCCAGCCCTGCTTCCGTCAGCCTGTCAAGCTCTATGAGAATCTGACAGCTGCTATATCTGGAAAGGGCTAAATTCAGCTTTATCAATAAAAGTGCCTCTCACCCTGCCTATAACCCCATACACACTATCAGATTTTCTGCTGATTTTTGTCTTCGGATTTACCAAAACCATGTAGTATAAGGGCCTGCCTGATTGCATAAAAATTGAAACTCATAAGGTTTGACCTCATATTATATGGCTTTGGTAAATCTGAAGGAAAAAATCAGCAGAGAATCTAATAGTGTGTATGGGGCTTATGTCCGCCTTCAAATCTGCCAACAACTTTGCAGCTAATCCAGGTGCCTGGATAAATCGATATATGATATTAAATACCAGGATAGCCATTTTGCTTCATGAAGGCCAAATTTCACAGTCAGGTAAACACTGTAACCCTGCCCCACCCTGCCAAACGATGCGTCATACAGCAAGCATCCTACAATACCTGCGTGGCCCACGATTCCTGTTTCTTATAGCCACAGCACATATTTCTCAGCCAGGCTTTTATCTCCTCACTAATTCAGGGCACAGAAATAGCACCCTGGGACCACCCTAGTATCCTGGAGACCCCATTTTGTCACAAGGGAGAGTTAATCAAGGGGTATGAGTGTCAAATGTCATATGCTTTGGAGGGGTATGACATCAAATTTTAGGTTTTATGTGTAAATATATGTAATAAAATGGAAAAGTTGTGCTATTTTTTCAATAGCAAATAGTGATTCTCTATGCATTTTCTCTTAAAATGACAATAAACAATGCCCTTATCCTCCTAAAATATTCCATACAGATCCAACACTCGATGGTCCTTTTAATCTATTTTTCATTAAGGTTCACACTTGTACCAATGCAGAAACCAGTGCAATTACAGCGCCGGTTCCTGAATCGCATCTTTCCCGTAGGCAGTCCACACTGCCCTCTGCGAACCGCTCTGGGTGTCAATAAATTGTTAAACCATTTGCCGACCAGCGCACGCCGATTTACATCAGCAGAACTAACGGTGCTGGTGGGAAAAAGGGCGTACAGGTACGTCCCCTTTAAGAAGCAGTGCTTCAGGTGCACGTGCGCCTGCCGCGGTCCCCGTGACAGCGGGTCCCGCTGGCTCGATGTCCCCTGGGTGCCCGTGATTGTGTCACGGAGAGGTAGAATGGGGAGATGCTTTTGTAAACAAAGCATTTCCCCGCTCTGCCTAGTGACAGGACAGGGATCACTGCTCTCTGTCATGGAGATCAGTGATCGCTGTCATGTGTGTTGTAGCCCCTCCACCTCACAGTTAGAATCACTCCCTAGGATACACGTAACCCTTTCGTTGCCCCCTAGTGGTCAACCCCTTCACTGCCAGTGTCATTTACACAGTAATCAATGCATTTTTATATCACTGATCGCTGTATAAATGACAATGGTCCTAAAATAGTGTCAAAAGTGTCTGATCTGTCCACCATAATGTTGCAGTCCTGATAAAAATCGCAGGTCGCCTCAATTAGTAATAAAAAAAAATTACAAATAAAAACAAATTAAAAGTAAAAATGCCATTAAACTATACCCTATTTTGTAGACGCTATAAATTTTGCACAAACCAATCAATATACACTTATTGTGATTTTTTTTTTTTATACCAAAAATATGTAGAAGAATACATATCGGTCTAAACTGAGTAAACATTTTTTTTATATATTTTTGTGGGATATTTATTATAGAAAAAGTAAAAAATATTGTGTTTTGTTCAAAATTATCGCTATTTTTTTGTTTATAGCACAAAAAATAAAAACCGCACAAGTGATAAAATACCATAAAAAGAAAGCTCTATTTTTTTGGGGGAAAAAAAATTGTTTGGGTACAACAACACACGACCGCACAATTGTCAGTTAAAGAGACGCAGTGCCGAATCGCAAAAAGTGCTCTGGTCAGTAAGGGGGTAAATTCTTCCATGGCTAAAGCGGTTAATGACACCCCCAGATCGGTTCACAGGTCACAGTGTAAACTGTGAACTCACACAGGAATCAGATCGCATAGGTGGGAACACCCATGTGATCTGATTTCAGTGCGGGGAAAAAAGTCCCTGCACCTTTTTTTTGTGCGATTTCAATGCAAGTTCAGCCATACAACTGTATGGCTGAACTTGCAATTCACAGACATCACATGGGATCCGGCCCGCAGTGGGGGTGCGAATCACATGCAATGTCTGTGATGGACTTCTATGGATCACAGGAGTGCAGTTTGTTTTGTACTCCTGTGACCTGTTTTTAGCAGACAGAGGGTGTCTGAAGTCCATTCTCTGCTGACATCACAGAGTCGGTTCAGGTTCGGGCGTCATAACGACCATGGAGTCGGGATCCACCTAGATCCCTGGACCGACACCCGGTTCAGCCTCTCAGCAAACCTCTGAGAGCCTGAGCTGGCCGCTTCTGCCCCCCCTCCCTCCCCACAGTCCAGCGCCCCAGTGAGCGAGGAGGGGGCAGAGAAGAGAGCAATGACTGACAGCACCTCTGAAGTC
The DNA here is from genome assembly GCF_037356315.1 of Lithobates pipiens. Taxonomy (NCBI): domain Eukaryota; kingdom Metazoa; phylum Chordata; class Amphibia; order Anura; family Ranidae; genus Lithobates; species Lithobates pipiens. Next base: position 67,153,631 of record NW_027507686.1, on the reverse strand, counting down.
GGGGAGCTGTGAGAACCAATCGATCAACGTTGTTCGATCGCTCAGTTCTCAGTGTTAGAGACGCTGGGGGACTGATGCTGCATCGGACCAATGCTGCATCCACCTAAGTATGAATAATAATAAAAAAAAACACATACTTCTCTTTTAAATTGTTTCTTATTGTGTTTTTATGCCTCCTTGAAGTGTCTTCAGTTGAGCTCTCAAACCTCTCCTTTTCCCCTCACTTCTCTTTGTTTGGAATGAGCAATACACATTAGTTGTGGTCATGTGCACTGCTCTATGCACAATAAAAAAATCCATAGTCCATCTGGGGGAGCAATGGAGGGAGTCTATATTCCTGCATACAGTGAGACCATGGAGAACAAATGTACCCACCCTCTAACCCCCCATTCACACCTGAACGTAGCATTTTCAGGCAGAAAATCGCACGATTTTACCGCAATTTCGTGTTTTTGTTTTTTTTGAAGGTATAGATTCGATATTTTGAATTGATTTTTTTTTTAAAACTAGTGTATCATTTAACTTTAACTTCAGATCTAGGTATCTTAGCTTCAGATCAGGTATTAGCAACACAGTTTCTCAGTGGTTAGCACTTCCACCTGGTAGCACTAGAGTCGCCAGTTTGAATCCCATCAATGGCACTACCTGCCTGGAGTTTATGTATTCTCCCTGTGCCTGCATAGGTTTCCTCCCACGCTCCAAGGACATGCTGGTAGGTTAATTGGCTCCTGTCTAAATTGGTCCTAGTATGTGTATATATAAGCTCACGTTCACACTGAGGGCAGTTTGAAATCATGCGAGTTCAGCTGCACGATTTCAAACCAGCATTTCAGTCCGACTTCGGGGGTGATTTAACAGACATCTGTGCGGGTTCATGCACAGTTGTCTATTGAAATCACCCCCGAAGTCGCCAAAAGTAGAGCAGAAAAGACTTTTGGGAATCAGTGCAGCGCCGCAAAGTGGGCGCCGCACCAATTCAGGCGGTGCCATTGTCGGTAATAGGCTCCAACTTAGCATGCGATTTGATATGTCAAATCGCTTGACAATCGGCCTAATGTGAATGTGGGCTGAATGTGAGTTAGGGGCCTTAGCTTGCAAGCTCCTAGAAGGCAGGGACTGCTGTGAATGCACAATATATATGTAAAGCGCTGCATTAATTTATGGCGTATACAGTATCTCACAAAAGTGAGTACACCCCCTCATATTTTAGTAAATATTTTATTATATCTTTTCATGTGACAACACTGAAGAAATTACATTTTGCTACAATGTAAAGTAGTGAGTGTACAGCTTGTATAACAGTGTAAATTTGCTGTCCCCTCACGATAATTCAACATAACTCAACACACAGCCATTAATGTCTAAACCGCTGGCAACAAAAGGGAGTACACCCCTAAGGGAAAATGTCCAAATTGAGCCCAAAGTGTCAATATTTTGTGAGGCCACCATTATTTTCCAGCACTGCCTTAACCCTCTTGGGCATGCAGTTCACCAGAGCTTTACAGGTTACCACTGGAGTCCTCTTCCATTCCTCCATGACAACATCATGGGACTGGTGGATGTTAGCGACCTTGCATTCTTCCACCTTCAGTTTGAGGATGCCCCACAGATGCTCAATAGGGTTTAGGTCTGGAGAAATGCTTGGCCAGTCCATCACCTTTACCCTCAGCTTATTTAGCAGGCAATGGTTGTCTTGGAGGTATGTTTTGGGTCGTTATCATGTTGGAATACTGCCCTGCTGCCCAGTCTCTGAAGGGAGGAGACCATGTTCTGCTTCAGTATGTGACAGTACATGCCAGAAGCACTCAGACCATGACACTCTCACCACCATGCTTGACTGTAGGCAAGACAAACTTGTCTTTGTACTCCTCACCTGTTTGCCGCCACACACAATTGACACCATCTGAATGAAATAAGTTTATCTTGGTCTCATCAGACCACAGCACATGGTTTCAGTAATCCATATCCTTAGTCTGCTTGTCTTCAGCAAACTGTTTGAGGTTTTTCTTGTGCATCATCTTTGGAAGGGGCTTTCTTCTGGGACGACAGCCATGCAGACCAATTTGGTGCAGTGTGCGGCGTATGGTCTGAGCATTGACACTATGACAACCCCCCACCCCTTCAACCTCTGCAGCAATGCTGGCAGCACTCATACATCGATTTTCCAAAAACAACCACTGGATATGACGCTGAGCACATGCATTCAACTTCTTTGGTCGACCATGGCGAGGCCTGTTCTGAGTGGAACCTGTCCTGTTAAACTGCTGTATGGTCTTGGCCAATCTCTCCACAGTTACCAGCTGTTCCTTATCCAGCTTGTCAGACCTGCCTACTTAAAGCTGTCCAGCTCACTTTATATCTGCCTTCGCCTTGGTCACATCACAAGAAACCATCGCCTGCAGTTCTGTTTTAAGACTGGATTGCTGACATCCCTTCTAGCTCCTTATCCTGCTTTCTGGCCTGGCTGATTACCCGATCTAGTTATTGAACTCTGGACTGGCTGACTACTCGATCCAGTTACTGGACTCTGGCTATGCTTTGACTACGCTTACTCGATTTACCTTTTTATTTTTATTAATAAACAAGTGTGATTTAATTGTACTTCTGTCTCGGTCTGATTCATGGCTTCTGACACCATGATGCTAAACTACACTGCAGAGTGCTGGGGCATCATGGGAAATGTAGTTCCAAAACATCTGGGGTGCCAAGGTTCACCATCACTGGCCTAGGCCATCTTTATGTGGAGCGACAATTAATTTTTTCAGATCTCAGAGTTCTTTGGCATGAGGTGCCATGTTGAACTTCCAGTGACCAGTATGAGAGAGTCAGAGCGATAACACCAAATTTTACACACCTGCTCCCCATTCAAACCTGAGACCTTTTAACACTAACGAATCACATGACATGGTGGGAGGGGGGTTCCAATTGGGCCCAATTTGGACATTTTAACTTAAGGATGTACTCAATTTAGCTGCCAGCGAGTTAGACATTAATGGCTGCATGCTGAGTTATTTTGAGGGGACAGTAAATTTACACTGTTATACAAGCTGTACACTGTCAGGGCTGGCTTAGCCCTTCCTCCTTTGGGCTGGCTGCTCAGCTGTCGGCTAATTGCCAGCTCTCTTCTCTTTCCACAGTTACCAGCTGTTCCCGATGATGCTCGCCTGACCTGTCTATTTAAAGCCTTCTTGCTCACTCTATCATTTGCCTTCACGTTGGTCACATCACAAGGAACCATCTCCTGCTGTTTGTTTCAAGACTGGCTTGCTGACATCCCTCCTGGCTTCTTATCCTGCTTGCAGTTGCTCTCCTTGGATCCCTGACTTCTGGCCTGGCTGATTACCCGATCTGGTTAATGAACTTTGGACTGGCTGACTACCCGATCTGGCTACTGGACTCTGGCTATGCTTGACTACGCTTTTTTTCTATTTACCTTTTTATTTTTATTAATAAACAAGTGTGATTTGATTGTACTTCTGTCTCTGTCTGTTTCATGGTTCCTGACATACACTCACTACTTTACATTGTAGCAAAGTGTAATTTCTTCAGTGTTGTCACATAAAAAGATATAAAAATATTTACAAAACAAATGTGAGGGGTGTACTCACTTTTGTGAGATACTGTAAGTACATGTAATTAATAAATATTTCATATAAATGATTTGAAGTGTGACAGGTGGTACATCATGTCAAACACTGGAAAGCGGGTTAAAAATGCCATGAAACAAAGCTTTGTAGTTGCAACATGTGTACAGTCTTGTTGGGCTGTAGGCCCCATTCTCACCTGAGCATAGCATTTTTGAGTGTTTTTTTGCGGCGTTTTGTCGCACGGATTTGCACGTTGGCATACAGCGTTTTCCTGCATTTTTGAGCTTTGGCGTTGTTTTTAGCCAATAGGAAAAATGATCAGCTGTTTCATCATTTGTTGCTATGTTTTTTAGATTTTCTCATCTGCTTCCTGCTCCAAAAACGCCCAAATCTGCCCGATACGAGCAACAAAAAAGGGTCTAGAACTTGTTTGAGCTTCAGGCATAGTGCTTCAGGTGACTTGGAGTGGAGATGCGAACCATCTCCATAGAAAATAATTGATTTTTTCCCCTCAAGCAGTTTGTAGCTTCAGGCTTCAAGCTACAAAACGCTCAGGTGTGAATGGGGCCGTAATTTTAGATGTGGGGAGGGGGAGTTAAAGCCATGGCTCGGCCCACCTTTTCTACATGAAGGGTTGCTTGTTTGCAAAATTGATTAGGCTAGCTCTCAGAAGCTACGATTGAACAGTGCCTGTCAGGCTGGGGCTGCGCAGATGACTGTAATAATTGCTTGAAAGATATGTAACTCTCTGTTCACAATTGCTTCACTTTCAGCATATTGATTTGAGCTGAAGCAGCTGTCAACAAAGATAGAAAAAGAAAATGGTTTAAATCTGGGTTGTAGTCTTGTTGTGCTGCCCCCTTCACATGCTATTTTGCTGCCACCTAGTGTTAAAACTAAATAATTCCCACATGTATAGCTATTTGCTGGCTACTAATGATTTTGATGTTCTGACTTTGATAGGGGTGATTCACTTTAGAGCAGGGGTGTCCAACCTGCGGCCTGACACAAAGTCGTAAACTTACTTAAAAATGTTGATTTATGGGGGAGGGAATTTTTTTTTGTAAAAATGCGTTTAGTGAACACATGTGGCCGAAGAAAAAATTGACAGTGTATCTTTACTTGACTTTTAAAAGTTTTATTTTCCCAAAGAAAATTATTCCATTCTTCACAATCACTATTATTCATGTCATCAGTTTTCACCAGCACCTACCTTTTGTGAGCAACTATTTTCAAGGATTAAGCACACAAAGGGCAAAATTAGAACCAAAATATCAGAGTTCATTGAGAATTGCTATTACATCCATCAAACCAGATATTGATGCGTTAGTTTATCAAAAACAGTGTCAAATATTGCACAGGTTTAACGCTGCTCTCTTTTACTTTTATAATAAAAATATTACAAAAAAAAAAGACGTTTTATTACTTAGGTATTAGAGATGGGCCAAACACCCCCCTGTTTGGTTCAAACTCTCCTCTTCATTGGCTGAGACAGCAGTGCGGCGCAATTGGCTCCCACTGCTTTAATTTAAAATCAGTCAGCATAGGATGAGAGAGAGGGGGCCGGGTTGCGGCTCCATTTCTCAATGGACACAGGGAACTGTGACTCGGCTCAGGTGCCCCCATAGCAAGCTGCTTGCTGTGGGGGCACTCAACAGGAGGGAGTATCAAGTATCAATGCAAACTTTTTTTTTTTTTAAATATGTTTTTTTTACAGGAGCAGTGATTTTAATGATGCTTCAAGTGCAACAATAAAAAATAAAAATTCCTTTGAAAATAGGGCCTGGGGGTCCCTTAGTCTGCCTGTAAAGTGGCAAATCTGTAGCTATGTATGTATAGATAGAACATGCTGCAGCAAAAATTAAATTTCTAAAGAAAATAAATTAATAAAATGACATTTAAATGACCGGAAATGAAATGGCATTTAAAATTTCCAGCAATACAAAAATGTAAAACAACAAACACAGCACGACCCCCCCCCCCCATACCAAGCTCTCTGGGTCTGGTATAAATTGGTGTGGGGTCCCCCCCAAAATCCATACCAGACACTTCTCTGGGCACACAGCCTAGCAGGCCAGGAAAGGGGGGTTGAACGAGAGCCCCCCGAACCATACCAGGCCACATATCCTCAACATAGGGGTGCATGGAGGGGTGGGTGCTTTGGGGTGGAGGGCTCATCCCCACAACCCTGAGCTGTGGTTGTGGGGATCTGTGGGCAGGGGGCTTATCAGAATCTGGAAGCCCCTTTTAACAAGGGGGGCCCCCAGATCCCAAACCCCCCACGTGAATGGGTATGTGGTACATACCCCCCCCCCCCCCCGTTCTGGCCTGCCAGGCTGCGTGCTCGGATAAGGATCTAGTATGAATTTCCCCTTAAAATCCATACTAGACACCTGTTTTTTTTCACTCGTTTATTGCCAGCAATTTTTTTTTTTCAGCTGTCAGCAGGAAAGCTCATTGACAGCTGATGACTCATTGGTGGTTAAGGATGCCGCGGCTGGCTTTTCTGCCCGCTCCTTAACAACCAGATTTCACTGTGCCTTGATTGGGCAAAGCTTTGCCCAATCAGAGTTTAGAATGCACTGTGCAGCACATAGTGCATTGCAGGGTGCTCCGCGGGGCGAACACCCGCCGAATGCTCTGAAAATTTGTGTGAACGGGTAGACAGGTGATGTTCAGGCCAAACTTTTGCTCGACCCAAACTATTCGCCCCAAAACTCTAATAGGTACGTTATCTATATCAGTGACCGCTAACTTGTTATCTGCCTGACTTTTTCTGCTCACCAGCTATCCTTCTTGTTGTGTGTTTTATGTGTGGCCCAGAACAATTCCTCTTATTCCAATGTGGTCCAGGAAGGTAAAAGGATTGGACACCCCTGCTTTAGAGTTTGCAGCAGATTTTTAGTGGTAATGCAGTAAAAGGAAGTTGTGGGCCAAATTTTTAAAAAGTGTAACACTTTTGTTACTTTTTCAGACATGTGCAACAAATTCACTTAAATTTTTTTGCTAAATGTTTTTGCCGTTCACTATGGCTCCAATAAATAAATTAGAAATAGCATAAAATTGGTATTAAGACATCTAGAGGTAAATAAGTCCAATGTCATATTGGTCTTAAAGGAAATGGACAGGCAGTCTGTTTCCATCCGACCACCACATAGAGAACAGCAGGCTACGCAGAGCGGACACGGACCTGCCATCTACCTGCTCAGCAGGGATCATCAGTGACATCCCCCGCTGAGCAGGCGGATCCGCTTTCATGGATTCCGCTCCGTCTGAAAAGATGCACGTGATGATTAAGACTGCATTCACACCTGCGCAATTCATCACTTTTCCTTGCTTTTTATTGCACAAATTGAATCATTTGAATGGGCTGCCTGACATGTGAAAAAACGTGCCCAAGTAGCTCTTGCACCTTTTTTTTTTTTCTTTGCAGTAAGCCTCGTGAAATTTTTACATTTGTGTTTTTCTGCATCTTTTTTGCATTTTGTCGCATGACAAACGCATAACACGATGCACACGCTTGGGGTACCGTTAAGAAGTAAGGGCACTGCAAGCGTGATGAGCATTTTTGCATGCATTCCCGGAATGCCAAGATGTGAATGGGGCCTAAATAGAAGAGTTTTACTCAAGAACACATAGAAAGAAAATGAAAAAAGAAACAGGAACCCGACAAATAGCTGTCCATCTGCTTAGGTATTGCAAAATCTGCAAGCTGACACCAAGGGTTCATGTACATGAAAGGATAACATGGAAATGGGAGGGCACACTGCAGGGTGTAGTCTTATGGATTGCATCTAATTATTAAAAGATTGTGAAATGACAATGACACACTGAGAAAAAAATAATGAGGGTGGTATATAAACACTCTGACTATGCATTGAGCAAGAATGCCTTAAATTAGTGCATGCTAAATGTTAATTTTGTTTTTTCTTTCAGTGAAGCAAATGCAGTGCAGTTCAAAAATCTGCTTACATCACATTGCGTTTCTGTGGAGTTGCTTCTGTGAGTTAAAGCAGATCATCCACAATAAAACAAAATTTCAGCAGACACTGAAGCCAAACCCACAATCCTAACAGAATATTATTAACCACTTTCAGACCGGACCATTTTGCTGGTAAATGACCAGAGGTCTTTTTACACTTTGGCACTGCGCTGCTTTAACTGGTAATTGCGCGGTCATGCAATGTTGTACCCAAACAAAATTTGCGTCCTTTTCTTCCCACAAATAGAGCTTTCTTTTGATGGTATTTGATTGCCTCTGCGATTTTTATTTTTTGCGATATAAACGTAAAAAGACCGCAAATTTTGAAAAAAAATGATATTTTCTACTTTTTGTTATTAGAAAAATCCAATAAACTCAATTTTAGTCATACATTTAGGACAAAATGTATTCAGCCACATGTCTTTGGTAAAAAAAAAGTCAATAATTGTATATTTATTGGTTTGCGCAAAAGTTGTCACATCTACAAACTAAGGTACGTTTTCTGGAATTTACGCAGCTTTTAGTTTACGACTGCCTATCTCATTTCTTGAGGTGCTAAAATGACAGGGCAGTACAAAACCCCCCCAAATGACCCCATTTTGGAAAGTAGACCCCCTAAGGAAATTGATAAGAGGCATGTTGAGCCCATTGAATATTTTCTTTTTTTGCCTCAAGCGATTGAATAATGACAAAAAAAAAATTATTTTTTTTTTTTTACACAAAGTTGTCACTAAATGATATATTGCTCACACATGCTATGGGCGTATGTGAAATGACACCCCAAAATAAATTCTGCTGCTTCTCCTGAGTACGGGGATACCACATATGTGGGACTTTTTGGGAGCCTAGCCGCGTACAGGGCCCCGAAAACCAAGCACCGCCTTCAGGCTTTCTAAGGGCGTAAATTTTTGATTTCACGCCTCACTACCTATTACAGTTTTGAAGGCCATAAAATGCCAAGATGGCACAAAACCCCCACAAATGACCCCATTTTAGAAAGTAGACACCCCAAGCTATTTGCTGAGAGGCATGTTGAGTCCATGGAATATTTTATATTTTGCCACAAGTTGCGGGAAAATTACAAACTTTTTTTTTTTTTTTTTTTTTTCACAAAGTTGTCACTAAATGATATATTGCTCATGCATGCCATGGGCATATGTGAAATGACACCCCAAAATAAATTCTGCTGCTTCTCCTGAGTACGGGGATACCACATATGTGGGACTTTTTGGGAGCCTAGCCGCGTACGGGGCCCCGAAAACCAAGCACCGCCTTCAGGCTTTCTAAGGGCGTAATTTTTTGAGTTCACTTCTCACTACCTATTACAGTTTTGAAGGCCATAAAATGCCAAGATGGCACAAAACCCCCACAAATGACCCCATTTTAGAAAGTAGACACCCCAAGCTATTTGCTGAGAGGCATGTTGAGTCCATGGAATATTTTATATTTTGCCACAAGTTGCGGGAAAATTACAAACTTTTTTTTTTTTTCACAAAGTTGTCACTAAATGATATATTGCTCACGCATGCCATGGGCATATGTGAAATGACACCCCAAAATAAATTCTGCTGCTTCTCCTGAGTACGGGGATACCACATATGTGGGACTTTTTGGGAGCCTAGCCGCGTACGGGGCCCCAAAAACCAAGCACCGCCTTCAGGCTTTCTAAGGGCGTTACAGTTTTGAAGGCCATAAAATGCCAAGATGGCACAAACCCCCCCCCCCCAAATGACCCCATTTTAGAAAGTAGACACCCCTAAATTTAGGGGTACACTAGTGAGACTAGGTAATAAATGGCGGGTGCCCTGAAACTATAAAAAAATAACTAACCAACCAGCGTCACCTGTAACAGTTATATGGTGATCACTGGTGAAAGGGTTAACTAGGGGGCAATCAGGGGGCTTTATGCGGTAGTATATGGGGGTCCCTGGCGCTATAAAAAGCTGCGGCGAACCTAAATACCTACCTGCCTAACTAGCGTCACCTGTGACACTAATACAGCGATCAGAAAAACGATCGCTTATTAGGCTGGGTTCACACTGGAGCGATGCGGGAACGCCACGAATGCGCGGCGGGTTCCCGCATCGCATGCCTCCCGGCGGCAGTTCACACTGCCCTATGCGAACTGCTGGGAGTGTCAGTGAAATGTTAATGACACCCCCAGATCAGTTCGCATATCGCAGTGCGATCTGCAAACTTGGATCGCATGGTGTGAACACCCATGCGATCCGATTCTGCTGCGGACCAAAAAAAGGGTCCCGTGCGAGTTTGCGGCGGGTGCGGCGGGTGCGACACGAATTCAGCCATACTATCTGTATAGCTGAACTCGAATCGCACAGAGATCGGATGTGATTTGCACTGCAGTGCGGTGCGAATCACATCCGTTCTCATAAACCGCTGCAATGTGAACCCAGCCTTAGTGACACTGGCGACGGGGGGTGATCACGGGGTTAAACCTTTATTGGGGGGGTTAGGGGGGTACCTTAGAACTAAAGGGGGCTAACCCTAACTGCCCTAACAGTTATTAGTCACAAATGACACCTGCCGGGTGATCAGGGGGTTAAACCTTTATTAGGTAATAAATGGCGGGTGCCCTGAAACTATAAAAAAATAACTAACCAACCAGCGTCACCTGTAACAGTTATATGGTGATCACTGGTGAAAGGGTTAACTAGGGGGCAATCGGGGGGCTTTATGCGGTAGTATATGGGGGTCCCTAGCGCTATAAAAAGCTGCGGCGAACCTAAATACCTACCTGCCTAACTAGCGTCACCTGTGACACTAATACGGCGATCAGAAAAATGATCGCTTATTAGGCTGGGTTCACACTGGAGCGATGCGGAAACGCCGCGAATCCGCGGCGGGTTCCCGCATCGCATGCCTCCCGGCGGCAGTTCACACTGCCCTATGCGAACTGCTGGGAGTGTCAGTGAAATGTTACTGACACCCCCAGATCAGTTCGCATATCGCAGTGCGATCTGCAAACTCGGATCGCATGGTGTGAACACCCATGCGATCCGATTCTGCTGCGGGCCAAAAAAAGGGTCCCGTGCGAATTTGCGGCGGGTGCGGCGGGTGTGGCGGGTGCGGCGGGTGCGGCGAATGGCTGAACTCGAATCGCACAGAGATCGGATGTGATTTGCACTGCAGTGCGGTGCGAATCACATTCGTTCTCATAAACCGCTGCAATGTGAACCCAGCCTTAGTGACACTGGCGACGGGGGGTGATCACGGGGTTAAACCTTTATTGGGGGGGTTAGGGGGGTACATTAGAACTAAAGGGGGCTAACCCTAACTGCCCTAACAGTTATTACAGTCACAAATGACACCAATGCAAAAAAAAAAAAAAAAAAAAAATAAATGACATTGGTGTCACTGTGACTGGGGGGCAGGGGTAATTGGGGGGGTGATCGGGGGGTAAAGGGGGGGTGTGAGTGTGCCTGGCATGTTCTACTGTGTGTGGGATGTGTTGGTGCAACTCACTGATCCGCTCTCCTCCGTGTCGGAACGAAAAATACCGACACGGAGGAGAGAATACATCACTTCCTCTCCTGTGTTTACATTACAGGAGAGGAAGTGATGTCACCGGGGATTTCCATTCGTCGGGAGCGATCGCGAGGGGGTGGCCATGAATGAATGGCCGTCCCCTCGTCCGGGATCGCTCCCGAACGAAAACCGACCGCCGCAGGCACCGGGCGGGGGCCCGATCGGGCCCCCGACCCGCGGGAGGCAAATCACGTACATATACGTGCTTATGCCTGCCCGTGCCATTCTGCCGACGTACATCGGCGTTAGGCGGTCGGCAAGTGGTTAACATGTTGGCTGCATTTGAGCGTGACTATAAACTGTGGGAAGCAACTTTAGGAATCGCCTATATTTGGGCTGAATGAGGAACGTATTGATTATATTAGTTTGGAAATCCATATAGCTGGGTAATCATGGATTTATCAGCCATAAGGTTTGTTCTGACATCACCATCTGAACAAACTACATACTGAACCACTTTCAAAGCATAGTGGATAAATTATAGAGAAGTTCTGAAAACGTTGTCTGAAATCTAAGGGCTTATCTACATAGCCATGTTCTCATGAGCAATACCTTATACCATTGCCATTCTTTTTCTATAGCAACGTCTCTCATTCTCAACAACATGCATATCACTTTAGCCATTTTTACTTTCTTGCCTTTGTTCGATGACAGTCTATGTTTTATATCATCATTTTGAATATTATGAAAATTAAGAGTGGCCTTTATAAAGTAATACATTAGAAATTAAACTTGCATCATGCACCATCATCCCAATTATATATGGAATAAATGTTTGTATGTTCCTGTGTTCTGTATTTTACAGTTAGATATATGCCTGTTTACACCAAAACAATAATTAAAACAATTTTTAAAAAATATATATTTTGAAAAAAACAATTTTCTTGGTTGGTTGTACAAACCTTTTCCAAACGCACATGTGAATGTGCTTGGATTAAACAGTTCAATTAGCAACAATGTGTGGCTTTTTTGTTCATGGCACCAAAAATGTATTTGGAGTACAATTTAAGTTTATACTGAGAAGGAGTGTGATTTGCTAAAGGCAACTCCACTTTGCACTCCCAGGGCAGTTGCAGGTGTACTTTTGCAGTGCACTTGTAGTGCATAGTGGATGTGCCTTTACTAAAAAAAACACCCACAGTGATGTGTAAATTTGGACAATCATGCCATTTTCCTGCCATGGTTCTGAAAATGAGCACGATTTGGGTCACTAATGCACTACATACATTAGTTACCAAAAAAGAAGGTGTGTGTGTAGCAGACCCACAACATAATAACATTATCTGTAGAAGAGACTGTCCCCTCATCTCGCACAGAACTTGGGTTTGCACTGTTGGTGAAAAAGGCACAACTTTATCAAACATAATTATACCTAGGAGACACATAAAACCAAGCCAAGCAGTAAATGAAGGAGTTTCATATAAAAATTTAATTTTAAAATGCCGCTCAGACATTGTCGGGCATATCAATGGCCCCCCTACCCACAAAGTAGTCCATGTATTGTGTTCTAACCTCACGGGCGCTTTGGGGGGGCAAGCCAGGATGAGCATGTTGAAGGCCTGTGAGGTTATCTGCATTGTCCATCAAGTCTGCTTCTTGTTGGCCAACTGAGACCGCATAGTTAGAAACTTTAAAAAAAAAATTGTGCAGAACACAGCACGCCAGCACTATATGATTGAGTTTGTATTCCGCCATGTGAATAGGCGTAAGAAAAAGGCGGAATCGGCTGGCCAGTATACCAAAAGTGTTCTCCACCACTCTTCGGGCTCTGGACAGGCGGAAATTAAAAATCCTATGGTCAGGGGTGAGGGTCCTCTGGGGGAAAGGCCGCATCAGATGGTTCATCAGGGCAAACGCCTCATCTGCGACGAAGACGAACGGGAGTCCTTCCTGATTCTCCTCTGGGGGTGGCAAGCCCAGACTGCCACTCTGGAGACGCCAGTAGAACTCCGTCCGTGAGAACACTCCACCATCCGACATCCGTCCATTTTGGCCCACGTCCACATACAAAAACTCATATGTCGCAGACACCACCGCCAACATCCCGATACTATGAAACCCCTTATAGTTAAAATATTATGACCCCGAGTTGGGTGGTGGGACGATGCGGAAATGCTTCTCATCTATTGCTCCTCCACAATTGGGAAAGTCCCAACGACTGGCAAAGTGGGAGGCCACAGTCTGCCATTCCTGTGGCATTGAAGGACACTGTGGATTGAAACAAGAACAAAAATTATTAGTTTGACCAATCAACATTCCAAGCAGATTAGCCACAAACATTTTGGGACAAAATTCATTAAACATTTTGTGAAATGAGTATTTAAAGCCCAAAGTCTAATGTCCCCTTATGAGAGTCATCACCCCCCCCCCCATCTGATGGGCCCTTGCTAAAAAATGAGGGGGTGATGTTTAGGACAGGTAACCCTCTCCACTTGATTGAGAGCTGAATGGCTAACTAATGTGTGATACTTTGGGAAGCCCCTCCTTACTTACACTATTGGCAGCCCACCGGACAGGTAAGAAGTGTCAGAATAACAAAAAATTTTCAAAATGTAAGCACATTTGGACATTCTGCTATTACATATCCAGATAATTAATAGGTTAAAAGCCAAAAAATAAAAAAAAAGGTTAAAGTATTGAGGCAGGCCCTTACACTACATGCTTAGGTGAATTCATCCATAAATGTGAGCATCAAAAAGGTAGGTATAGTGTGTATTGGGTTTGGTAAAGTCATCAGATAGAGGATTGCTATCAGCTGGCCTAGCAGTTGGGGGGAGGGGGTTCCTAATGATTTTGGCACAACCCCCCCCAAAAAAAAAAAACACTCTGCATGAATTGAAGCACACACATCACATTTGTAGACATTTTAGAGTAAAGCAATACTATGGAGCTGACAAAAGACAAGTTACTAGACTATAGTTTTAGGGGCCAAGAAGAGCATGGTGGTGAAGTTAGTGAGGCAAATATGCCTGAGGACAAAGGGGCAGAGCATCTAAATTAGAGCATATTGCAATGATGGTAATTAGGGAATGAGGAAAGAAATTCAAGACTTTAGCAATCATGAAATACATAGAATGTGATGTTAAAGGATAAAACTTACCTTCATATAGTCCTTCTGCAGGACCTGAATGATGGCAGAACAGGTCTCTGGAATAATGATCCCCAGAGCCTGGGGGGAGATGCCTGTAGAGAACTTGAGGTCCTGAAGGCTTCTCCCTGTCGCCAAGTAGCGCAAAGTTGCGATGAGCCTCTGTTCCGGAGTGATGGCTTGCTGCATGCAGGTATCCTGCCTGGTGATATAAGTGGTCAGCAAAGCCAGCAGACGGTGAAAAACGGGGTCCGTCATCTGGAGATAATTCCTGAAATCATCAGGATTATTCTCCTGGATCTCACGGAGCAAAGGCATGTGCGAGAACTGGTCATGCTGGCGCAACCAATTCTTGGTCCACAAACGCCTCCCCTCCCTGTTTATGGACCGGGCTTGTGTCAAAGTAGCAACCCCAACACGAAGCCCCTTCACAGCACAAACTCTACGACGAGTACGTAGAGGAAACATGGTTAGAAAACGGTCGGCTGGTCAGAGCGGACACCAGAAAGCACAGATAAACAGCAAGGCCTGAAAGAACGACCTGAATAGCAGAAGCAAGCAGACAATAAGAATTGTCTTTCAAAGCGTACTATACCAAGATATAGTCCACAATGATCAACAGATACTTACTGACTGCACACACTGATTATCAGATACGCACCGACAAGCAGAAACTGAAGAGCTGTAGCGATCTGAATCACAAATCTGAAAAGCGCGAATCGTCTCTCACCAAACTTCTACTAACACGCGATAGACACGAGATCAGCAGAAGGAGCCCAAAGGGTGCTGAACGTGGAGATGAACTTCCTTTTTCTAGTCCTGCCATACACGGCTTACGTCACCGCGTTCTTGGCCACCTGCGAAATCAGACAACTTGGCCCGACCGTGTGTATGCAACAGTTTCGGACAAGATCTGACGGACAAAATCCGACGGGCAAAATCCGACGGATTTGGTTGCCGAAATCTCCGACCGTGTGTACGTGGGCTAAGACTGCTGCGCAAATATGGTGTGACATAAAGTATTGCAACGACTTGCCATTTTATTTTCTAGGGAGTCTGAAAAAATTGACATAATGTTTGGTTCTAAGAAATTCTCTAGCAAGAACCAAAAAAAAATAAAAAATGATTTTAACTTGTAAACAAGTTTGAAAAATAGGCCTGGTCCTTAAAGTGGAGTTCCACCCCCTTTTTCAAGGTGGTCTTAAACTACCATCCCTCCACCCCTCATTTTTGTATATATATATATTTTTTCTTCTTTCCTACATTTTATGAAGTACTAAATGTACTTCTGTCCTAGCCCGGCCGCTTCGAAGTATGTAATTTCCTCCTTCTCCCCGCTGCCTTCTGGGACCTGTGTGTGTTCCAGAAGATGAGGTGGCCATTCACAAAGCGACGCGCGACTTGCACATGTGCAGTAGGAAACCGGATGGGAAGCCTACAGGCCAACACCGTGGGCTCCCTGGACAAATAAGTGTCCCTATTAAAAGTCAGCAGCTACAGTATTTGTAGCTGCTGATTTTTTTTTTTTTTTTACTTTTTTGAGGTTAGAACTCCGCTTTAAGTGTTTAACCTTTCCAGTTTATTTTTTAATTTTAAAGTCGGGTCTCCTGGTAGTTTTTTTTTATGTAGTTTTATCCTGAAGAATCCTTTGCATTTCCTTTTCTTAGTCTGCTTTTGTAAGAATTACCAGTCCTCTCACCTTGTCCATGGGTCTAATCACTAAATTTTTTTCTAATGTGCAAATGGCCTTCCAAATCTTTTTAGAGTAGATTTTACCTTTTATTAAGGATTTTTTTAATCTCATCTTGTACCATGTTTTTAAAGACCTCTATATATTGGTAAGATGTGTTTTTTGTGTTGAATACCGATTTGTTTTTCAACCCACTATGTGTAAATTCCTTCCTACTATTCACCCCTATTTCTAGTGAGTTTTCTACATAAAATTTCTTAATGTTTAGTTTACTGGAATTTTTTTTAAAAACTTCAAATTTATCTAAAAAACTTTTATGGTGCAATTTTCAATCCCTCATTTAAAATAAATAACTCTTCCTTTTGAAAACGTAATATTGGTGAGATATGTCAGATTCTACATTTCCCGCTTTCTTTTTCTTTTTATACCTTTTTCTTTCCCCCTCCCCTACATCTCTTCTTCCTTCTCTTCCCTGTTTGTATGAGGCTTTAAAAAATGTTTAGCCTTTATAGCCACATTTATGAAAAAAAGGCATATTTTGAAAGGCTGAAAAAGAAAATTGAAACATGTTAAAGCTTTTATGAGAATGGTTGGGGTTTACATGTACCTTAACCACTTGCCGACCTGCTCTGCTCACATACATTTACTGCAGCAGGTCAGCTCTCCTGTGCGAACCGACATACCTGTAGTCAGTCTATGCAAGGAGGATCGCTTGCCCGCAGGTCCCGCAGACTCGATGTCTGCCAGCGACCCACGATCACTGTGTACAGGGGCAGAATGGGGAACTGCCTATGTAAACAAGACTATTTCCTGTTCTGCCTAATGACATGTCAGAGATCTGTTCCCAGTGATCAGGAAAAGTGATTTCTGTCATGTCCCAGTGAGCCCATGCCCCTACAGTTTGAACACACCCAGGGAATACACTTAACCCCTGGATTGCCCTCTATTGTTAACCCCTTCCCTGCCAGTGTCATTTTTACATTGATCGGTGCATTTTTATAGTACTGATCAATGCAATAATGTCACTGGTCCCCAAAAATTTTAATTTGGGGTCATGTTTATCTGCCACAATGTCGCAGCCCCAAAAATTGTAATTTGGGGTCAGGTTTATCTGCCACAATGTCGCAGTCCCGCTAAAAATTGCAGATCGCCGCCATTACCAGTAAAAACAATAAAAAAAATAAAATAAAAGACCCTAAATCTATCCCGTAGTTTGTAGATTCAAACCAATCAATATACGCCTATTGTGATTTTTTTTTTAACCAAAAATATGTAGAAGAATATATATTGGCCTGAACTGATTAATTCATTTGTTTTTTTTTATAATCTTTTGGGGATATGTATTTGTAGCGCCGGTACTCCTGAAGAGTGCGCGC
Source organism: Lithobates pipiens (assembly GCF_037356315.1). Taxonomy (NCBI): domain Eukaryota; kingdom Metazoa; phylum Chordata; class Amphibia; order Anura; family Ranidae; genus Lithobates; species Lithobates pipiens. The sequence continues at coordinate 67,136,362 of NW_027507686.1, read as the reverse complement.
TATGTTTGTAAATTTAGTTTTTTCCCTAGACTATAGTTTGGTCTTGGGGTTAATTTCACTAAATTGTGATTCTGGCTCACATCAGTTTGGCTGGACTGTACTATGTTCTGCCTGATCATAGGTGCGTGTATCACCTCTGATAGGCATTGGAACGCAGTCTGGTTGGACGCATTGGGTACCAATCTCTCTCTTGGAGCCAATCAGTGGGTGTGTTGTCCCGCTGTACATTCCGGGAGAGGATACTTAACCACTTTCAGACCGGACCATTTTGCTGGTAAATGACCAGAGGTCTTTTTACAATTTGGCACTGCGCTGCTTTAACTGGTAATTGCGCGGTCATGCAATGTTGTACCCAAACAAAATTTGCGTCCTTTTCTTCCCACAAATAGAGCTTTCTTTTGATGGTATTTGATTGCCTCTGCGATTTTTATTTTTTGCGATATAAATGGAAAAAGACCGCAAATTTTGAAAAAAAATGATATTTTCTACTTTTTGTTATTAGAAAAATCCAATAAATTCAATTTTAGTCATACATTTAGGCCAAAATGTATTCAGCCACATGTCTTTGGTAAAAAAAAAGTCAATAACTGTATATTTATTGGTTTGCGCAAAAGTTGTCACATCTACAAACTAAGGTACGTTTTCTGGAATTTACGCAGCTTTTAGTTTACGACTGCCTATCTCAGTTCTTGAGGTGCTAAAATGGCAGGGCAGTACAAAACCCCCCCAAATGACCCCATTTTGGAAAGTAGACCCCCTAAGGAAATTGATAAGTGGCATGTTGAGCCCATCGAATATTTTATTTTTTTGCCTCAAGCGATTGAATAATGACAAAAAAATAATTTTTTTTTTTTTTTTACACAAAGTTGTCACTAAATGATATATTGCTCACACATGCTATGGGCATATGTGAAATGACACCCCAAAATAAATTCTGCTGCTTCTCCTGAGTACGGGGATACCACACGTGTGGGATTTTTTGGGAGCCTAGCCGCGTACGGGGCCCCGAAAGCCAAGAACCGCCTTCAGGTTTTCTAAGGGCGTAAATATTTGACTTCACTCCTCACTACCTATTACAGTTTTGAAGGCCATAAAATGCCAAGATGGCACAAAACCCCCACAAATGACCCCATTTTAGAAAGTAGACACCCCAAGCTATTTGCTGAGAGGCATTTTGAGTCCATGGAATATTTTATATTTTGCCACAAGTTGCGGGAAAATTACAAACTTTTTTTTTTTTTTTTTTTTCACAAAGTTGTCACTAAATGATATATTGCTCATGCATGCCATGGGCATATGTGAAATGACACCCCAAAATAAATTCTGCTGCTTCTCCTGAGTACGGGGATACCACATATGTGGGACTTTTTGGGAGCCTAGCCGCGCACGGGGCCCCGAAAACCAAGCACCGCCTTCAGGCTTTCTAAGGGCGTTACAGTTTTGAAGGCCATAAAATGCCAAGATGGCACAAACCCCCCCAAATGACCCCATTTTGGAAAGTAGACACCCCTAAATTTAGGGGTACACTAGTGAGATTAGGTAATAAATGGCGGGTGCCCTGAAACTATAAAAAAAATAACTAACCAACCAGCGTCACCTGTAACAGTTATATGGTGATCACTGGTGAAAGGGTTAACTAGGGGGCAATCAGGGGGCTTTATGCGGTAGTATATGGGGGTCCCTGGCGCTATAAAAAGCTGCGGCGAACCTAAATACCTACCTGCCTAACTAGCGTCACCTGTGACACTAATACAGTGATCAGAAAAACGATCGCTTATTAGGCTGGGTTCACACTGGAGCGATGTGGGAACGCCACGAATGCGCGGCGGGTTCCCGCATCACATGCCTCCCGGCGGCAGTTCACACTGCCCTATGCGAACTGCTGGGAGTGTCAGTGAAATGTTAATGACACCCCCAGATCAGTTTGCATATCGCAGTGCGATCTGCAAACTCGGATCGCATGGTGTGAACACCCATGCGATCCGATTCTGCTGCGGACCAAAAAAAGGGTCCCGTGCGAGTTTGCGGCGGGTGCGGCGGGTGCGACACGAATTCAGCCATACTATCTGTATGGCTGAACTCGAATCGCACAGAGATCGGATGTGATTTGCACTGCAGTGCGGTGCGAATCACATCCGTTCTCATAAACCGCTGCAATGTGAACCCAGCCTTAGTGACACTGGCGACGGGGGGTGATCACGGGGTTAAACCTTTATTGGGGGGGTTAGGGGGGTACCTTAGAACTAAAGGGGGCTAACCCTAACTGCCCTAACAGTTATTACAGTCACAAATGACACCCGCCGGGTGATCAGGGGGTTAAACCTTTATTAGGTAATAAATGGCGGGTGCCCTGAAACTATAAAAAAATAACTAACCAACCAGCGTCACCTGTAACAGTTATATGGTGATCACTGGTGAAAGGGTTAACTAGGGGGCAATCAGGGGGCTTTATGCGGTAGTATATGGGGGTCCCTGGCGCTATAAAAAGTTGCGGCGAACCTAAATACCTACCTGCCTAACTAGCGTCACCTGTGACACTAATACAGCGATCAGAAAAATGATCGCTTATTAGGCTGGGTTCACACTGGAGCGATGCGGGAACGCCACGAATCCGCGGCGGGTTCCCGCATCGCATGCCTCCCGGCGGCAGTTCACACTGCCCTATGCGAACTGCTGGGAGTGTCAGTGAAATGTTAATGACACCCCCAGATCAGTTCGCATATCGCAGTGCGATCTGCAAACTCGGATCGCATGGTGTGAACACCCATGCGATCCGATTCTGCTGCGGACCAAAAAAAGGGTCCCGTGCGAGTTTGCGGCGGGTGCGGCGGGTGCGACACGAATTCAGCCATACTATCTGTATGGCTGAACTCGAATCGCACAGAGATCGGATGTGATTTGCACTGCAGTGCGGTGCGAATCACATCCGTTCTCAAACCGCTGCAATGTGAACCCAGCCTTAGTGACACTGGCGACGGGGGGTGATCACGGGGTTAAACCTTTATTGGGGGGGTTAGGGGGGTACCTTAGAACTAAAGGGGGCTAACCCTAACTGCCCTAACAGTTATTACAGTCACAAATGACACCAATGCAAAAAAAAAAAAAAGCAATTGGTGTCACTGTGACTGGGGGGGCAGGGGTAATTGGGGGGGTGATCGGGGGGTAAAGGGGGGGTGTGAGTGTGCCTGGCATGTTCTACTGTATGTGTGGTGTGTTGGTGCAACTCACCGAACCTCTCTCCTCGGTGCCGGAACGAAAAATACCGACACGGAGGAGAGAATACATCACTTCCTCTCCTGTGTTTACATTACAGGAGAGGAAGTGATGTCACAGAGGATTTCCATTCGTCGAGAGCGATCGCGAGCGGGTGGCCATGAATGAATGGCCGCCCCCTCATCCCGGATCGCTCTCGAAGGAATGCCGACCGCCGCAGGCACCGGGGGGGGGGCCCGATCGGGCCCCCCACCCGCGGGCAGGCAGGGACTTATATATACGCCCATATGCCTGCCCGTGCCATTCTGCCGACGTATATCGTCGTGCGGCGGTCGGCAAGTGGTTAAAGTGGTTGTAAACCCTTACAAACCACTTTGGCCTACAGGTAAGCCTATATTAAGGCTTACCTGTAGGTCCAAGAAATATCTCCTAAACCGTATAGGTGCCGTAGACATCGGCGCACAGGCGCACTGAGCGCGGCATGAAGAAGTTGCCGCGCGTGTCGGCTCCCGTGCGCATGCGCATGCGCGGGAGTGACGTCATTGCGGCTTCGCCGAATGACAGCGGCGGAGCTGCGAGACCCCACCGAGAAGATGGATGCGCCGGACTACAGGGGACAGCGGTGACTTCGCTGGCACCTGTATCAGGTAAGTGACACATAATGGACTACTATGCGATGCATAGTAGTCCATTATGCTTTGCCTTTGCAGGGAATGAAAGAGGAAGTAAACCCATCAGGGTTTACTTCCTCTTTAAGGAGCTGAAGTCACGTGGTTATGGGTTCTGGTTGAGAAGTATGTCTTGACTCAGTTGTCCTGGTCCTCCTCACCAGCCCCCAGAGGCCCTCATGGCCTGGGGTGCGAATCCATCCGTTTTCCGAGTCTTGGGCTGGCTAGTCTGAGGCCCAGTAACTGGAAGGAGGATTCCAAGGTGGTTCGGTGCCGTCTTTGGAGAGGCCCAGCAACTCAAAATGCAACCAGGGGAGGACTCTTTGGAAGAGGGCCATGCACGAGGTTGGCTGCCCGGTAAGAGCCTGGAAGCTGAGCTGTAAGGACACTAAGTGAATCTGCATTCTTATGATATCGCCGGATCGGCTGCAAGATTCTGGTACTGTAAGAAAGTTCCTAATGTCATCCTTCGGTTACAACTAAGTTCCTGTGAGAGACTTTCTGTGTTCAGTTAAAGTTTTACAACCAAGTCTGTGAAGAGGCTTTGCTAAGTTTGAATCACTTGTTGGCTGCTAAATCCATAAACCAGGATTTATCTGACAGTTGAAGTATCCAGTTGTGAGTGGCTATTCCCTGGATCATTTAGAGAGAGACATTTCAAGTGTCAGCAGTTTCCAAACAAGTACCTGAGCATTCCTACCCATACCCTCTATTCCCAACTGAGAGACTGACTTTTGTTCAACGTTTTATGCAAATAAAAATTCCTCAAAAAGGGATTCAAGTGTTGGTCTCTGCAGTTATTGGGCCGTCAATCTCGGGAACCCCTAGACAAGAACAACGATGTGGAGAAGGTAAACAGTAAACCCATAAAATCAGCCACTCCTTCGGGGGCCAGTGCTACATATTTTTCAAAATTGACGGTCTTTTTTGTTTAGAGCGCAAAAAAAACAAAAAAAAAATGCAGAGGTGATCAAATACCATCAAATCTATTTGTGGGTAAAAAAGGATGTCAATTTTGTTTAGGTACATCATCGTACGGCCGTGCAATTGTAAGTTAAATAGACACAGTGCCATATTGCAAAAAATGGCCTGGTCATTAAGGGGGCAAATCCTTCCAGGGGTGAAGTGGTTAAAGTGATACTAAAGTTTTGTTTTTTGTTTTGTTAAAAATGACAAACCTGTCATACTTGCCTGCCCTGCGCAGTGGTTTTGCACAGAGCAGCCCAGATCCTCCTCTTCTCGGGTTCCTCTTCGGTGCTCCTGGCCCCTCCCTCTTGTTGAGTGCCCCCACAGCAAGCAGCTTGCTATGGGGCACCTGAGCCAAGCCTCTATCCATTCAGACATGGAGCTGTGGCCTGGCCACTCCCCCTTTCTCTCCTCACTGGCTGACTGACTTTGATTGACATCAGCAGGAGCCAATGGCGCCGTGCTGTTGTCTCAGCCAATGAGGAGGGGAGTCCCAGGCAGCCGAAATACTCCTACAACATCACTGGATCTAGATGGGGCTCAGGTAAGTTTTAGGAGGGCTGAGGGGGCTGCACACAGAAGGCTTAATTGCATAGAATGCATTAAGATAAAAAAAACCTTCTGCCTTTACAATCACTTTAACACAAGTCTGGCACTAGAACCAGGCAGTCCTAACACTACAGGACACACCAGACAAATCAGTAAAAGTACTTGGACTAACCATATGGCCAAATTAGATCAATCACATTGATCGATTATTGCCATGTGGCCATATTATCCTCCTGACCTCTTGTGTACATGCAGCTACAGGGGAAGGAAATGCCTAAGCCAAGGCTGACTGGACCAGTAATTGTCAGGTATGACACTTTTCTTCCAGATTCAGTCCGAACACAAGTTTGGATCAAATACAGGCTCATACCTACTTGAGAGCAAACTCCAAACTAAATTAAGGGAATAATCTTTTTTCAATAACTGGAATATAAAAATTAATGAGAGGTACAATCATTGACAACTAAAATACAAACCTTGGGTTGAATTAACATTGTACCACAAATCTTCCCTGCTATGAGATTGTTATTTTTTTCCCACTATATACACATTTGAATATGATCACCTTAATGTAAATGATCTCAGCACCATACAGTCAGGTCCATAAATATTGGGACATCTACGCAATTCTAATTTTTTTAGCTCTATAAACCACCACAATGTATTTGAAATCAAACTAACAAGATGTGCTTTAACTGCAGAGTTTCAGCTTTTATTTGAGGGTATTTACATCCAAATCAGGTGAACGGTGTAGGAATCACAACAGTTTGTATATGTGCTTCCCACTTTTTAAGGGACCAAAAGTAATGGGACAATTGGCTGCTCAGCTGTTGGCCAGGAGTGTGTTATTCCCTCATTTACAAGGAGCAGATAAATTGTGTTTATGCACCAATATTTATGGACCTAACTGTAAGTCAAAAGAAAATTTTTGCTAAGAAATATAGGGGCTGTCATAGTTTTTTTTAGGCTTTAAAAATAATATATTACTTGCTGGCTATCTCTAGCTTCAGTGATGTCTGAATCACTGACATCGAACGATCATGCAGGTCAGGAAAGTCAGAGTCAAGTCAGAACTCCTAATTTGCCAACCTATTCCATGTTAGCAACTAACAAAGTACTGAAGCCACTGGATCCAATATGACAGAAAAGGACCTAGTCATTTCAGAAAGGGGGGTATGCATTAGTACTTTATTAGTATTGGGTTCCTTTAATGTTTAAACTATGTATATTCTGTACTTGCTGTAAATACTGTATGCATATGGTTGCAGACATATTTGCTTATTACATATACTTATTTAAACAAAACTATAAACGCTGTCATATTTGACAGGTTTATTATTTGTGCATTGTTTTAGTGATCTGTTATTGTGATATGTTATTGTGTAATCTAATCCAGGAGTAGGCAACCTTTGAGAGATGGAGACATACCTGGACAATATTGAGGAGATCAAAAATCACCGGGGTGCAGCGCCCCCCCCCCCTCCCTTTTTATTTATTTCAAATAATATTTTTAAAGTGACATTAGTTTTATTAGATTTTTCTAGGTGGTTTTCTTCATGCCATCTTCATGAAGATATTACTCTGCCTAATGGTCACATGTACACAGTTAAACATAGATGTAGCGACCATAACCCTTTGTAGGGCGGCCTTAACTTATTGGGCTTACCGGTTACCTCCGCTTGGCTTGTTCTTCCACGTCTAGGGGTTCCCAGGGTTGATACCCAACAACTTGAACGCTGACACCAATAAAGTCCATTTAAAAGGTTTTATTTTGCAGTGATAACATCTAATAACACAGTCTCATATAGGAACAGAGGGCACGGGCGAAGAACTCAGGCACCTTGAACTGCAGACGTAACAAAGTCTCTAACTCCACCCAGAGAGTAGCCACTCGCAGCTGGGCACTTCAAGGCTGAACAGATCTCTAGCCAGAGATCATGGCAATCAGCATGTTAATTCAAAACTTGAAAAGTCCTCAGAACGTATACAAGTTATAACTGAAAGTGAACAGGAACCTTTTTCCTCAGTACCTGGAACATTGTCTGTCTCCTTGATAGTACTGGAAAAAGCGTGGATTCGTCAATGTCCTTCCAAACTCAGCAACCAGGCACTTCTCAGGATGCCACTTGTCGGCCCTCCTCTGAAGAGTCCTCCCCCGGTCACTTTCACGAGCTGTGGTGCCCCTCCAAGCCGAGAGCACACCCGGACACCTTAAATCCTCCCCCAGTTACTGTGCCTCGGACCAGCCGGTTTCCAGACTCGGGAACAGACGGATCCCTACCCCAGACCAGACGGGTCTATTGGGGGTAACCAACAGAAGCATGTTGTGGGATGTCGAACAACCCTTGACCGGGATCCCTCGCGGGGCTACCCCTGGAACAAGAACAGACCACACGGGCCTCACGAACGCCTCTCCCTAAAACACGTAACCCCAACATCTTAAGTACCCCTTCCCAGACTCCTCAGCAAGGCCCGGCACACCCACTGATTGGTTCAGAGAAGGCTGATACCTAAAACATCCAACCAGGCCTGGTTCTGGCTTGTCATGTGCACCGCACTGTACACATGACCAAGCAGAACTTCTAACACAGCCCAGCCAAACTGATGTCAAAGTTAACCTACATAATTAACCCTCAGAACCCCACTACTGTTCTGAGGCAAAATCTAAATTTACACATGCATGACACTTTGTCCAAAATGTCATCCGCTACATAGAGTTACCTACAAAACTGTGGGAGTCATGTAATTGGCTATTTGCCAATGCGGATGTTTTTACGTCGGTAAGATGAAACGCCCCTTTTTCAAGAGAATCAAAGATCACATTTTACCTTTATTACAAGTCTGTGTACTACGGCTTTGAATAGACATACAGTGGTGTGAAAAAGTGTTTGCCCCCTTCCTCATTTCCTGTTCCTTTGCATGTTTGTCACACTTAAGTGTTTCGGAACATCAAACCAATTTAAACAATAGTCAAGGACAACACAAGTAAACACAAAATGCAATTTGTAAATGAAGGTGTTTATTATTAAAGGTGAAAAAAAATCCAAACCATCATGGCCCTGTGTGAAAAAGTGATTGCCCCCTAAACCTAATAACTGGTTGGGCCACCCTTAGCAGCAACAACTGCAACCAAGCGTTTGCGATAACGTGCAATGAGGCTTTTACAGCGTCCTGGAGAAATTTTGGCCCACTCATCTTTGCAGAATTGTCCTAATTCAGTTACATTAGAGGGTTTTCGAGCATGAACGGCCTTTTTAAGGTCATACCACAACATCTCAATAGGATTCAGGTCAGGACTTTGGCTAGGCCACTCCAAAGTCTTCATTTTGTTTTTCTTCAGCCATTCGGTGGTGGACTTGCTGGTGTGTTTAGGATCATTGTCCTGCTGCAGAACCCAAGTTCGTTTCAGCTTAAGTACACGAACAGATGGTCGGACATTCTCCTTCAGGATCTCTTGGTAGACAGCAGAATTCATAGTTCCTTTTATCACGGCAAGTCTTCCAGGTCCTGAAGCAGCAAAACAGCCCCAGACCATCACACTACCACCACCATATTTTACTGTTGGTATAATGTTCTTTTTATGAAATGCAGTGTTCCTTCTACGCCAGATATACTTGGACACACACCTTCCAAAGAGTTCCACTTTTGTCTCATCGGTCCACAGAATGTTGTCCCAAAAGTCTTGGGGATCATCAAGATGTGTTGTGGAGAAATTGAGACGAGCTTTGATGTTCTTTTTGCTCAGCAGTGGTTTTCTCCTTGGAACTCTGCCATGCAGGCCATTTTTGCCCAGTCTTTTCCTGATGGTGGAGGCATGAACGCTGACCTTAACTGAGGCAAGTGAGGCCTGCAGTTCCTTGGACGTTGTTGTGGGGTCTTTTGTGACCTCTTGGATGAGTCGTCGCTGCGCTCTTGGGGTAATTTTGGGCGGCCTGCCACTCCTGGGAAGGTTCACCACTGTTCCATGTCTTCGCCATTTGTGGATAATGGCTCTCACTGTGGTTCGCTGGATTCCCAAAGCTTTGGAAATGGCTTTATAACCCTTTCCAGACTGATAGATCTCAATTACTTTCTTTCTCAATTGTTCCTGAATTTCTTTGGGTCTCGGCATGATGTGTAGCTTTTAAGGATCTTCTGGTGGACCTTACTGTGTCAAGCAGCTCCTATTTAAGTGATGCCTTGATTGTGAACAGGTGTGGCAATAATCAGGCCTGGGTGTGGCTAGAGAAATTGAACTCAGGTGTGGACAACCACAGTTATAGTATGTTTTAACAAGGGGGCAATCACTTTTTCACACAGGGCCATGATGGTTTGGATTTTTTTTCACCTTTAATAATAAACACCTTCATTTACAAATTGCATTTTGTGTTTACTTGTGTTGTCCTTGACTATTGTTTAAATTGGTTTGATGTTCCGAAACACTTAAGTGTGACAAACATGCAAAGGAACAGGAAATGAGGAAGGGGGCAAACACTTTTTCACACCACTGTATTGGCTGTCAACATGATTTTGATTCAAGCGTGGTCTGTTTCTCCACGTACTGGCGCATGCTCGGGGTGGAGAAATTGACACCACTTTACTGCAGTTAGAAACTAAGTGGATACATACTGTACCTTAGATGCCACTAAATATCCTGGCTTGAACAAATATATTCATTTTAAATCATTCCTGTAATTTTGCCAACGTTTGTACATACCACACTAATCTTAGTATTATCATTTTTTTTTAATGTTTTTGGTTCTTGTATATTTGTTTAAATAATTACTAATTGGATGTACCTTTGTTTTCCATTATTTGGTATCTGAAGGATTTCGGCCACTACTCTATCTTCTTAGTTGATCTCCCTCCCTTTTTCTCTCCCTCCCTTAATCCCTATCCTCTTCCCCCCCTTCCTTTCCTTTCTCCTTTCTTTATTCCCCCCCCCCCCCCCTTCTTCTCACATATACCCCTGTTTAGGTGATCCACTGTCCTCGGCTTTGCATCCTTTTACCATCATTGGGTCCACATATACAATAATCAGGTCTATTGTCGGTAATTATATTGTTATCACGTATTTGATTCTTGCTAATAGTAAATGTGTTTGTTATTATATTTAAACCTATATGTACTTTTCAAATGTAATATGTCCACTATTCAATCTTTAGTTCTATTATTCATGTGATTCTGAATAGTATTTTATTTGTTACTATTATATGCATTTTTCATTCTTACATGCTGCCAGAGTTTGGTGGTGACATTATTGGGCTCGGAAGATGTATTGCATTGGAGCCGTGCAGATGCATTTCCCGGTCTCACTGATCTTCTTTCTCCTCCTCCCTCTATTCATCCCCATTTTCTTTGCCTTATTTCCTTGTGCCGCCCCTGTTTCCCCCCTGTCCCTGGTGTGCCATTAGTTCACCTGTTTCAGTGGTTTTATCCCCACTACCCGTGGCTGTATGGACACCCAAGGGCCTTTGTCTGTGGAAACTAGGCCCGCTCTTTTGACCATCCATTCGCTCCCTATCCATTTTTCACCATCTGCCTTATTGGTGCCGTTTCGATTCCATCATTCTATTCCATTGGTGAATAACTCGATGTCTGCTCCCATGTCCCTTTGTGCTATGCTGTTTGGGCCAGTAGACGTGATTGACATCACGCACGGCACTCTGGGCATTGTAGGCTTTCTGTGGATATTGTGCAGGTGCGGTGGCTGTCTTTAGTCCGCTCCCGGATTGGCTGAGGTCAAAACGCTGACCGGGTGGGGGTTTAAAAGCTGATTGAGCCAGTGGCACTCTGCTGGCTCTATGGGGGCGCTGCTATGGTCGCTTTGTGACTACAAGGTCAGTTCATAGATTGGGGAAGGTCTGCTCCACACTTCCCTTCCTTATCTTGCCTTTTCCCTCTTTAACCTTCAGTGGGGTTTTTATTTATTTTTATTGTAGGACTTCCTTGGTTGGACTTTAGACGATTGTGTCGTCCTTAATCCAGGCATCTTTCTAAGCTATTTTGCTTTGATTCATCTTAGCTTTTACTGATCTATTGCTATATGCATTACCTATGTTAGGCAAGTCATAATTCATCACTTTATCTATTTAATTTCTATTGTTCACTTTTCATTTTTTATTTATCGTATTTCCCTTATTCAGAATTATAAATTAATCATCTCTTTACTGGCTCTTTTTTTTACTACTCTTTTATCTAATATTTCAGTCACCTTACCTTCAACTACACTTTTGGAAAAAAACAAGTTTATCTCCATCTGATTGAACCATTACTGGTCCTTCCAGTGCCCCTGTTTTAAATTTGCCTTATATATTGATTGGATATGTATTGAGGCCATGTTGGCCCATTCCCCTGGGACAAATGTTTGGCCCATGAGCCAACTGTCTCCATTTGATTACTGTTTTTTGTCTTTATAGTTTTATTGGGTGCTTTTTGCCCCCTGCAGCCACACTACGGTGGTTTTAGGGTGCTACCTACTGGGCAGACATCGTGCTGACCATACCGCTGGGCATATGGGGGTAGGTACGGGGATCTATGGTAATATGGGTTGATAGCCATCTAGGGGTGGGGTGATTATTTGAAAGCAGATCTGTTTGGTCCCTTCCATTCTGAACACCATGCATCATGTAACTTTATTCTTTATTTGTTTAACTCTTGTTGGGAATACTCAAATTATGTCATGTTTTTCACAGTTTTTTTATTTTTTCTCTATAGAATTATCTTTCAATTATTGGTCACGTCTTATTCTCCTGAAGAAGCCAATGCTTTGGCAAAACATGTAGGGAAGACCTGACCCGCCAGCTTACCAAGGCCCATACCATTCCGTATCTTCATTGATTTTGATGTGCTCCTCAACTTTTAATTATTACTATTATTTATATGTAATACGTGTTTTTTGATTTGATGCAATAAAGTATATATTTTTTTTAAATCTGCATTTAATTATAGTCATTTTGGCACTGTAATAATCCCCATTCCTTCTACCCCCCACTGTCTTCACTACCTTCCATGTTAACGGCTTGCCGACCACCTCATGTCGATATACATTGCCAGAAGGGCTCGTACAGACAGAATCACGTACCTGTACGTTGCCCTTTAAGAGGTGGCACGTGCGTGCACCAATCTCCGTGAGCCGGGTCGCAGGTCTCGCGGACTCGATTGCCACGGGCATACCCGCGATCGCCTCATGTGGAGGAAGAATGGGGAGATGCTAATGTAAACAAGCATCTCCCCGTTCTGCCTAGCGTCAGTATCCCTGATCTCTGCTCCCTGTGATCGGAGCAGAGATCAGTGAAGTGTCACACACAGCCATGCCCCCCACAGTTAGAAACACGCCCCTAGGACACACTAAACCCCTACCCTGCCACCTAGTGGTTAACCCCTTCACTGCCAGTGTCATTTACACAGGAATCAGTGCATTTGTATAGCACTGATTGCTGTATAAATGACAGTGGTCCCAAAAATGTGTCAAAAATGTCCAATGTGTCCACCATAATGTTGCAGTCACGATAAAAATCGCTGATCGCCGCCATTTAAAAGAAAAAAAATTAATAAAAATGCCATAAAACTATGCCCTATTTGGTAAACGCTATAACTTTTGCGCAAACCAATCAATAATCGCTAATTGCGATTTTTTTTTAACCAAAAATATATAGAAGAATAGGTATCGGCCTAAACTGAGGAAAAAAATATTTTTTTATATATTTTTGGGGGATATTTATTATAGCAAAAAATAATGTGTTTTTTTTTCAAAATTGTCGCTCTTTTTTTGTTTATAGCGCAAAAAATAAAAACCGCAGGGGGGATCAAATACCACCAAAAGAAAGCTCGATTTGTGGGAAAAAAAGGACATCAGTTTCTTTTGGGAACCACGTCGCACGACCGCACAATTGTCAGTTAAAGCGACGAGTGCCGAATCGCAAAAAGTGCTCTGGTCAGGAAGGGGGTAAATTCTTCAGGGGCTGAAGTGGTTAATAAACATGTGATTATTTTAAACTTACTCCCACCATGTCTCGAACCTCAATTAAAGTCCCAATTTTCCCTTTCTATTACCGTTTGACATGGAAATCAGCATTACCCCCGACGATAAGTATGTGGTTACTCAAAATGAAAGAGATTAGCAAATTAGAATATATGGTTCTCTCTGCAGGACACCAGCAGGAGCGCTATTCCAGGATCTGGGCACTGTGGAATGTCTTATTTAGTGATGGACGAACTTCCGACGGGACGTTTCGCGAACGCGAAATGCGAACGGACCCAAACGTTCGCGAAACAGAACGTTCGCCGCGGGCCCCATTGACTTCAATGGGAGGCGAACTTTGCAAACCTTCATGTCGAATTTGCGGCCACGTGGTAATTATTAGGGGGTAAAACGTAGTCCCACCATCTGGACAATGACATAATACATGTATGAGGTGAATTTGGGATCGATAACTACAAGCATTTTTATTTTATTTGGGAAATTGTTCTAACAATTCAGGACTATGGAGCTAATGAAGGCAATGGAGGAGAGGGAAGGTCAGGGACCAGGGTAGGCAAAGAAGAGGGTGCAGGAGATGATCACCAGCAGCGTGACATACCGGAATGACACATGCACCGTGATAGAGGCATCTGACAGCAGCACCGTAATACAGAGCACTGACAGCAGCACCGTGACATACAGCGCTGACAGCAGCACCGTGACATACAGCGCTGACAGCAGCACCGTGACATACAGCGCTGACAGCAGCACCGTGACATACAGCGCTGACAGCAGCACCGTGACATACAGCGCTGACAGCAGCACCGTGACATACAGCGCTGACAGCAGCACCGTGACATACAGCGCTGACAGCAGCACCGTGACATACAGCGCTGACAGCAGCACCGTAAGCAGCCCCAGGAGGAAGTCAGCACAGCACAGGGATGGTGTGATCCCCTCATAATAAGAACCCCCAGGAGGAAGTCAGCACAGCACAGGGATAGTGTGATCCCTTCATAATAAGAACCCCCAGGAGGAAGTCAGCACAGCACAGGGATATCATAAGCAGCCCCAGTAGAAATATGACACCGCTCAACCTCTTCAAAGAGGAGGGTAGGGGCATATAGTACGGTGTGCTTTTTTGGGTCAAGGAAGTGAGCCAAATGAATTAAGAAGGTCTGTGTGCTTGATTAAAAAAATAGTTTATAGACATATACATGGTCTACTGGTCACATGTGTTGAATTCCTCCGAGATCCATGCCTCATTCATTTTTAGAAATGTGAGGTAGTTAACACTGTGGTGAGCTAGGCGAGTACGCTTATCGGTCACAATCCCCCCTGCTGCGCTGAACGTCCTTTCGGACAGGACACTGGATGAGGGGCAAGCCAACAGTTCGATTGCAAATTGGGCAAGCTCTGGCCAGAGGTCAAGCCTGCCCACCCAGTAGTCTAGGGGTTCATCACTCCTCAGAGCGTCCACATCGGCCGTTAACCCAATGTAGTCGGACACCTGACGGTCTAGGCGTTCCCTGATGCTGGATCCGGATGACACCTGTCGATGGGTCGGCTGAAAGAATGACCTCATATCCGAAGTCACCAACACATCTTCAAACCGGCCTCTTCTTGCAGGCGCTGTTGGATTGGTACCCGCAAATCCTTCTCTGGGAGTGGGAATTGCTCCTCTGCCAGCGCACGCAAAAGCAGAATGCAGCATTTCTCGAAGCAAGGCCTGGAAGTGCTGCATTCTGACAGCCCTCTGCGACGGCGGTAACATTTCCGCCATTTTGTGTTTGTACCGGGGGTCTAAGTACGTTGCCACCCAGTACTGGTCCTTGACCCTCATGCTTTTTATACGGGGGTCCCTATTAAAACACTGGAGCATGAAGGCCCCCATTTGCACTAAAGTGGAAGCGGTGTGGTGGCCTGGCTCCTGCTCATCATCCAGGATAATGTCGTCCTCTTCATTCTCCTCTCCCCATCCACGCACAACAGGGATCCCAGAAAGGTTTAAAGCATGCTCTTCTTGCTCCTGCTCATCCGCCCCGGCACCATCCTCCTCTGACTCCTCATCAGACTCCTGTTGTTGACTTGTCTCAGATAGAGTAGCCCCCCCTGGGAATTCATCCAGCATTGCGACTTCCTCATCTTCCCGCTCCTGCTCCTCCACAGCCTGATCAATGACACGACGCAATGCACGCTCCAGAAAGAAGGCATAAGGTACCATGTCACTGATGGCGCCATGGCTGCGACTGACCAGTTTGGTGATCTCCTCAAATGGCCGCAGAAGTCTGCATGTGTCGCGCATGAGCAGCCACTGGCGCGGTGAAAAAAAACCCAGCTCCCCAGAACCGTTTCTTTCGCAGAGTTCATACAGGTAGACGTTAACTGCACGTTTCTGCTGGAGCAGCCTATCAAGCATATAGAAGGTTGAGTTCCATCGCGTCGGGCAATCGCAAATAAGACGTCTGACCGGCAGATGGTGTCGCCGCTGAATGTCAGCAAGGCGAGCCATGGCCGTGTAAGATCTTCTGAAATGGGCCGAGATTTTCCTTGCCTGCCGCAAGATGTCCTGGACCCCAGGGTATTTGACAAGGAATCGCTGCACGACCAAGTTTAAGACGTGTGCCATGCACGGCACGTGCGTGATTTTGCCCTGTTTCAATGCGCTAAGCAGATTGGCACCGTTGTCACACACCACTTTACCAACTGTCAAATTGAGCGGTGTTAGCCACTCATCTGCCTGTGAACGCAAAGCTGAAAGGAGTGCCGGGCCAGTGTGGCTCTTTGCTTCCAGGCACAACAGACGCAGCACGGCATGGCAACGTCTCACCTGGCATGTGGAATAGGTTCTGGGGAGCTTGGGCGGTGCAGTGGAAGAGACGCTAGCAGCGGAAAAGGAGGAGGCAGCTGAGGAGGAGAGGGAGGAGGATGGAGTAGGAGGAGGAGAAGAAGAGTCAGGCCTGCATGCAATCCGTGGCGGTAAAACCAAATCTACACGGGTGCCACGGGTTACATGCTTGACGGCCGTCAGAAGGTTCACCCAGTGGGCAGTAAAACTGATATACCTTCCCTGCCCGTGTTTGCTAGACCACGTGTCTGTGGTCAGATGTATCTTGGCACCGACACTGTGTGCCAGAGATACATTCACTTGCCGCTGAACATGGCCATATAGCTCTGGGATGCCCTTCTCTGAGAAATACTTCCTTCCTGGGACCTTCCATTGTGGTGTTCCAATGGCCACAAATTTGCGAAAGGCCTCCGAGTCCACCAGTTTATATGGCAGTAGTTGGCGGGCTATGAGTTCTGACAAGCCAGCCGCCAACCGTTGGGCAAGAGGGTTATCCGGCATCATCATTTTTTTACGCTCAAACATTAGGCCCACGGAAGCCTGCCTTTTTGCAGAAAAATGTGAGCTTGGCGTGATGGAAGGTGGAGTGGAGGACAATTGTGAGGAGAGAGGAGAAGGAGAAGTAGAAGACGAGGCTGGACGGTGAGAGCCTGCAGTGTGGCTTTGTGTGTTCCGTTGCTCCCACTGGGCTCGGTGATGGCTGCTCATGTGCCTTCTTAAGGCGGTCGTCCCTAGGTGAGTATTGGGCTTACCGCGACTAACGCGTTGACTGCAAAGATTGCAGATGGCAACGCTATTGTCAGCAGCGGACACGTTAAAAAAAGCCCACACTGCGGAGCCATGTGCCGGTGTCCTGGGAGCGCCAGATGTGACCGTACATGGTCGATGACTCGCTCCTGATACATTTGCAGTCTGCTTTGTCCCTGCTGTGCAATGTAAGTCATTGCTGCTTCTCCTCCCTATCTGCTGGTCCATATCTCCCTCTGAACTCCCCTCCTCTTCCTCTCTTGTGGGCACCCACGTGACATCACTAGACACGTCATCATCAACGTCACCTTCCCCACCGCTATAAGTAGAGATCTCGGAGTAGGCAGCAACACCGGGGACCAACCTCCTCCTTGGGCTGATCTGGGTACTGGCGTCAGACTGCTGAGTAGCGCTTGTTGCTACCTCCTCTTCCTGATCCAATACCAAGAGTGGCTGCGCATCAGAAATGTCCTCTTGATATGGATCGGAAAATAATTCCAGTGACTCAAGCGGAAGGTATGTGGTGGTGGTGGTGGTGGTCGTGTTGTTGGTGGTAGTGTCTTTGGGGGTGCACATAGCAGAGAGTGAAGAAGAGGGTGCAGATCGAGAGGATGAGGAGGGTGCAGAAGAGTAAGGCTGAGCGAGCCACTCAACCAAGTCTGGTGCATCCTTTAAAGTAATTGAACGCACCTTCTGCAACTTCCCACTTTGGCTCAAGCCTGTTGCTCCTGCCCTACCCCTACCACCCCTGCGGAAGGGCCTGCCTCTTCCTCTGCATGTCATTTTTTAAATGACCCTGTGACAAAACTCTTAGTCCCTATACCGCTGAAGGACTGCTGCAGTATAGGTGAGCGGTCAGCAGTGGTGCACGTCAACCCTATCTATTGTGGACCTATAGCGGTCCTTACAGAACAGCAGACTGTACCGCACTCAAGCCTATGTACCGTAGCACCCTATACCAAGTTACCAGTCCTTATAAGAACTTTTGTGGAACAAGCAGGTTGTGTGTTAGTGATTAGCAGACTGTACGTCAGTCCCTATACCGCTGAAGGACTGCTGCAGTATAGGGCAGCGGTCAGCAGTGGTGCACGTCAACCCTATCTATTGTGGACCGATAGCGGTCCTTACAGAACAGCAGACTGTACCGCACTCAAGCCTATGTACCGTAGCACCCTATACCAAGTTACCAGTCCTTATAAGAACTTTTGTGGACCAAGCAGGTTGTGTATTAGTGTTTAGCAGACTGTACGTCAGTCCCTATACCGCTGAAGGACTGCTGCAGTATAGGGCAGCGGTCAGCAGTGGTGCACGTCAACCCTATCTATTGTGGACCGATAGCGGTCCTTACAGAACAGCAGACTGTACCGCACTCAAGCCTATGTACCGTAGCACCCTATACCAAGTTACCAGTCCTTATAAGAACTTTTGTGGAACAAGCAGGTTGTGTGTTAGTGATTAGCAGACTGTACGTCAGTCCCTATACCGCTGAAGGACTGCTGCAGTATAGGGCAGCGGTCAGCAGTGGTGCACGTCAACCCTATCTATTGTGGACCGATAGCGGTCCTTACAGAACAGCAGACTGTACCGCACTCAAGCCTATGTACCGTAGCACCCTATACCAAGTTACCAGTCCTTATAAGAACTTTTGTGGAACAAGCAGGTTGTGTGTTAGTGATTAGCAGACTGTACGTCAGTCCCTATACCGCTGAAGGACTGCTGCAGTATAGGTGAGCGGTCAGCAGTGGTGCACGTCAACCCTATCTATTGTGGACCTATAGCGGTCCTTACAGAACAGCAGACTGTACCGCACTCAAGCCTATGTACCGTAGCACCCTATACCAAGTTACCAGTCCTTATAAGAACTTTTGTGGACCAAGCAGGTTGTGTATTAGTGTTTAGCAGACTGTACGTCAGTCCCTATACCGCTGAAGGACTGCTGCAGTATAGGGCAGCGGTCAGCAGTGGTGCACGTCAACCCTATCTATTGTGGACCGATAGCGGTCCTTACAGAACAGCAGACTGTACCGCACTCAAGCCTATGTACCGTAGCACCCTATACCAAGTTACCAGTCCTTATAAGAACTTTTGTGGAACAAGCAGGTTGTGTGTTAGTGATTAGCAGACTGTACGTCAGTCCCTATACCGCTGAAGGACTGCTGCAGTATAGGGCAGCGGTCAGCAGTGGTGCACGTCAACCCTATCTATTGTGGACCGATAGCGGTCCTTACAGAACAGCAGACTGTACCGCACTCAAGCCTATGTACCGTAGCACCCTATACCAAGTTACCAGTCCTTATAAGAACTTTTGTGGAACAAGCAGGTTGTGTGTTAGTGATTAGCAGACTGTACGTCAGTCCCTATACCGCTGAAGGACTGCTGCAGTATAGGTGAGCGGTCAGCAGTGGTGCACGTCAACCCTATCTATTGTGGACCGATAGCGGTCCTTACAGAACAGCAGACTGTACCGCACTCAAGCCTATGTACCGTAGCACCCTATACCAAGTTACCAGTCCTTATAAGAACTTTTGTGGACCAAGCAGGTTGTGTATTAGTGTTTAGCAGACTGTACGTCAGTCCCTATACCGCTGAAGGACTGCTGCAGTATAGGGCAGCGGTCAGCAGTGGTGCACGTCAACCCTATCTATTGTGGACCGATAGCGGTCCTTACAGAACAGCAGACTGTACCGCACTCAAGCCTATGTACCGTAGCACCCTATACCAAGTTACCAGTCCTTATAAGAACTTTTGTGGACCAAGCAGGTTGTGTATTAGTGTTTAGCAGACTGTACGTCAGTCCCTATACCGCTGAAGGACTGCTGCAGTATAGGGCAGCGGTCAGCAGTGGTGCACGTCAACCCTATCTATTGTGGACCGATAGCGGTCCTTACAGAACAGCAGACTGTACCGCACTCAAGCCTATGTACCGTAGCACCCTATACCAAGTTACCAGTCCTTATAAGAACTTTTGTGGAACAAGCAGGTTGTGTGTTAGTGATTAGCAGACTGTACGTCAGTCCCTATACCGCTGAAGGACTGCTGCAGTATAGGGCAGCGGTCAGCAGTGGTGCACGTCAACCCTATCTATTGTGGACCGATAGCGGTCCTTACAGAACAGCAGACTGTACCGCACTCAAGCCTATGTACCGTAGCACCCTATACCAAGTTACCAGTCCTTATAAGAACTTTTGTGGAACAAGTGAGTTGTGAATGTTTAGCAGACTGCAGCAGAAGGGCAGCAGTCAAGTATAATATCCTTTCTATATTTGGAAGAAAGAATATTATACATGTACAAGCCTATTACTGTACCACTGATACCAGTCCTGAAAAGAACCTTTGTGGAACTAATAATAACAGCAAGTCTTTAAAATTACCCTCACTGCCTGACAACACTGCTTCCTTCCTGTCCCTATACAAATTGGCAAAAAAAGAGAACGATTAGTGGTTACTGGAACAGCTCTTTTGTGGACCTTGATAGTAACAGCTAATGATGATGATGATGATGATGATGATGAAAGACTAATCTGGCTGTCCCTGTAGCATACACCGTCCTTTCCCTTTCTCTAAACTAACAAAAGACACTCAGGCTGCTGCAAGAATCAGCAGCACAGCAAACCTATCAACACCTAACACCTATACCAGTCCTGAAAAGAACTTTTGTGTACCAAATAGCTAGTGGTTTATCTCTCCCTACTCCACACAGGAACCTGTCCCTATCGTAACAGAAGAAAGAATGTAAAATGGCCACCGGATCGGGTGTATTTATAGGTTAGGGGGAATGTACAAGTGTCCATGTGCTGTCATGTCTCAATTGGCTGTCCTGTATCACATGATAAACGTGTCACCAAAGGTTAAAGTTCTTGTATACATTAAACACGTAAGTCCGCCGCGGCGAACGACGGAAAAAGGCGTTCGAACGTGCGGACCGCGAATGTCGGAAATTCGCCGCGAAACGACCGCCGGGCGAACCGTTCGGCCATCACTAGTCTTATTGGCCTCGTAGGAGGGAAGTACCCTCACTGACTATAATTCGAACAGTTAGGGTGGATATTTAAGGTTCTTACCTCAACTCCCCCCTTTGTGGGGCGAGCACACTAGAAGGGTATCTCCATGGAACGGCTTTTTTTCCCTTCTCCTTTCTTTTTTCTCTTCTTGTTGCTTATCTTTCTTGTGTATCTTTTTCTTTTCTCTCCTTTTCCCCTCCCCCCCTTTTTTTTGTTTTTGTTTTGTTGATATAGAATGGTATAAAACTGATTGGGGCAGGTCCAAGAATACAGGAGAGGCAGTATTTTTATGGTTCCCCCCCTTTTTTTTTTTTTTGCTGAATGGGAGAGTTTTTGGATTTGCAAATTTATTAATTTTTTTTTTTGAACTGACAAATTTTTTCAAATTTGCGAATTCTTTTTTCTAATCATTTTAGTTATTTAGTCATAGGATGCTTTCGAGAGTATACATAGGAGAAAAAACATAACCATTAAGTTTAAACATTTTCAGAGTTAAAACACAACCTTTTAACAACAATGCATAAAATAATGCATGGTTGTTATAAGGTTGTGTTTTAAATCTGAAAATGTTTAAACTTAAAAAAAATTAGAAAAAATGTGTTAGTTTCAAAATTCATAAATTTGCGAATCCGAAAACCCGAAAATGTATCCGATGTTACAAATTATCCGAAATAATGAATACCGGATCTAAATGAATGGAATGGAACTAATAATAATAAACAACAATAAAAACAAACTAATTTATTATTAATTAATTCCTTCCATTTGTTTAGATACGGCATTCGTTATTTTGGATAATTTGTAACTTCAGATAAATTTGTGTTTGTTACTAGCAGACAAATTTGAAAGGAAATTCCAATACATATAATGTAATGGTTATTATTAGTTAGTTATTATTTCAGATTTTCGAATTTTCGGGTTTTTGGATCTTCAAATTCCCAAATTTTTTCGAATTTATTGATTTACTTTTTAATTTTTTTTTTTATAATTTTTGAATTGCGATAACGAATGACCCAAAAATAAAATTGAAAAGGAAAGGAATTTTTCAGTGCACATGTCTAGTAGTGACAGACGTGATTATATAAGGGGTGTTTGGTAATTCCAATACCTCGAATTTAATAGTTAGTAATAGTTAAGATATCAGTTATTTAAATTTTTGGGGGTTTTTGAAATTCCTGAATGTACGCATTTATGAATCATCAGAAAAGTATGAGTTTTCGTTAATTTAGGTATTTCAGAATTAAGGAATTTGTCGAAAATTCATTAGAAAGCGAATTTGGAATGAAACTAATTGCACGTGTCTAGTGACTAGTACCAACATGGCAGTTTTTTTTTTTTGAGGCCCCCTGTAATATCGGTTTATTATCTGTTGATCCTGCTAGTAGATCGGTTACTTTTCCACTTCCTGTACTGTGCCAAGCTGTCCAGCATAAGATACAGGGATTGGTTGACAACATATAACACTGACCGGGGTGCTTACAATGGTCACATTTTACTCATCCGGTCCCCCCCCCCCCCAAAAAAAAAAACTTTTGCTGCTTCAACTGTTTAAAATTTTTACCTGGCAGCTTTAATTTGTTTTCTTATTTCATGTATAATCCGAGGTACATCTAATCGACCCTGTCCCCAGGGTGACAACGCTGCTGCAGGATTTTATTGCGGAATGTGCAGTGTGGTCACCATGTGACAGGAAGTGGAAAAATATTTAAGGTGATACTAAAGTTTACATTTTTTAAAAGTAAACGTAACAAACAAGTCATATTTAATTGCTCTGTGTAATGGTTTTGTACAGAGCACCCTCAATCCTCTTTTTCTCGGGTACCCCCGTTGCAAAATCTGCAAAAAAGAGGGGGGAGGGGGGAAGGTGGGACTTTAAATGAGGTACGTGGGGTAAAGCCAAACAAAACAATATACATATGAAAAAAGTTATATTCTTTATTAGACCAAAGATAGGGCATGGATCAACCCATATAAATGCATAATAGCACAATGGCATATAAAATACAATGTATCAACATACATATTGAAAATTGTCACCAACATGACACAGAAAGTAAATATTGTACATCACAGTCCCCCAAATGAAGTAGACATAACATTATATCAGGGTGGTAAAGCAATAAAACCATCTAAAATCATAAATATGAAAAGAATGCATCAAAATAAGCTTGACGATGTTTCACAGACTTCTATCCACTCATCAGGAGTGAGTGCATCCATATACTAAAATAGGGATAAAAATCACCATTATATTTGATATAATCACAGACTGGGGGGGGGGGGGGTGGAGGGATTAAAGATGATGATGAATAGATAAATGGCCATAACTGAATGTGCTCACATAAGAACTGATACTGAGACCATGCAATACCACCTGCTGGAGGTCAGCCAGATAAATATAAGCATGAACCAGGAGCACACACGCAGCCCCCCAAAAAGTGTGTATGGAAAAATCTTGATGTAGCTGTGGATGGGGTTTCTATATTGTATACAATAAAGTAAGAGTCCATTCACACAGGGGCAACTTTGGATCCGACTTGAAGTCGTCCCAAGTTGCCTCAAGTCGGGCAACATGATAAAATCAATGTAAGGAAATGAGAGCCGTCTTAGACCCCTTTCACACTGGGGCGTTTTTTAGGCGTTTTTCATGCGCTTTAGAATTAAAAAAAGTGACTGCAAAGCGTTTGAAAGAAGCCTCATCTGCAATCCCAATGTGAAAGCCCAAGTGCTTTAAGAGCCCTTTCACACTGCCAGCACCCAAAAAACACTTGTAAAGCGCCACTTAAACTAGCGGCGCTTTACCAGCGTTTTTTGAGCGCGAGTGGGGTGCTTTTAACCCCTGCTAGTGGCCAAATAAAGGGTTAAAAGCGGCCACAAAGCGCTGCTGCCAAAAGTGCTTTGCAGACACTTTTCAGGCATTTTGCAGGTGCTTTCCATTGATTTAAATGGGAAAGGGCGCTTTAGGAGCAGTGTATTCACCGCTCCAAAAGCGCTGCAAAGAAGCTGCTTGCAGGACTTTTTTTGACGCCCTGCCAATGCAGCACCTCAGTGGGAAAGCACTGGGACTTTCACATTGGGATTGCAGTTGAGGCTTTTTTCAGGTGCTTTACAGGCGCTTATTTTAACGCTAAAGTGCCTGAAAAACGCCATAGTGTGAAAGGGGTCTCAGTGTGAAAGCACTTGGGCTTTCACATTGGGATTGCAGATGAGGCTTCTTTACAGGTTTTTTTTTTTTAACATTGTGAAAGGGGTCTAAGGCCTCTTTTACACGAGGCAGACTCCGCTTCCACAGAGTACGCCTCTGTCCACGGGGTCAGCGGGAGATCTCTCCGTTGATCTCCGCTGAGTCGGCAGATGACAGGTCCCTCTCTGCTCACTGAGTGGGGAGGGGCTTGTCCAGCGCTGCTGGTCTCTATGGAGAGATCGGATGAAAACAGACAGCATGTAGCCCCCGTTCAGGTCCGCCGTCAAAACTGATAGGCGGACCTGAACGGTCCGTCAGTGTGAAAGGGATCTTAAAGTATACTACTGACGTCACTCCGACTTCAGAAAAGGTTCCCGTACTACTTCAATCCGACTTCTAGGCAACTTGTACCCATTGATTTCAATGGAAGTTACCTCCAAGTCTGATCCCCTGTCTTAACTGAAGTTAAGGAAGTTTCCAGAAAGTAAAAATAGTTTTCTAGGCAAACCCCTCCCTCCCACAGAGCTGATTATTATTTGACTGGCCACTGGCAAAGTCCCCTGTCCTGGAGGCAACTTCAAGTTGCCTTCTAAGTTGCCCCAAGTCACGCTGTGATTAATACTCAAGTCATGTCCAAGTTGCCTCCCAAAGTCACGCTGGAAGTCGTGTTGCCCCTGTGTGAATGGACCCTAAAGCCCTGTACACACAGTCGGACATTCCGACCACAAAATCTGTCTGATTTTTTGCGACGGATTTTGTCTGAAACTTGTCTTGCATACACACGGTCACACAAAGTTGTCGGAAAATCCAATCATTCAGAACGAGGTGACGTCAAACGCATACGCCGAGACTATAAACGGGCCAGTAGCCAATAGCTTTCATCTCTTAGTTCAATCTGAGCATGCGTGGCACATTGTCCATCGAAATTGTCTGCACACGATCGGAATTTATGGGATCGGATTTTGTTGTCAGAAAATTTTAGATCCTGCTCTCAAACTTTGTGTGTCAGAAAATCCAACAGAAAAAGTTTGATAGAGCCCACAAACGACTGGATTTTCCATCAACATAATCCGATCAGACTTTTTCCATCGGAATTTCCGACCCTGTGTACAGGGCATCAGTCCATTCACACAAGGGAAACACGAGTTCCAGTGGGACTTTGGAAGGCAACTTGGACACGACTTGAGTATGAATAACAGCGCGACTTGAGGCAACTTACAATGCAACTTGAAGTTACCTTCAGAACAGGGGACTTTACCAGTGGCCAATCACATAATAATCAGCTCTGTGGGAGGGAGGGGTTTGCCTATAAAACTATTTTTACTTCCTGGAAAGTTGCTTCAGTTAAGACAGGGGATCTGACTTGGAGGCAATGTCCATTGAAATCAAAGAGTACAAGTCGCCTAGAAGTCAGATTGAAGTAGTACAGGAACCTTTTCTGAAGTTGGAGCGACTTCGGTAAGTGTGCATTAAGACGGCTCTCATTCACTTACATTGATTTTATCATGTTGCGTGACTTAGAGCAACTTCAAGTCGGATCCAAAGTTGCCCCTGTGTGAATGAACTTTAAGTGGTTTGTTACCATATTGGTATAAATAAAAATAAAATTAAAAAGAAATGTATAAATGTATGCATATAGAGTAGACCCATCACGACAGTATAGAAGTATACTGTGGAGCATATTATCAAGATGAACAGAGTGAAAAAATAAGGTGTCCATATAGTGAAAATAGGGAAGAGGAGATGAAATTCCTGAAATCAGGAGAAAGTAATGAAAGCTAGAGTAAAGAAATAGTAATTATGCTTGTTATAGAGGAATTAAAAAGAAATCAAGAGCTTGCTTGGGGCTGCTGAGAAATGGTCACTGAAGGGGAACTGTAGGGTGAGCCCAGTGGCCAGGGTCCCATCCAGCATCACACTGGCATGACAACAAAGGAGAGACAGTACGGCAGCAGCCAGACCTACTCACTATGTGTCAGCCAAGCTGAAGGGACGCATGGCGCGGGGGGTGTGGCACCGATGCATGGTGAAGCTGCCCGCCCAATCCCCCACCCCCATAATGTGTGGGTAGGAGGGGAGGGGGAAGGCATGCAGCGTGCTTCGCAGCTCTCATGCAAACAAAATACCGGCCAACCTGTCAGCTGCAGAACACACTGAACAAATTCATCTCAAGGGAGTAGAGACAATTACAGCAGCAGTGTGTCCATCAAAATCAGCTGTGATCATTGTGGTATGTGGTAACTTGACCACTAGGGGTCAGATACAAGGAAGTGAAGGCTCTTGAACCACACACACCTCCATCCCTAATCAGTATCAAAGAAAAAAGTGGCAAATCTTGTGCCTGTACGTGATTTTGTGCAAAGGGTCTGGGACATGCAGGCGTCGCCTGACACCTGCTCACACGGACCCAATGTCTGCCGGGACCCACTGATCGTTCTCAGGGGAAGCAGACCGCCATTCTGTCAGAGGGAGAAGATGGAGGTCTTGTGTTTCTGCTGAGTAGTCAAAGCACCTCCCCCCACACAGTTAGCAAGCACCCCCTAGGGAACACATTTAACCCTTTGATTGCCCCCTAGAGGTTAACCCCTTCCTAGCCAGTGTCATTGGTACAGTGCATTTTTTAGCACTGGTCCACAAGTGTCACTTAGTGTCCGATTTGTCTGCCGCAATATTGCAGTCCTGCTTAAAAAATGATCGCCAACATTACTAGTAAATAAATAAATAAATAAATAAAAATTACAGTATATATCCTGTAGTTTGTAGATGCGATAACTTTTGCGCAAACCAATCAATATACGCTTATTGGGACTTTTTTTTTTTTACTCCTGTAGCAAAGTCCCAGGCCTCCTCCAGTCTAATGAGAACCTTCAGAGCCAAGAATTGCTGACATCCTTCTGTATGTTGTGGGTTGTGAGGCATAGTGGGTGTAGTATAAGGTATATTAATTGGGCGCCAGACACTTCATAAATGCAAAGAGATTTGATTTCTCTTGAACAAAACTGTGGGAGAGAGGGTTAGGGCCAGGACACCCTTAGGTAGTAGCAATGTTAATTGGCAGACTCCAAGACTTCTACAGGTAGACAGCCATGAAAGGCCT
Source organism: Lithobates pipiens (assembly GCF_037356315.1). Lineage (NCBI taxonomy): Eukaryota > Metazoa > Chordata > Amphibia > Anura > Ranidae > Lithobates > Lithobates pipiens. The sequence continues at coordinate 67,109,147 of NW_027507686.1, read as the reverse complement.
CCAGCAAGACACCACATCGGCATGTGTAGGAGCGCTGTCTCCTATGGCAACAGTCTTAGAGCATTTCCTAACACCAAAAGTTTCTTCACTTCCTCTACAATCACTTCTTTTAGTTCTTCCATACACTGAGCTCCCGATCTCTCACTGGAACCTCTCATTCACTGCCACTGAATCCCTTGAGCTCCTACGATCTTCACCATAGTATCTTCCTTAAGAGTCACCCCCGCTTCCCTGCTGAGTCCCTAGCTTGGCACTCAAGATAAGTCACAAGCGTCACCCCCACTTCCCTGCTGTGTCCCTAGCTTGGCATTCCAGATACCTCTCAAGCTTCACCCCACTGGCCCGCACAGTCCCTGGCTTGGCACACAAGGCTGCTCTGCAAGTGTCTCCTCCGCTGGTTGGGTCCCTGGCTTGATTCCCACTGAAGTTTCCCGATTCTTCACTGTCCCCGGTTGGTGAGAATTTTACTCTGCTACTTGCTTCAGCTACTCAATGTGGTCCATGGTAATTAGGTGGATTGTCCCTTAGTGGCGACAGTTTCCCCTCTCCCTCCGACCACGACAGGTTCTCTGGCTGGCAGAACTGTCATTTCTGGTTGGGCTGCAAGCCGCAATCCCAACCCTGCGCTGCTCTCTTACTTCTGGATAGGCCCTCAGACAGCCTGGCAGCCAGATGTCCCCGGGACAGACCCAAACTCTGCCCTAGCAGCAGGGGCAGTACAGCACACATTCACCCAGACAGCTGTCCAGGTGGCACAGAACCCCGATCACCTGACTCCACCGAAATATATAAGTTCTCCCAGCAGGCCAAGGGATTTAAGAAAACCCCTGCCCGTTGGCTGAGATACCCCATATACTCCTAATCTGTCCTTGCTTTTGTTTTATGTAATGCCACCAAGTGCCTGGCCATCCAGTGGCAAAAGAGAGAAGTGAAGCAATTCCAGACTTGGGGTGAACACAATCGATCCTCAACAATTAGCCGAGGTAGCTATACCTAGCAGGCAATGGTGTTGGCGGGGGGGGGGGGGGGGCTCACCATGGCTGAAGCCCCGTGTGGGTCTCCAAAAAGCCCTGTATCTCGAGTGGACACCATTCTATTAATAGCCCGAGTGCCGCTGAGCAGGGACGGATCTTATCCCGAGCGCAGCTGAGTCACATAGCAGGTCCCGCCTTTCGGAGCCTGCAGCTCTGATGGACATCCCACTGGTCCAATGGTGGGACTGCAGGACGTGTGACGCGCTGCAGGCTCCAGAAGGCAGGAATTACAATGCAGCCGCCGCGTGAGATCCCCGCTTGGCTCTCCTTCGGCTGCCTGCTGTCATGATGGGTGCACACTGCACTCCACAGCTGAGCTGCTGCTGCAGGACACATGAAGTCTCCTGGTCAGGTAGGTCAGTGTGTGTCACTACCGTCAGTGTATGTAGGTCAGTGTGTGTCAGGTAGGTAGGTCAGTGCGTGTCAGTGTGTGCCAGGTAGATCAGTGCGTGTCAGTGTATGCACGTCAGTGCATGTCAATGTATGTATGTCAGGTAGGTCAGTGCATGGCAATGTATGTATGTCAGGTAGGTCAGTGCATGGCAGTGTATGTATGTCAGGTCAGTAAGTCTGGCAGGTAGGTCAGTGTGTCTGGCAGGTAGGTCAATGTGTCTGCCAGGCAGGTCGGTGTGCCAGGTAGGTCAGCATGCTACGCAGGTAGGTCAGTGTGTCAGGCTGATGAAACTCCACCACCCGGCTGAAAAAAACCCCGCCGCAGTCCCACTCCCCCACCGTGCCGGCCTTGGACTTTGGGCTGAAACCCCTGGTCTTGTTGCCACCTAACAACTCCCCTGCTGGCAGGTAAATTTAGGAGCAGCCCAGCCTAAACATCAGCTTGCTACACCAAAAACATGTAGCAGAATACATATTGGTCTAAATTTATTTTAAAAAAAATTGATTTTTTTTTCCTAAATTTTATTGGATATTTTATAGCAGAAAGAAAAAAAAATTGTGTTTTTTTTTTCAAACTTGTCGGTCTTTTTTTTTTGTTTATAGTGCAAATAATAAGCTCTATTTGTGGGGAAAAAAAACATACATTTTATTTGGGTACAGTGTCATACGACCGCATAATTGTCAGTTAAAGTAACGCATGGGATGAAGAGATTGGGACCAGAAGTACGGAGGCAGAGATTAATAAAATACTCAAGATTCCGCATGCAATCTCTCTGGCTTGCAGTATATTGGAAATGAACTATAAGTGTTTGGCCCGTTGGTATTTAACCCCAGATAGAATCCATCAATTCCAAAAAGGGCTCTCTAACTTATGCTGGAGGGGTTGCTCAGAAACGGGCTCTGTGATCCACATTTGATGGTCATGCCCTAAAATTAAAGTTTTCTGGAAGACCGTTTTGTTAGCAATCACAGAAATTACGGGCTTGGATATCCCAGAGGACCCTAGGGTATGCCTGCTGCATGGGACCACCTTGCCTATTAAACAATACAGGTTATCATTGATACCTAGTTTATTAAATGCAGCAAAGAGTTTAATCCCCTGCCAGTGGATGGTAGATGTATCGTAGAATGTTTATGGGTAGAACGAGGGCGCGAGAATATTTTGTAAAGATATGTTTAAAGGAAGTAATTAATTCCGTCAGATGGGTATCATTTTCTAATTAAAAAAAAGGAGGGAAAAAAAATCCACATATATATGAGAGATTAATGCTACAATGATGTTTTAACGAGTCAGGACTACGATGAACGGCAGAGTTGATTTGAGTTCCCCGAACGAGTTTACTGATGTGGTAAAAAAAAAAGTAACGCAATGCTGTATTGCAAAAGATGGCCTGGTCATGAGGGGGGGATAAAACCTTCCAGGGCTGAAGTGGTTAAAGCTGCTCTGTAATCATTAATATATCATTACATGTAAAATCTACCCCCTCCCCTCTCCCCATCCCCACACACACTGCTTGTTCAGTCTGTGGGTGCAGGAATAAAGTGTAAGTGTAAAGTGTGGGATCGGTCCCATGAAGTCTCCTCTATGGTGCTCTTAGCCTTGGTTGCAATCCTGTGTCTTCCACATAGAATACAGGAATGACAGCTCTTTATTGTAGGTGATGATGTTGAAGGAATGCCCACAAATCTGTGAGCACTGGAAGGAGGGGGGGGGGATGTAAAAAAGGAGAGGGTAAGGTAAGTGGATGCAAAAGGAGGGGGTAAGGTAAGGGGTACAAAATGAGGGGGTAAGGTAAGTGGACGCAAAAGGAGGGGTAAGGTAAGCGGACGCAAAAGGAGGGGGGTAAGGTAAGTGGATGCAAAAGGAGGGGGTAAGAGGTGCAAAATGAGAGGATCAGGTAAGTGGACGCAAAAGGAGGGGGTAAGGTAAGTGGACGCAAAAGGAGGGGGTAAGGTAAGTGGACGCAAAAGGAGGGGGTAAGGTAAGTGGATGCAAAAGGAGGGGGTAAGGTAGGTGGGTGCAAAATGAGGGTTAAGGTAAGGCAAGCAACCTCTTTAGTTCCTCCTAGATCTAACAAGCATTTAGGTCTATGCATGAAGGTAAAAAACCTTCTGGGTGCAGCTACCCTCACCCCCCACAGGCCCCCTTATACTTACCTGAGCCTTATCTGCATTAGAGCATCTGTTCTCCCAGCTGTCTCTCTTCTCATTGGCTCAGACAGAGCTGTCAATCACAGCCAGTGAAGGGGGAAATGAGGGGGCAGGGCCAAACACAAATGAGTGCCCCCATAGCAAGCGGCTTGCTATGGGGGCACTAAACAGAGGGGAGGAGACTGGCACGCCAGTGGGGGACCCCAGAAGAGGAGGTTTGGGGCTGCTCTGAGCAAAACCATTGCACAGAACAAGTAAGTATGACATGTTTGTTGTTTGAAAAAAAAGAAATCCGCTTCCCGGATGCCCCACGTGCATTTACTGCAGCAGGGGTGACCCTTCAGTGCCAAATTACCTACCTGTAGGTGACTTCAAATGCCGGGTCTGGGCGACCTGCTCCCGCTGTAATTGGGCACAGCGGGAGCCAATCAGCAGACCTGATGTTCGTCGACATCTGGTGAGCCTTCCCGCGAGAGGCAAAACGTATATAAACAGGGCAGATCGCCGTTCTCACAGAGAGGAAGATGGAGAACTTGTGTTTCTGCTAAGCAGGAACACGGATCTCTGGTTCCCACAGTAAAAGCACCTCCCCCACACACACAAACACAGTTAGCATGCACTACCAGAGAACACATTTAACCCTCTAATTCTAGATTGTAAGCTCTAACGAGCAGGGCCCTCTGATCCCTCCTGTATTGATTTGTATTGTAAGTGTACTGTCTGCCCTAATATTGTAAAGCGATGCGCAAACTGTTGGCGCTATATAAATCCTGAATAATAATAATAATAATAATTGCCCCCAAAGTTAACCGCTTCCCTTTTAGCACTGATCACTGTATTAGTGTCACTGGTCCCCAAAATGTGGCACTTAGTGTCAGATTTGTCAGCCGCAATGCTGCTAAAAATCGCTGCTGTTACTAGTAAAAAATAAATTAAAATTCCATAAATATATCCCATAGTTTGTAGACGCTGTGATTTTTGCACAAACCAATAAAAATGCACCACAAAATACAAATTGGCCTAAATTTATAAAGAAATTAGATTTTTTTACATCTTTTATGGGCTGTTCTATAGCATAAAGTAAAAAATAAAATAAAATAAAAATGTGTAAAAAAAAAATGGCCCCTTAAGAGCTATGGGCTGAAGTGACACTTTAACGTCACTTCTGCCCTTGCAATACTATGGAGACGGGTGGGGCCGATCTTCCCATCACTTGCCTCCATACCCAGCAAGGAGCAACATCCAATCGCCTCCACCGTTGCCGATGGCTCCGGTAAGCGGCGCAGGGCACCGGAGCACAGCGAGAGGGGGGCCCCTCTCCCGCCGACAAAAGTGATCTTAAGGTGAATCCGCCACAGGGAACACTCTTATCGGAAAGCAGACTGCCGGCCAGAGAAGAGGATACTGGGGTTAGGGCAGTTAGTTGCTGCCATAACAACTATATTCCTCTTCAAAGTTGGGACGTACATTGGCGTGCCGCGGTCTGGAAGTGGTTAAAAACTGTACTAGTCCATCCAACACCCCCCTCCTCTAATTGACAATACTGCTGTACAATGCTACAATGCTCCTCCATAGATACACTGGCAGAGTGAATGTAGCCACCATAGGACAGCAGGTGTGTTACTGGCCAATCAACGGCTGAAAATAAAAGAAAGGAATAGCCTGCAAAAAGATAACTAATGTAGCCACCACGCCTAATGATGTTAAGCTGTAATATATATTCGATTTTAGACTGTATCACAGATTGTAATAACAAGTGGATGTATCAATTTATATCCTGTGCATTTCTCTATAAAACTTGATTAGAAAAATAACCTTAACCCCCCCCCCACAACATATTTATGAGCACAGAGGACCTATAGGATGAAATGGTGACAGTTGATACGTTTAATTCACAAAATATTTGTACAACTGTTTATCAAATCTAAATTTTCAGTATAAAAAAAAAACTAAAATTAAATTCCCTAAACTCCAACAAAATGAAATCTCACCATCTGATATAAAAGCTGACAGAATCCAGTCAATAGATACCAAATCTGTCATGGCTCACAATTGTACATGCCCATAATGATCCATAGATGCCCCAAACGCTTTATAAAACTCCTCAGCTTTGGAGTTCACCATAAAGAATGGAGCTAGAATTGTATCCTTTTGATTCATGACCCATTTTTATTTATTTATTTCATCAATGCGCCTAGGTTTGCTCAGGACTTGTGTTTATTAGTTGAACATTTAACCTTATTTCCTTTGTTTTTGTTTGAACAGATCCCACTTTGGAGGCGGTTGATACCGAGACAGACAAGAAACACCACGGAACCCTAAATGAAGCGATTGAGACCCCTTCGGTCGCTGACACTGAAAGCCCCAGGATGTCGTCACAACCGATGACTGAGACCAGTACTTATTATTCAGGAATACAAGTCACTGATCCCAATGAGAAATATATCATAAGTATTCATTTAGATGGGCGCATTCTAATATTGGCCGGGCTCTTCCTTCTAATATTGATCATTTAGTACAACAGGATTCATCCTTGGGTAAGTCATTGTACATTCTTCATAGGTTTTCTCTATTTTCTACATTACATATTTTCATGTTATCACCCACTGTCACTGAGCCTCCACCTCCTAATACTCCTAATACTGTATTCATCATTTCCCTGCGTGTAGGTAGGCAGTTGATAAGACATACACGTTATGTTTGAAGTCAGCTATTCTGAAAATTTCTGATTGTTTATGGACACATTCTCATAACATTTCTTTCTTTATCTCCACAGAATTCGGTACTGCAGGGACAGACCAAGACAGAGGGACGAGCTAAAGACAATGAAAAAAGGATTGATGGACAGGATAAGAGGGATAGCAGAAGAATACGCAGTGTTGCACTTAGACTTCATTGCTTTTAAAATGAATACAGAGCTGAAGAGACACGCAAGACGAAAAGATGAAAAAGAACTTCAGGAAGTAGTTGTGATAGAAACAACTGTGAAGCAACCGCAGGCAGTTGCAGAGTAGACCATCCATTTGAATGGGTGAACTTGGAGGACAGGGGGACGACGTGGGAAGAGGACAGGGGGGGCAGCGTGGGAAGAGGACAGGGGGGCGGCGTGGGAAGAGGACAGGGGGACAGCGTGGTATGAGGACAGGGGGGCGGCGTGGTATGAGGACAGGGGGGCGGCGTGGGAAGAGGACAGGGGGGACGGCATGGCAAGAGGACAGGGGGGACGGCATGGCAAGAGGACAGGGGGGACGGCATGGAAAGAGGACAGGGGGGGGCGTGGGAAGAGAACAGGGGGGGCGGCGTGGGAAGAGGACAGGGGGACGGCATGGGAAGAGGACAGGGGGGCGGTGTGGTATGAGGACTGGGGGACGGCATGGTATGAGGACTGGGGGCCAGCCTTTACACTTGTAGTCAGAGTCTTCAAGCGGGGAATGTGATATTTCTAAGAACCAAGGCCTGAGGTGTGCCTTGGCCTAGCTGGTCAGTATGCTTGAAAAGAGGGCAAAAAGACACAAATTTAGGTGAAGAAGGGAAGGTAATGAGCCAACACCTATAACAGCGTGCGCCCGGATGGCAACAGTAAGTATCCGGTAAGTATCTGCTGCGACAAGAGAAACCCACTGAATCCTGACTTGGTGATGAGAAGGAACCCCTATAGAACCAGCGAAACTAACCCGAACCCAACTGAAAATCCCATGAAAGATTGGATTGAGCCCGATACCCGAGACAACCCAGACATGAGAATGAACTGCTTGTGAAATGAGAGGATAAGTGGGGGAAAAAAAAAGAGCATATATGCCGAAGCATGGGGGCAGCAGGGGTGGAGGAGCGATTTGCTCCTAACTTTTGTGGGAGGATGCCCCCATGCTTCGGCATATATAAATGGTGCATGTATGCCCATCATTGGAAGTGGGTAGATGAAGGGAAGTATTCTAATGGTGGGTATACCCACTGGTCAATCTAGTTTTCATTCAGCCCATAGGCTGATTAGGCAAGATTACAATTTGTAGTCAGAGTCTTCAAGCGGCAAATGCCATATTCCTAAGAACCAAGGCCTGAGGTATGCCTTGGCCTAGCTGGTCAGTATGCCTGAAAAGAGGGCATACCCTGAATATTAGAATAAGAAAATACTATGAGTATGTATGAAAGGCTGGGGGAACAGGTGGGTGGGAACCCAGAAATGCCGACAACACTGGCCCTGACAGAGGAGGAGGATTAAATAGCCCTCTCAGGCTCCTCCTACAAATACAGGCTGGCCTCTGGCCAGCTTTTACACTTGTAGTCAGAGTCTTCAAGCGGGAAATGCGATATTCCCTAGAACCAAGGCCTGAGGTGTGCCTTGGCCTAGCTGGTCAGTATGCCTGAAAAGAGGGCAAAAAGACACAAATTTAGATGAAGAAGGGAACGTGATGAACCAACACGTATAACAGCATGCGCCTGGATGGCAACTGTAAGTATCCGGTAAGTATCCACTGTGACAAGAGAAACCCACCGAATCCTGACTTGGTGATGTGAAGGAACCCTTATAGAACCAGCGAAACTACCCCGAACCCAACTGAACTTCGTGTGAAAGATTGGATTGAGCCCGATACCCGAGACAACCCAGACATGAGAATGAGCTGCTTGTGAAATGAGAGGATAAGTGGGGGAAAAAAAAAAAGAGCATATATGCTGAAGCATGGGCGCAGCAGGGGTGGAGGAGCGATTTGCTCCTACCTTTTGTGGGAGGATGCCCCCATGCTTTGGCATATATAAATGGTGCATGTATGCCCATCATTGGAAGTGGGTGGATGAAGGGAAGTATTCTAATGGTGGGTATATCCGCAGGTCAATCTCTTTTTCGTTCAGCCCACAGGCTGATTAGGCAAAATTACAATTTGTAGTCAGAGTCTTCAAGCGGGAAATGCGATGTTCCTAAGAACCAAGGTCTGAGGTATGCCTTGGCCTAGCTGGTCAGTATGCCTGAAAAGAGGGCATACCCTGAATGTTAGAATAAGAAAATACTATGAGTATATATGAAAGGCTGGGGGAACGGATGGGTGGGAACCAGGGCTCGAGTCCTGCGGGAACGCATGGGAACGGCGTTCCCGTACTATTTCCACAATGGGAACGCCGTTCCCATTAGCCGCCTGAGGCTATTCAGTGCGTAGTCCGCCGCTCCTCTGCCACCCGAGTGACTGGTTGCTAGGCTAGGGCCACTCCGCGTCTAGCAACTGGTCACATGACGTCGGCCATACACGTGGGCACGCACTGGAGTCAGTGGGCAGTGCGCATACAGCCTCCAGCGCAGCCAGCGACAGACACATGCCGCTGGGATCCGGACTGTCTCCTCCCCCCCCTCTACCCAGTGCCAGACAGTCCAGGCCTCCTGGGGCCACAGATGCTGCACTGCTACCAGTTTACTTCTCTCCCGAGAAGTAAGCCAGGTTAGTCACTAGTATGTTAAGTTGCACTCTGCATTACACTGCCAATACTCTGCAATACTCAATACTCTGCATTACCCAATACTCTGCATTACCCAATACTCTGCATTACCCTGCCAATACTCTGCATTACTCCACCAATACTCTGCATTACTCAATACTATGCAATACCCCACCAATACTCTGCATTACTCCACCAATACTCTGCATTACCCAATACTCTGCAATACCCTGCCAATACTCTGCATTACTCCACCAATACTCTGCAATACCCCGCTGTTGTGAATTCATGAAGAAATACATTTAATATTCACTGGCAAAAATGAGAGCGTTCAGTAGGCCTAAAAAAAAGTGGATGAACTATAATGTTGATATTATTGAACTGTGACCTCTTGGAGAACTTTAAAGCAAAATACAGGATCTCACAGGTTTTTCCAAATGTTCAAGGGATTAGTTCTTTTTAAACTTTTACAAAACCTGTGTTGAAACAAGAGACTGGAACAATGGTAGTTTCTGTCACCAAACAAAAAGATGTTTACTTATTTTGTTGGTTAGATTGAGAAGACCAGGGGGCCCATGAGCTGAATGGAAGCTCTGTGAGAGAGCTCTGTGACACGAACGGGCATATTAGCGACAATTCACAGCGAATATCGGTAAAAAAGATACGAACAGACAACGGAAGAGTTCCTGAATCCGAAGGTGATGTCAAAAAAGCGGAAAGACGAACGGAAAATGAAAAAACTAACGACATTCTCCTCTCAGTCAGCGGGAGGGAGAAAAAAAGATGGCACAGATCCTCTCACAGCTGCTGTACCAGCAACAGCCTCCTCAGGGAGAGTGCAATACACTGACAGGCCTGATGCTGCTCTAGAAGAATCACCTCAGAAAACACATCTGGAATCTCCTCATGAGGAAGATTACCTCAGCCCTACATGTCGCAGCCCGGCTAAAACTCGTATCAAACTGGATTTCACAGGCCAGGAGGTAAGCTATAAAATACCTCATATTAGTCAAGATAACACAGTCATAACTCCTATAGCTTCACCTATAGCCGCATTCCCCACTAATAACCAGCCTATTCTGGACACCCAATTAAAAGAAATGCTATTAACTTTACATATTTCGCTTCATACGGATATTTTACAACTCACAAATCAATTCTCCAAAGCAGTGAACTCCTTAGGTGAAAGAGTACACACTATTGAGAACTCTATGGGAGACATGACCAATACTATTAATGATTTAATAGATGCTCATGAAGAAAATAAAGCTGAAAAAGAGTGGCTTAAATTTAAAATCGCAGATTTAGAAGACCGTTCAAGGAAGAACAATCTCAAAATCAGGGGTATCCCTGAAAATATACAGCAGTCTGATCTTAAAAAATATGCCACTGACTTATTCTCCAACTTGCTGCCAGCTATACCAGCCTTAGAGCTCACAATTGATCGTATCCATCGGATTCCGAAACCGTCATTTCTCCCTCCACAGATACCACGTGATGTACTACTTAGAGTACACTTCTACCATGTTAAAGAACAAATCCTATATAAAGTGCGACATCTAGGACAACTTCCACAACCATATAATACAATCCAGATTTATGCTGACTTGTCTAAACATACTCTAGATATGAGAAGACAACTTTCCACGATTACAAAAGCTCTGCGTAATCATAAAATTGAATACCGTTGGAAACAACCATCTAAACTACTGATACAGAAGAACGACACCTACCATACAATCACTTCTGTGGAACAAGGCATTAAGTTACTTCACGCATGGGGTATTATCCCCGAACCAACTCCACCTATCGGAGCTAAGAAGAATCTGGAGAAACTTACGCCACAATGGCATTAGCTTTCATTGACTAGATCCGGTCAAAATACAATCCTATCTATAGGAAACCAATCTATCAGCTTGCCCGCCGTGCCGTGCGATACTAAATCTTTGGAACAGCTGACCTTTGAACTAATTCCCCATTCTAATGTTGCAGTATACATTGAAATGTTTACCACTGCAAGTTAAGTTTAACCACCTTCAGACCGGACCATTTTGCTGGTAAATGACCAGAGGTCTTTTTACAATTTGGCACTGCGCTGCTTTAACTGGTAATTGCGCGGTCATGCAATGTTGTACCCAAACAAAATTTGCATCCTTTTCTTCCCACAAATAGAGCTTTCTTTTGATGGTATTTGATTGCCTCTGCGATTTTTATTTTTTGCGATATAAACGTAAAAAGACCGCAAATTTTGAAAAAAATTTATATTTTCTACTTTTTGTTATTAGAAAAATCCAATAAACTCAATTTTAGTCATACATTTAGGCCAAAATGTATTCAGCCACATGTCTTTGGTAAAAAAAAAGTCAATAATTGTATATTTATTGGTTTGCGCAAAAGTTGTCACATCTACAAACTAAGGTACGTTTTCTGGAATTTACGCAGCTTTTAGTTTACGACTGCCTATCTCATTTCTTGAGGTGCTAAAATGGCAGGGCAGTACAAAACCCCCCCAAATGACCCCATTTTGGAAAGTAGACACCCTAAGGAAATTGATAAGTGGCATGTTGAGCCCATTGAATATTTTATTTTTTTGTCTCAAGCGATTGAATAATGACAAAAAAAAATTTTTTTATTTTTTTTTACACAAAGTTGTCACTAAATGATATATTGCTCACACATGCTATGGGCATATGTGAAATGACACCCCAAAATAAATTCTGCTGCTTCTCCTGAGTACGGGAATACCACATATGTGGGACTTTTTGGGAGCCTAGCCGCGTACGGGGCCCCGAAAACCAAGCACCGCCTTCAGGCTTTCTAAGGGCGTAAATTTTTGATTTCACTTCTCACTACCTATTACAGTTTTGAAGGCCATAAAATGCCAAGATGGCACAAAACCCCCACAAATGACCCCATTTTAGAAAGTAGACACCCCAAGCTATTTGCTGAGAGGCATTTTGAGTCCATGGAATATTTTATATTTTGCCACAAGTTGCGGGAAAATTACAAACTTAAATTTTTTTTTTTTTTTTTTTCACAAAGTTGTCACTAAATGATATATTGCTCACACATGCTATGGGCATATGTGAAATGACACCCCAAAATAAATTCTGCTGCTTCTCCTGAGTACGGGGATACCACATATGTGGGACTTTTTGGGAGCCTAGCCACGTACGGGGCCCCGAAAACCAAGAACCGCCTTCAGGTTTTCTAAGGGCGGAAATATTTGACTTCACTCCTCACTACCTATTACAGTTTTGAAGGCCATAAAATGCCAAGATGGCACAAAACCCCCACAAATGACCCCATTTTAGAAAGTAGACACCCCAAGCTATTTGCTGAGAGGCATGTTGAGTCCATGGAATATTTTATATTTTGCCACAAGTTGCGGGAAAATTACAAACTTTTTTATTTTTTTCACAAAGTTGTCACTAAATGATATATTGCTCACGCATGCCATGGGCATATGTGAAATGACACCCCAAAATAAATTCTGCTGCTTCTCTTGAGTACGGGGATACCACATATGTGGGACGTTTTGGGAGCCTAGCTGCGTACGGGGCCCCGAAAACCAAGCACCGCCTTCAGGCTTTCTAAGGGCGTTACAGTTTTGAAGGCCATAAAATGCCAAGATGGCACAAACCCCCCCAAATGACCCCATTTTGGAAAGTAGACACCCCTAAATTTAGGGGTACACTAGTGAGACTAGGTAATAAATGGCGGGTGCCCTGAAACTATAAAAAAAATAACTAACCAACCAGCGTCACCTGTAACAGTTATATGGTGATCACTGGTGAAAGGGTTAACTAGGGGGCAATCAGGGGGCTTTATGCGGTAGTATATGGGGGTCCCTGGCGCTATAAAAAGCTGCGGCGAACCTAAATACCTACCTGCCTAACTAGCGTCACCTGTGACACTAATACAGTGATCAGAAAAACGATCGCTTATTAGGCTGGGTTCACACTGGAGCGATGCGGGAACGCCACGAATCCGCGGCGGGTTCCCGCATCACATGCCTCCTGGCGTCAGTTCACACTGCCCTATGCGAACTGCTGGGAGTGTCAGTGAAATGTTAATGACACCCCCAGATCAGTTCGCATATCGCAGTGCGATCTGCAAACTCGGATCGCATGGTGTGAACACCCATGCGATCCGATTCTGCTGCGGACCAAAAAAAGGGTCCCGTGCGAGTTTGCGGCGGGTGCGGTGGGTGCGACACGAATTTAGCCATACTATCTGTATGGCTGAACTCGAATCGCACAGAGATCGGATGTGATTTGCACTGCAGTGCGGTGCGAATCACATCCGTTTTCATAAACCGCTGCAATGTGAACCCAGCCTTAGTGACACTGGCGACGGGGGGTGATCACGGGGTTAAACCTTTATTGTGGGGGTTAGGGGGGTACCTTAGAACTAAAGGGGGCTAACCCTAACTGCCCTAACAGTTATTACAGTCACAAATGACACCCGCCGGGTGATCAGGGGGTTAAACCTTTATTAGGTAATAAATGGCGGGTGCCCTGAAACTATAAAAAAATAACTAACCAACCAGCGTCACCTGTAACAGTTATATGGTGATCACTGGTGAAAGGGTTAACTAGGGGGCAATCACGGGGCTTTATGCGGTAGTATATGGGGGTCCCTGGCGCTATAAAAAGCTGCGGCGAACCTAAATACCTACCTGCCTAACTAGCGTCACCTGTGACACTAATACAGCGATCAGAAAAACGATCGCTTATTAGGCTGGGTTCACACTGGAGCGATGCGGGAACGCCATGAATCCGCGGCGGGTTCCCGCATCGCATGCCTCCCGGCGGCAGTTCACACTGCCCTATGCGAACTGCTGGGAGTGTCAGTGAAATGTTAATGACACCCCCAGATCAGTTCGCATATCGCAGTGCGATCTGCAAACTCGGATCGCATGGTGTGAACACCCATGCGATCCGATTCTGCTGCGGACCAAAAAAAGGGTCCCGTGCGAGTTTGCGGCGGGTGCGGCGGGTGCAACGCGAATTCAGCCATACTATCTGTATGGCTGAACTCGAATCGCACAGAGATCGGATGTGATTTGCACTGCAGTGCGGTGCGAATCACATCCGTTCTCATAAACCGCTGCAATGTGAACCCAGCCTTAGTGACACTGGCGACGGGGGGTGATCACGGGGTTAAACCTTTATTGGGGGGGTTAGGGGGGTACCTTAGAACTAAAGGGGGCTAACCCTAACTGCCCTAACAGTTATTACAGTCACAAATGACACTCGCCGGGTGATCAGGGGGTTAAACCTTTATTAGGTAATAAATGGCGGGTGCCCTGAAACTATAAAAAAATAACTAACCAACCAGCGTCACCTGTAACAGTTATATGGTGATCACTGGTGAAAGGGTTAACTAGGGGGCAATCAGGGGGCTTTATGCGGTAGTATATGGGGGTCCCTGGCGCTATAAAAAGCTGCGGCGAACCTAAATACCTACCTGCCTAACTAGCGTCACCTGTGACACTAATACAGCGATCAGAAAAACGATCGCTTATTAGGCTGGGTTCACACTGGAGCGATGCGGGAACGCCACGAATCCGCGGCGGGTTCCCGCATCGCATGCCTCCCGGCGGCAGTTCACACTGCCCTATGCGAACTGCTGGGAGTGTCAGTGAAATGTTAATGACACCCCCATATCAGTTCGCATATCGCAGTGCGATCTGCAAACTCGGATCGCATGGTGTGAACACCCATGCGATCCGATTCTCCTGCGGACGAAAAAAAGGGTCCCGTGCGAATTTGCGGCGGGTGCGGCGGGTGCGGCGGGTGCGGCGAATGGCTGAACTCGAATCTCAGAGATCGGATGTGATTTGCACTGCAGTGCGGTGCGAATCACATCCGTTCTCATAAACCGCTGCAATGTGAACCCAGCCTTAGTGACACTGGCGACGGGGGGTGATCACGGGGTTAAACCTTTATTCGGGGGGTTAGGGGGGTACATTAGAACTAAAGGGGGCTAACCCTAACTGACCTAACAGTTATTACAGTCACAAATGACACCAATGCAAAAAAAAAATGCATTGGTGTCACTGTGACTGGGGGGGCAGGGGTAATTGGGGGGGTAAAGGGGGGTAAAGGGGGGGTGTGAGTGTGCCTGGCATGTTCTACTGTGAAGTGTCGTGTTGGTGCAACTCCCCGATCCTCTCTCCTCGGTGCCGGAATGAAAAATACTGACACGAGGAGAGATTACATCACTTCCTCTGCCTGTGTTTACATTACAGGAGAGGAAGTGATGTCACAAAGGATTTCCATTCGTCGGGAGCGATCGCGAGGGGGTGGCCGATCGGGCCCCCCACCCGCGGGAAGGCAGGGACTTAAAAATACGCCCATATGCCTGCCCGTGCCATTCTGTCGACGTATATCGTCGTGCGGCGGTTGGCAAGTGGTTAAATATTGATTTTTTTTTTTAATATTATATTATTGAAAATATTTCTCCCGAATCAATAACCGCCTTTTAGATTTTTCTCTAAATTTAATTTTTCATTATAAATTTCTTTTTGCATAGATGCCAATTTTATTGACAAACAAATGTCTAATTTATTTCACATTGTTAACCACTTACTTACCTGCAGTACAGTAATGGTTGGACGTGAGAAATACAGACATTCTGTTTAATTGTCAATTATCAAAAGGTTATAGATTCTTCCGAGAAGTGATAATGGTGATGATTAAGTCCAAGGTACTACTACGCCCAGTTTGAGGGTATTTCCATTAATTGTAAAATGATCAAGTAATGCAATCTGTATTTTAATTTCATGTGAATATTTGTCTTTTGTCAACCAATAAATGTAACTATTTTTATGATCACTTGTCTCCGTGAATACGTTTAACATGTATAGACTGTGTCATATAGATTGATTCTGTATCTTAAAAATATCTTCGTTAAAAATTACTTAATAAATATTGTGCGGGAAAATGTCCTTAAAAAGCACAACACCGCCAATACTCTGCATTACCCAATACTCTGCAATACCCTGCCAATACTCTGCATTACCCAATACTCTGCAATACCCTGCCAATACTCTGCATTACCCAATACTCTGCATTACCCAATACTCTGCAATACCCCGCCAATACTCTGCATTACCCAATACTCTGCAATACCCCGCCAATACTCTGCATTACCCAATACTCTGCATTACCAATACTCTGCAATACCCCACCAATACTCTGCAATACCCTGCCAATACTCTGCAATACCCAATACTCTGCAATACCCCGCCAATGCTCTGCAATACTCTGTCAATACTCTGCAATACCCTGCCAATACTCTGCAATACCCAATACTCTGCAATACCCAATACTCTGCAATACCCAATACTCTGCAATACCCTGTCAATACTCTGCAATACCCTGCCAATACTCCGCATTACCCAATACTCTGCAATACCCTGCCAATACTCTGCAATACCTGCCAATACTCTGCAATACCCTGCCAATACTCCGCAATACCCTGCCAATACTCTGCATTAGCCAATACTCTGCAATAGCCTGCCAATACTCCGCAATACCCAATACTCTGCATTACCCAATACTCTGCAATACCCTGCCAGTACTCTGCAATACCCTGCCAATACTCTGCAATACATACCCTGTCATTACTCTGCAATACCCTGCCAATACTCTGCAATACCCTGCCAATACCCTGCCAATACTCTGCAATACCCAATACGCTGCAATACCCCACCAATACTCTGCAATACCCTGCCAATACTCTGCAATACCCTGCCAATACTCTGCAATACCCAATACTCTGCAATACCCAGCCAATACTCTGCAATACCCCGCCAATACTCTGCAATACCCTGCCAATACTCTGCAATACCCTGCCAATACTCCGCATTACCCAATACTCTGCAATACCCAGCCAATACTCTGCAATACCCTGCCAATACTCTGCAATACCCTGCCAATACTCCGCAATACCCAATACTCTGCATTACCCAATACTCTGATATACCCTGCCAGCACTCTGCAATACCCTGCCAATACTCTGCAATACATACCATGCCATTACTCTGCAATACCCTGCCAATACTCTGCAATACCCTGCCAATACTCTGCAATACATACCCTGCCAATACTCTGCAATACCTGCCAATACTCTGCAATGCAATACCCTGCCAATACTCTGCAATACATACCCTGCCAATACTCTGCAATACATACCCTGCCAATACTCTGCAATACCTCACCAATACTCTGCAATACATACCCTGCCAATACTCTGCAATACCCTGCCAATACTCTTCATTACATACCTGCCAATACTTACTCTGCAATACTTACCCTGCCAATACTCTGCAAAACCCTGCCAATACTCTGCAATACATATCCCGCTGATACTCTGCAATACCCTGACAATACTCTGCAATACATACCCTGCCGATACTTACTCTGCAATACTTACCCTGCCAAGACTCTGCAATACTTACCCTGCAATATCCAGCAATGCCCTGCCAATAATCTGCAATACCCAGCAATAATCTGACATACCCTGCCAATACTCTGCAATACCCTGCCAATACTTATCCTGCCAATATTCTGCAATACCCTGCCAATAATCTGCAATACCCAGCAATAATCTGCCATACCCT